>NC_139344.1:380568374-381068374 GCF_055883805.1 Amblyomma maculatum
CGCTGCTTGGTTGATGACCAGGAGTCTCCGCGGCGCGTTCGGGGGCTTTATGAGCTGCCGCGTGCGTGTGGCCTGAAGAACGCAGGCGCGCGCGCGGTGAGCGTTTTTGCAACCGTGAAGACCACGAAGGTCACCGTGAAGCGCCTGGGACGTACCGCAGGGAGACGTCGCTTTGGGGCGGGGTGGCAAGCTGCGTAACTTTGTTTCTTTATTTTGGTCGTTGAGGCTTCGTAAGTGTGTTTATATGCGTGTGCGTCAAACGACAGCGCTACCGCGTTCCGAAGACAGGCTACAGACGCACTGGCGATGTTCACTCTCAACTCTCGAACTTCCTCAGGCGAGCCAGCGTGCAGTTTCCGTATGGCAAAGTGTACCAATGGCTACACTGCGCAAGGTTTAACTTAGAACTTTTACAGCTATCGCTACTATGGCATTGGCCAACTAAGCCCATTCATTAAACGATAGTCATACAAAGCTGCTCTTTCCTGATTACAGAGACAACGCTAAGTAGATAAGGTCAGGGTCGCAAGAGCGCGTGGAGGCTCTGTCCAAAACTTTGTTCAATCAGGCAGAAATAGGGTTTTCAACTTGGCAGACCAGCCTGGGCAACTGGCTATTGAACCAGAGTAGCCGGGTTAATAGTAGTTGTGGCAGCCCCGTTTCGATGGAGGTGAACCTAAACAGGCGCTCCTGTGCGACGTGGTGCCAGCGCACGTAAAAAAAAAACTCCTAGGTGGTCAATAATTAACGCGGTGTTTTCCATTATGGCTTCCAACAGCCCGCATCTTGCTGCGGAGCGTTTAACCCAAATTTTCGAATTGCCTTTCTAGCCTCATTCAGGAGCTTGCGATAACGTGAAATCCCAAGCATAACGTGTGTTTCGATTCCTGAACTGTATGTAAGAACATTCAAGTTCGCCGATTTTGATATAAAGCCCCTAGATCCGCCCTACGGCATTCGCATCGGCCTAGTAATGTGGCCCTCGGTTTTGACATTGCTCATTCCAGCCGTGCGCGATAGTCTTGCAGAGCCCAGACTATTGGCACTGGCGGCGTTTTTCCCCAGATGTCTGACAGCCCGGGCTCTCTTAGCATAAAAGAACAAACATAAAACCGTCGACGCCCTTACATTTATTATTATTTTTTGCCTTTTTTCGAAGGAAATATAGAACGAAGCTTACGCCCGCTCTTGCTGGGAGAAGGCGTATGTTTGTCAGCCGATTTCATATGCTTAGACTCCACCGCCACACACACACACACACACACACACACACACACATGTATATATATATATATATATATATATATATATATATATATATATATATATATATATATATATACACGTGCTCGCGCAAATCTTCAGGTGCCTCAAGTGAATTCCCGAGCCGACCGGGTTCTGACAGTCTTGCAAGCAAAGCAAAAATATATGAGAAAGTCCACAGTGGGCTTTCTCGAGAAAGGTGCCAGCGCATCAGCTCTCTTATGTATAATCTACAGAAACCGCGCAGAAAGGCTAAGCAAAGAATACTCCGACATGCAAAGGATAAAAAAGAAAGGCACAAAGAGAGCGAGCGAGCACGTCATACGCAGTCAGTACGGCAGATATGTTTCTTAATATTTTGCTTCTGCATACTCGTCGGAGCCCCAGAAGCTGAGAAAGTTGGAGAGGAGGAAAAGGGAGATAAAAACTAGAGCGACAGTCTACGAACCCGTTTCTTCTCCAAGTGCGCGAGCTGGAACAAAACAAAGCGAAAACTTCGCGCGCGCAAGACGCGCGCCGAAAATGCGATTCGCGTGCCATCCGAACAACGCAGGCAGACTTCCCTTTCTTCTTGCGCACTTGATGTTTTCTTCTTACTCCGCAGGCGTCCCTGGGAAGAAGAGCGAACGACTTCGCTGCTGCGGGACAGAGCGAACTCGTCCTCAAGATCGGTGAAGGCCGGCTCGGCGACTTCGCCGGCGATCGTAGGGAAAGGGATGAGCGGGTGGGGTAGAGACTGCGAGGACCAATTTGACCGGAGAATCCAGGACGAAGGAACGCCGTCAGTCGAGCTGCCACCGTGCATGCTCCGAGTATGTAAGCGGCCGTGCGTGCGCCCACGACACTGGCTCCCCTAGGCGACGTCTCTCTAGACATGGCATCGTCACGCTATGCGGTCAGATGGCGGAACGCACCGAGTCTAGCCCCTGCCGCCGTCCCCTACTCTTCGTCATATGCGCGTGCGTTCGCAATGCACTGACAAAAATTCTGATGTTGCTCGAGTAGCGGCGTGCAGTCTCGTGAGCCCCTGAGCCAAACGCGGAGGCACTTTCGAAGCCGGCCTAACGCTCACGTCACCCGCGTCGAACACGAAGGTTGCAGCGACGTTCCTGTATATACCTTCGAGAGCGGGTGCAGTTGGCTTGACATCCTTGCGTCATGGCGCTTGGGACGGCCAAACGTCTTTGCGAACATCGATCGCAATCAGCCGCACGTGACTAGCGAAAGAGGGTTGATCATTTTTGTATGCTTCGACAGATGTCATCGCTAGACGCCGCATGTATAATGACTGCTGCCAGGGGTGGCGTGAAGATCTGTCTTTCTTGCGACTTGGAGGGTGGACGGGAGCGGAGATTAAACGGTGGTTCAGCGCCGATTACGGTACTTAAGTTGTGGAAACGGTAACAGGACTGCGAGAAGCGTGTCCTTCAAACTGCTTTGACCCTCTAGCTTCTTTTCTGTAGAGGCTTCACAACGATTTATGCTGGTGGAAAAGAAAGTAACACTGTCTGCTTGTCTTAAACGTAGAGTACGTTATGAAGGACAGAAATAGAAACTTCCAAAGCGGCTGAATTGTAACCAAAAACCAAACAAAAAAAGAACTTTCGTCTTCGAACTAGTATTAAGACTTACTTATGATAACGCCTGGTCATTACATTAGCCTCGCAAGCTGTTTTGCACCACTATAAAATGAAAGGACGGCCTTGACCCAGCATTGTGACGCGTGCAATATGAATTCTTTCCTGGCCCATTATGACATCGTGGTCGAGAGTCTCGTAGGAACAGTCAAGTAGTGCGCGCCAGCCTAATTGGCCCATGCAGCTCTCGCGTTTCGCAGTGCAACATGCAATTTGTGAAACGAAGTATAGACGCAGAAGTTTAGCAACTTCAATGTCTCACACGTGAGAAAGCCGGAAATTCACGTGGAGCTATCGGGTGAAGCTGCTCTGACAAAATGAAGACAAGGCCTTTGATTGATTGATTGATTGATTGATTGATTGATTGATTGATTGATTGATTGATTGATTGAATGTCCTTTATTGAATGGGAAGGCTCATGGCCATGGATGGGGATAAAGGGGAGTAGACATAATCTTCATTGTTTAGGTCGTCACTCGAATCACATTGCTCTAACCAGGCCACTAAGCGAGCCATACTTGACAAATATCACCTGTGTGTTAGCATCCGTTTCTAGAAGGGAACGGTAGTTCAGGCGGTAGGGTTCGATCTCGGGGCGTCCAGTAGAAAAAGCAGGGCATTCCCAAAATAAATGAGATATGCCGCCGCAGGTTAGAGTCGTACAGGGGGGGCACGTAATCATTTTCTCCCTATACTGACGCCAGCGGGCCATAATACGTGGCGTGTAAGCCGCATGGGCGATGAGCTTATTCAAAAATACTTCTTGACTTCGGGTGAGGTGGGTTCTTCTCGTAAAAGGTGGGTCTGGTGTGGCCACCTGCATGCGACGCTGACTGAGGCTACGAAGACTGGTCCGAGTATAGTGCATAAGGGCAAGAGAAGGGGTGAGTTACCCGCCCAAGGTCGAATAAGGATGAAGCAAGGGGGGTGGGGAAGTAAATGTGGACATCCCACCTGCCAAGGCAGCCGCGGCGTGTGCCGCCGCATTGCCCCCTGATTCGTCCGAGTGACCTGGGGTCCAGTGAATAGCGACAGTTCTGGTCGCGAGTTGGTGGCGTTTAAGGAGGCGCTGTATAGCCGTAGCTGTTGCATCTTGTGAACCCGGAGTAGCGATTTCCTTGTAAGCTTCAAAAAAATCAGTAAGAATACGTAGTGACCCAGTTCCGGTGCAAGGCACTCCTGACAAGGCTCCCCAAATTGCGAGGAGTTCAGCGTGAAGAGGGGTACCCTGAGGTAGATGGCAGGCATAAGCGCCTGAAAGGGAAGGGTTGCCATCGCATACCCAGGCCATAGATGCGAATTCGCTTGTAATCGATGCGTCGGTGTATATGTCAGTCGTATCGGGGATTCGCTCTTGTCGGTGATGGGCAGCTAGGAGCTCCCGGGGGATGACAAAATCGCGGTTTATAGGTCGGCGATGGACGCGTGTGACTACTGGCATCTCCCAAGGGGGAAGTGATGCATATAGGGCTGGTGTTTTGTCGTTACGCTGTTCATCCCAGGCCAGCAGGCGACGCCCCTGGACAGTGTTCTCTAGACGTATTCGATGACGCGTCTGTGACTCGGTAACGATGGTAGTGAGCGGTGGAAGAGCGGCCAAACGCTCAAGTTCGGCTATAGGAGTGTGCTTAGGTAGACCGGTAATAGTGCGTAGTGTTGCGCGATGAAAGCGTTCGACCTTAGCGAAGTCAGTCTTCGACAGTTGGAGGACCGGTGTGCCATAGAGGATTTTTCCGACCGCCGCTGCTCTGGCCATCGCACGGCAGGCATGCTGCCGCGTACCGCCGGGCCGGTTGGACAGGCGACGAATAGTATGTAGCAGTGCTGGCCAAAGGCGTTGTAACTGATGAACCCATTTCTGGGGGCGGTTGCAGCTTGATATGGGCAGGCCAAGAATGCAGATTTGCCCATTTGAGGAGGTGATGGTGTTGCCTCCTATGTGAAGATGGATCTGCATACTGGGGTTGGTTTTATGTTTTCCGTCGATACTAATCAGTTCTGTTTTATGTGGTGCGAGTTCGAGGCCAATTTTGGTTAGTGTATCTTCAAGACAAAGAAGGGCCGCCTGAAGTTCATTCTCCATAGAATATTTGTCTACGTAATCCGCTGCCTCAGTCCAGACGGTAATATCATCGGCATATATAGCGAATCTTGCGCTTGTGCTGATTTCCAGATTCTCGGCGACGCGTGTCATGGCCAAGTTGAACAATATGGGTCCGAGAATGGAGCCCTGAGGTACACCCCTATCCAAGTAATAGGTTTTGGGCACCCATCCCGGAGCTTTGCCATGTAGCTGAATGGGTCTAGATGTCAAAAAATTGCGGATCGAGATTTGGGCACGATTACTAAGAAAGCGTTTGGCGAGTTCCTCCAGGATAACCTCATGGCGAACATTGTCAAAAGCTTTGTGTATATCGACAGCCAGGAGATAGTCAGGTAGCGTTTTACGATGAGCTCTATTCAGAACTCTTGGCAAAAGCCAAAGGCAGTCATGCGTTCCAAGGTTAGGGCGGAAGCCGGCTTGAGCTGGATGAAATCCAGGACTGACGTATTCAATGTAGTGACTAATCCGGGTATGCAGCAGGCGCTCGATGAGTTTACAGAGATGTAAAGTCAGTGCAATTGGACGCAAATTACTAGGAAGTCGAGAGTTTTTGCCAGGTTTAGGGATAGGAAGAATAAGAGAAAGCTTGAGGTTATCCGGTACCGTTCCGGTCTCCCAGTAAGAATTAATGATGTCGAGAAGGGCATCCTGGGCTGCCGAGTCGAGATTGCGAAGCTCCTGCCAACTAACTCGGTCATGCCCGGGTGTGGCGCGAGCTCGGCCTCTTCCGAGGGCTGCTTGCAGTTCTCCCTTTGAGAATGGGCGATCCAGGTCTGGATCAGGGTTTCCGACTGGAAAAATGGAAACTGCTGGTGGAGGCGTTAGGCTGGCGTGTGGGAAAAAGGTGCTTATAACTTCATCTTCAACATCAGCCGGGTTGCCATTGAGAAGGAGATCGGCGAGAGGTGGTGCCCCGCGTGCCTTGCCATTTAGGCCACGAAAGATGCGCCAAAGTTGTGATAGGCCCGGTACTTGTCCAAGACGGTCGCATGTAGAGTGCCAAGCCTCACTTTGCAGGTGAAGCTGGTATGCCCGGATAAGCTTGAATTGTCGTCGAAGAAGCACGAGATCTTTGTGACGTTTTCCGCGTGTCCGAAAACGTTGCGTGAGGTGATCTGCGCGACGCCAAAGGTTAGCCAGGTGAGCATCCATGCCAACTGTGGAATCGTCACAGGGGATATATTCGAGAGCTTGAGTGCGGGCATCTCGGAGTACAGACAGGAAGGAGTCAATATCCGAGAAGGGGGTCGTAGTATTAGCACGAAACTTGTCCCAGTTGAAAAACGAACGTGTTGTCCGAACGCGAAGACATTTACGATTGAGAGTGAGCAAGATGGGCAAGTGATCACTACCCCAAGAATTAGAAAGGACTTCCCAGCGCCGAAGAAGACGCGGTGATGAGAATGTAAGGTCCAGTGTAGTGTCTGCTCGAGAGGGATGGAGACCGATACGGGTCGGCACGTTAGGTTCGTTGCACAGGGTAAGAAGAGTTTAATCAAGGGCGTCATATAGGTGTTTACCACTTTGGTTAGGCTGAGATGAGCTCCAGGCTGCGTGATGTGCGTTGAAATCTCCGACAATAAGAATAGGATAAGGGTGTGCTGCGTTTTCAAGGTCAGGGAGCCAGGTACAGGGTTCTGCCATGACGTTACCTGGCCGGAAATAGGCCGATGCTACGACGAAAGGTTTTTGGCCAGGGGGGAAGATTTTTACTGCAACAATCTCACGAGTGGAAGAGCAAAGGGATTGAAGCGAGAGCTGAGTGGAAGGACAATCGTTTCGGATTAAGACGGCCGCCTGTCCCTCTGAACGGCCGTTTTTATGTTGAATAGTAGGTGTCTGGTAAGTGCAGTAACCAGGAATTTTACAAGGACCGCGCGTTTCTTGAAGAAGTATGAAAAGAGGACGGCGCTGAGGCCCAATTGTACGAAGGGTAGGACCGTTCTGATTGAAGCTTCTGCAGTTCCATTGAATCCCATGAGCCATAGTGCTCATGAAAGGGGCACAGATTTACGGCGCTTACTATCGTCTGTGAGTGTGGTACGTTGGAACTCCTCAAACATAGTCTGCAGATGGCTCTGCATGGAAGTGAGGGCAGCAGTAAGAGTTGCATTAACTTCCTTTCGCAGAGTTTCTTCCAGCTCCTGTGTCTCTTGGGCGCGTTCCTGTCGGATTAGCCCCAGCATGTGGGTATAGGCGGAATCAGACGCTGTGACCGGTTGCGGCCGGCGGGTAGGCGAACGGCTTTTGCGGGCAGACAGGCCATACGAAGTCAGCGCCTACCGAACGGCGCCGGACGGCACGGTCAAGGGAGTCATCCGAGGCATAGCCGTAGACGACACCCCGGAGGAGATAGCCGAAAACATCGTGAACCCGTGCAACCCCCTAGCGGTGGAGGCGCACAGAATCGGCAATACAACCACGGTGATAGTACTCTTCGCAGGAGAGAAAGTACCGAACTACGTCAAGTATGGCTCGATATTAGTCAGGTGCGGGCTTTACCGCAAGCACTTTGACGTGTGCAGGCAATGCGGCAAGATCGGCCATAGAAGAGACGTATGCCCGAATCCCAACACCAGAGTATGCTTCGGCTGCGGAATCGCGAACCCCAGCGAGGATCACAAACGCGAATGCAAGCCCAAGTGCAGGCTCTGTGGGGGACAGCATCCAACGGGCGAGAGGGAATGCAAGAACAAGTACAAGATGCCGTATGTGCTCAAAAAACGGCAATGGGAACGCAAGATGGAAGCCAAGCAGCAACAACTGGATCCGAAAAGCTTTCCGCCGCTGCGAGAGCCGTCTGCCGAGAGACCCCGCGGAGATTCGAGGCAGCGCGACAGCAGCCGCAAGAGGGACAACAGCAAGGGAGGCAGGAGCGCCAGCCGCCACAGACCGTCGCAATCGGGGGAAAGAGTCGCCTGGGCCGAAACAGTCAAGGCAAACATGGCAGAGAAGAGACAACCACCGGCCCAAAACGCCACGAAGAACTTCCAAGAAGAGAACGGGGTGGTAATAAAAGCCCTAAGAGACGAGAACGAGAAGCTAAAGCAGAGAATCGCCGAACAGGACGCAACCATCAAGGAAATCAACGCGAAGCTAACGACATTAATTGCGATGCAGCAAAAGCAGCAGCTGCTGCCGAAGCCCGCACAAGAGAGGAAACAAGAAGAGATAACCGAGGACGAACCAGAGGTCGAGGTGGACCCGAGAGCCACGAAAGCGGCGGGACCGGCTCCCAAGAGGAGAGCCATAGAGGGCGCCAGGGAACGAAAGACAATGGAGAGAATCGAAAAACAGGACGACAGACTCGACCGTCTCGAGGCGATCAGCAAGGTAACCAACGAAAGCCTTACTGCGCTCACGCAAACGGTTCAGCAGATGACAACGAACATACAGAGCACGATCCAGAACATGATGGCGCAAACGCAAGCACAGCTGCAGACGCAGATACAGGCACAAATACAAGGTATGGAAGCACAGATCACCGCCAAACTGCAGCAATCATGGACGGGACAGCACGTGCAGCAACATCCACACCACCAGTGAGAGACCTCTTGGTCTGGCACTGGAACTGCAACGGCTTTACCGGCAAGAGAGCGGTGCTGCAGCAACACTTGCAGCAACTAACGAGGAAACCAGACGTCATAATGATTCAAGAAACACACAGCGAAGAGACGCCGAGACTGCCGGGCTACCGGTCGCACGACAGCCCGCCGAGCAAAAGGGACACGTCCAAGGGCAAGGGCAGAGGGGTCTGCACCTTCGTTAGGAAAGGGATCACCTTCGTGGAACACGAAATGATCGGAAGAAGCGCCATCGAACACTGCACGGTGGAAGTAATCACGGGCAAGAAGAGGAAGGAGAGCACTTTCCTGGTGAACGTCTACAGCAATCCGTCCCACGGACAACAGAAATTCAAGGCACTGCTCCACAAGGCAACTTCAGTCGCGGGGAGCAATACGCTCGTAGTGTGCGGAGACTTTAACGCTCCGAGCCAAGACTGGGGCTACCACAGAACGACAGTCAAGGGGAGAGAGCTGATGCAAGACGCCACCGACGTCGGACTGAACCTAATCACGGATCCGGCCTTTCCCACCAGGATTGGCACTTCTGTTACGAGAGACACAACTCCGGACCTTACCTTCGTCAAAACTGACGGAGGATCAAGAGAAGCGAAATGGAGAAACACGGGCCAAGAGCTGGGCAGCGATCACTACATCGTGGAGGTCGTCGTACCGCTCGAAGGCCAAGGCAACACCGGCATAAGGAAGCATCGCATTACGGACTGGGACGCCTTTCGAAAGGCGCTATCCGCGGTGCAAGAGGACATTACGGACATCGAGCAATGGGCGGCCAACGTCGTTGAGACGACGGAAGGAGCCACCAAAGAGCTAGAGACGGACGAACGGATAGACAAGATGGACAGTCGGCTGGCCCACCTGATAGAAGCCAAGCAGTCCATAAAGGCGAGGTGGCAGAAGCGACGAACCAACCGAAGTCTAAGGAAGAAGATCGCCGAGCTCAACAGGCAGATCGAGGTCCACTGCAGGGTGCTATGCACCCAACAGTGGAACGAGGCCTGCAACGAAGCCGACGGACAGATGCACAAGGGCAAGACGTGGAACATGCTGCGGAACCTCCTCGACGAAACCAAGACCAAGGGCCACCAACACAACAACCTGGCCAGGATCCTACACAAGGCAATCTGCGAACACGGGGAAGACGAGGTCAAGCGGCGCTTGGACGCCAAGTACCTGCCGACCACCCCCACGGAAAGACACCCGGATTACCAAGGCAAAGAGAACGAGACGCTAGATCGCGACATCCAGACCTGGGAAGTCAGAGTTGCCCTGCAGAATCTCAATGGAAGGTCTGCCGCGGGTCCCGATCGAGTGACCAACAGAGCGCTCAAGAACCTCAACGAAGCGGCCATCGAAACGCTCACGAACTTCTACAACAAGTGCTGGCAAGAAGGAAGGCTACCCAAGCAATGGAAAGCAGCCAAGACGATCCTCATCCCCAAGCCTGGCAGGCCACCCAACATAGAGAACCTCAGGCCGATCTCGCTCACTTCGTGCGTGGGAAAGGTCCTCGAGCACGTTCTCATGAACAGGTGGCAGCGTTACCTGGAAGAATCGGAGTTTTACCCAAATTCCATCATCGGGTTTCGGAACAAACTCGGGACGCAAGACGCCATGATCTTACTGAAGAACGAGATCATCGACGATACGACGGGCACCAAGGACAACAGAGCCGTACTCGGGCTGGACTTGCAGAGCGCCTTTGATAAAGTGAGGCACTCGGCTATCCTGGCCCAAGTATCCAGGCTAAACATGGGCAGGAGGACATACCAGTACATAAAAGACTTCCTGACGGAACGGACCACCGAAATCTGTGCGGGAGACCTGCAGCTCGAAGAGAAGAAGCTGGGCAGCGTCGGAACTCCGCAGGGGTCGGTAATCTCCCCGCTACTCTTCAACCTCGTGATGATCGGGGTGGCCACCCGGCTAGAAAGAGTAGCGGGAGTCCGGCACACCATCTACGCCGACGACGTTACGCTATGGGTACCGGGAGGAAGCGACGGACACATCGAGACAACGCTGCAAGAAGCGGTCAACGCCATCGAGGAGCAGCTGGACGGGTCTGGACTCGTTTGCTCTCCGGCCAAGTCAGAACTGCTGGTGATTCCCCCGAAAGGATCGGGCAGGAAAAGAAAGAATATGGAAGTCAAGTACGAGCGTCCCAAGATCACGGTCAAGACGGCAGGAGGACAAGTAATACCGGAGGTCGAGAAGATTCGAGTACTCGGGCTGCTCATCCAGCGAAACCGAGCCAACGGTGAAACGGTCAACAAGCTCGCGGGCAAAGCGGCTGCGGCAATGAGACTCATCAAGAGGGTGTCCAACAGAAAAGCGGGGATGAAGGAGGAGAGCCTGACTAGGCTCGTTCAATCCTTCGCAGTTAGCCACATAACGTACGTGGCCGCCTTCCACAACTGGAGGCCGAGTGAACGTAACAAGATAGACGCCACCATACGCAAGGCATATAAGGCGGCACTCGGTCTCCTCGGGAGCACGAGCACCGAAAAATTCATGGCGCTGGGAGTCCACAACACGCTGGACGAAATAGCCGAAGCACAGAGAACGGCGCAACTCGAGCGTCTCTCTGAAACGAGAACCGGAAGACAGATACTGCGGGACCTTGGCCTCGAACCGAGGGAAGGCAAGCAGCAGAAAGACGTACCTATACCAGATAGCATCAACAGAAAGCTCAGGGTCTTCCCGATCCCGAAGAACGTGAACCCCGAGCACAACAGGGAGCGGAGGTTGGCGAGGGCCAGGGCTCTCGTAGACCTCCACGCCAGAGAAGAAGGCGCCGCCTACGTGGACGCGGCGGAGTATCGAGGGAACACCGACGCATACGCGGCGGTGGTTGTCGGGGCATCGACGGGTGCAACGAAGACCGCGGTGAGCGTCCGGACTCGAGAAGCGCACCGGGCGGAGGAGGTGGCCATCGCCTTGGCCGTTTCCGACCCCGGATGCACTACAGTGTTGTGTGACTCTAGAACGGCAGTGAAGAACTACGCCAAGGGTAGGGTATGTAGTGAGGCCGCGCGCATACTGCGCAAGGCCGAAGACATCGAACGCAAAAGTCCTGTGGTGATCAAGTGGTTTCCGGCCCACATGGGCAGTGACGTGTCGGAACGCGGAAACGTGAACCACAACGAGACGGCCAACTCGGCCGCGCGAGGACTAACCAACCGCGCGGCTGCAAGCACGGCCGACTCGGAGTCTTGGTCGCGGCGCAGTGCCAAGGACAAGATGACCACCTTCAACGAAATAGTGAAATGGTACAGACTGAACAGACAGACTATGCCGCCACCTCACCCGGGGCTTACCCGGAAGGAGGCAGTGTTATACAGACAGTTACAGACAGGGTCCCTGCTTACCCCGGTGCTAGCTAAGCACATGTGTCCGAGTGTGCACGCGAGCGACATGTGTAGACTATGCGCGAAGGAGAGAGCCACCGCGGCTCACATCCTTTGGGACTGTAGAGTAAATCCGCGCGAAGCCAGCGAGAAGACGACGATCCCGCCGCAGCTAGAGGCTGCAACGAGGAGCTGTGATCAAGAGACACAACTCAAGGCCGTCCAGCAGGTCTCGGCAGCTCTAGAGAGGCAGCGACCGAGCGAAACCGAGGAGAGGGGGGGCAGCACCCCCAAGAAGGGGGCGGCGGCCCTCTCGAACCCGCGGAAGTAGCGAGGGACGTAACAAGACCTCAAGGAGCACAACGCACGAGACTGACGTAGTGGCCGCGTCGCGGTAAAAGCTTGTCCTCCCTGCGTGGAGGGAGCCTAACCGACTCTGCAGGCATTTTAAATAAAAGTTGTTCTCTCTCTCTCTCTCCTTCTGTGAGCGGCTGCGTTGCGGAGTCTGGGAACGAGTTCGGGTGTCCATTGTTATCTTGTCCTTAGTTATCATCTCCCGGAGACACTGATTTTCCTGGCGTAGTTCAGATATTTCTGCTCTGAGGCTCTCAATGACCTCGGCTAAACCTGGAGAAGAGGTCTTTTCAGCATATAATACATGTTTGGAGACAGTATGTGAGGATGTCACCTGATGCGTATTCGGATCATCCGACTCCTTAGGTGCCGATTTGTCGACAGGCTTTGCATAAGCTCGAGCCGGGCACTGGGCACTCAGGGCGATATGCGTGGAAGCGCCGCAGGCTACGCAATGAGGAAACTGCTTGCAGCCGGGGTCCTCAGGGTGCGGGTTCTTACCGCAATCCCGACAAACGGCGGGAAACGAGCAGTATTTGGCTATATGGCCGATGCGGTGACAGTTATAACATGCGACTGGGCGCGAGCGGTATTCACGGATTCGTGTAATCTCGTAGTCGAATACTAGCCGAGAAGGTAATGCGTCTGATGCGAAGGTCAGAAGTAGCAAATTTGTCTTGCCGAGCATGCGTATGTCTGTGATTTCAGCTGTCTCGCAGCGCAGATGTGCCATGATATAGTCCATCGTGAGGCCTTCTCTAATTCTGATCACACCTCGCGTGCTGCCAACCGCAGGCTGCTTCAGTGGGGACGTGTCCACATCGAACGCTTGGACAGAATCCCGCGTTCGCGCGATTAAACGGGTCAATGTACACAGCTTCTTGAAATGCTCAGCGTCCCTGACAGTTATGCGGATGCAGTTAGCAGCAGAATCAAAGCGGAGAATGGCCATATCCGAAAAATACTGAGACGGAGCGCTTTGCTCTATTGCGTTGGTAATAGCCTGTTTCGGGATGTTTGTGACATGCACTTTGTTAAGTGGCCTGATCAGAACAGTGAAATGAGGACGACTCACCCGTTCTGTGTGCAGACGTTGCGGGGACACTTGACGCTTGCGATAGGTTGAAGTCATGCTGCATCCTGTAGTTGTCTTAACCTGAGCAGGAGGGCTTGCAGAGACAGTCAGAGCTGCGGCATCCATTTCCTCGTGCACCGTCGGCAATAGCGGGTAATCAACGCTCCCTGTAGCTTGTGGCGTTTGTGGCGTCGGAGGCAGCGTTCGGCTGGATGCGAAGTACGGCGCCGCGTCCATCTGTTCATGCCCCGCCGGTAAGAGCGGGTAATCACAACTTCTCGTAACTTGGCTTGACTGTGGGGTTGTAGTCGGTGTAACCTGTGGCGTTTGTGGTGTCGGAGTCAGGGTTTGGCTGGATACGTAGTATGGCGCAGCATCCATCTGCTCGTGACCCGCCGGTAATGGCGGATAATCGGAACGCCTTGTAACTTGGCTTGACTGTGGGGTCGTAGTCGGTGGTTGGCACGGAGTGAAGGTCGCCGGGCGTAAAATTTTGAAGGTCACATCTTCCGGATGCGCTGTGGCGGCAGCGCCGCCCGGCTGTGGCCCGGGAGCAGCCGTGGTCGTGGTGGGCCCTGAGGGCGTCGATTAGGCTTAGCCCGTCAGAAACGCTAGTCCTTGAAAGCTTCGAATCGAACAGCGAGCCGAAAATAAAATTGTTGCAAACAGGTGCCGAACACCTTCACTGACCGTTTCGAGTGGGTTCAGGCCATATCGGGTCTAAAATCCACATACACAATTCGAAAAACACGGAGCCGAGGTGAACCGCGTCAGCTCGCTCTCAAGGCGGAGTCTCTTCTCGCCTTTGATTATTACGAAAAAGGACCTGTGCACACACACCAAACGACGTCGAGCAGAACAACACAGACAATGACTTACAACTGAAGTTCATTCGAAAGATACACGAGCATTAGGCAGTCTTGAGGCAAGTTGTCAGCCATGGGCCGAATAAAAGCGATAAAATATAAAATATTAAAATATGCTTCACGACTACTTCATGTATCCCTTTCTTCTAGTAAGTATACATAAGCTAGCCCACAATACCCTCGTCAACCTATGTTAATAACGATTATTTCAGTGGCACAATGACAGTTTCACTAAATAGTGCAGCGGGGCATGTTTTTTTTTTTTATCTTTATTCTGACGGAGGCAACATGAAATAAAAAACACCACCTTCCAAGCACGTCATTCCAGATAAGCCCAGCACAGCGCCAGGGGAAAGCTTGTAGCTATCGAACTACTGTTACGTATCCGGGAGCACGGGGGATCGAATCCTGAATCCCCTGCCTACGAGAGGCGTCTCGTATGCGGGAGGGGTCACGGAAAAGGAAAAAGCAAAACAAAAATCAGAAGATACACAACACAGGCCAAAGAGTGAGAAAAAAAAAGACAAAAGCGGTGATCAGAAACGGCAGTTACTAACCGCCAAGGAAACTGCTCAGGACATCAGACCTTAAATATATCCATTTATTTTGATAAATGAATAAAAAAATTGATAAACAAAATTAAAGAAAACGTATATTGTAAGCTGCTGGGGTGAAGTAATTTGTTTTCAATCAAACCTTTATACCACTTCACGTTAATTGCTAAAAAAATGCGGATACCTACGCACAGGTCGGAAAAAGTAAGCACAAAACTAATTAGACTGGCGATTAAAAGAAATGCTGGGAATATAGCCAGCCCTTATTCATTGATTACGAAAAAGCATTTGACTGAGTCGAAACCTCGGCAGTCGTAGAGGCATTGCGAAAACAGGGATTAGATTAGCCGCATGTGAACCCACTGGAAGATATCTGTATTGGCTGTACAGCATCCATAGCTCTGCATAAAGAAACTAATGAAATTTCCACGAAGAAAGCTGTTAGGCAAGAAGACAATTTCTCAGTACTATTCACGTCTTGCTTAGAAGAAGTATTCAGAGTCTTGGAATGGGAGCAGTAAGAGATAAGGGTTCATGGATAATATCTCCGTAGTCTGCGATTCGCTAACATTGCCTTGCTAAGTAAATCAATAAGCAGAAAAGTGGGCCTAAAAATCAATACGCAGAAGCCTAAGCTAATGTTCAACAGCCTCGGGTAGGACCGGCAGTTTACAATAGGCAGTGAAGCGCTGGAAGTGATAAGCGATAATGTATTCTCAGGAACCGCAGATCCGAACCATGAAAGGAAAATAATTAATGGAATAAGATTGGTGTCGAGAGAATTTGAAAATTACTCACAGATATTAACTAGCAACTTATCGGTATCACTCACGAAGAAAGTATATAACAGTTGCATTTTACCAGTTCTATACTTAGGGGGTGAAGCGCGGAGGCTAACGAAGAAGGTGTTACTTGAGTTGAGTACAACGCAGAGATCTATGAAACGCAAAATGGTAGGTGTAAAGTTGAGACAGGAAGCGGGCAGAGTGGGTCAGAGAAGCATCTGGAGTTAATTACATTCTAGTGTAATCAAGAAAAAGAAATGGGCCTGAGTACGACATGCCATACGAAGAGAGAATGACCGATGATGGCATAGTGTAACAAACTGGATTCCAAGGGACGGAAAGCGTAGCTGGGGACGGCAAGAAAGTCATGGGGGCGGATGAGGCTAAGAAGTTCGCAGGGTTCAAGTGGATGCAGCTAACACAGGGCCGTGTTAATTGCAGGAAAATGGGAGAGGCCGTCGCCCTGCACTGAGATAGTGCGGCTGATGATAATGATGATGATGATGATGAATTAGACTCCCGTTATGTTGTTCTCATCCGGTAAGCCCGGTAGAATTGTTTCAAACTTAGATTCGCTCTCGGTAATGCGCATAACATTTCCAAATAAGTATCTTGGTATGGTCTGCAAGTTATTAACACCAGGAAGTTGCCTAACTACTAAGCCCTTACGGCTTGCAGAAACGAGTCCTCCCTTTGTTTCGCACACCGTTCCCGGCCTCCGACGGCGCGATTTCTCACTCGGCGCTTGGCGCAGGTCGCGCACAATCGCGCGCACTTCCTGCCGGACCAGTCGCCCTCCCATTTAAATAATGCGTCCAGGAACCACGGCACTTTTCAACGAGCTCAAAAACGGAGAATAAAAAGATTAAGCAGTTGTTAGAAATCGTGACACGGAGTCGTGGCTCTCTTGTGTGTGTATGTATATATATAGAGAGCAGTCGCGGGGCCATTCGCAGTTCAGAGGTCACCATGGTCCGCAATTGCTTTGCCGCTGACTTCCGTTGTGCCTCGGTTTTAATGTCGCCGGACACGTTGGCGGCTATAGACAACGCATCAGGGGGCCAGAGGGAGAGCGTTGCTTGCGCTAGTTGTTCTGCACATGGCGCGCAAGAAAGCGCTATATACGAGGTTTGCCCGGAAACTGACCGAGCAGATTAATAATTTACTTCTGCCTGCCGTTTCTATAACATTTTTCTTCACCGCTGGCAGCAAGAACGGCAATGTGATTCTTGAATCATTACTCATTTTCGTCAGCTCGATACATTGTCTCACGCAGCTGAATAAAGATGGCGACAAGTGTTGGTGGTCTCATTACTAACGGCGAAGGGACGAGATAAGAACTTTCGTTTGTAAGGGGCAAATTCGAGCCTAGAGTTAGCAGTGCGTAATATTATTTGTACTTAACTTGTCACACAGTTCCTTGAAGTCCTTAGAGAAACAAAAAAAAAACCCTAAAGGTTACATAATGCAGTTGACATTCCAATTGGAAGACTAACTAAATGAAAGTGCAATAGTGGCATCACCACGTGTGGGCCGTTGCTGATGTCATCGATGAAAACGACGGGCCCGGTGAATTAGTAGTGTTTAACGGTCCAAAAAAGAGTTAGTGTTCGGATGACGGTACAGATCTAGGAGAACAAAAAGCAGTTAACATCACTTGACTACGATCAAAAATTGCCGTCCTTTCTATTTAGCACTTCGAAAGAACTTTCCAAAGTTCATTCAGTTCTTTTAAAGTATCTGATACGTAAACAGAGTGTAACGTATCCCTGCGCCTAAGGTAGGAAATGAACGCATGTAGACAGAGCGGATATTCTAAAACAGTGGAATGCATAAAAGAAGTAAAGTTTATTTTAGCCGAAACGATAAACACAGAAAGCTAAATACTGAATAAACGTTCTCGACACGGCTCCTTTGTGAGTCGGGGGTGTTAAGTGGTTCTCATGCACACAAAATGTAGGTTAACGCATGTGCGCTTTACTAAACATGTAGAAGGTAAAAATATGTGCGCTGCTGGGTAGCTGTTCTCAACAGTTTGCCAAATCGTGGCTGTTCCTAGCCCTACGCGGTTGGGACGGTGGGCCAACACCGCTCGAGGCGGTGTCTAGCCAGCCACCGAATTTTTATCTGTTGTAGGCCGTCATTGCACTCGTCACCGCTTCGGTGGTGGTGGACGACGGCCGTTGTTGCGGCGCGCGTCTTTCTCTCCCTCTTCTTGTTTTCTTCTCTATTTTACCTTTTGTTCGCACGAGGCAGCTGAGGTGGCTCAGCTACAGAGCCAGTAGCAGGCCCGTGCTTTTTTTTTCCCTTCTTCCTACAGCCACAACAACAACAACAAATGAACGTCTACTCTACAGCCACAACAACAACAACAAATGAACATCTACTCATGAGGCGAAACGAAGAGGCGTCCGTGTGCTGTGCGATGTCAGCGCACGTTAAAGATCCCCAGGTGGTCGAAATTACTCTGCAGCCCTTCGCTACGGCTCGTCTTTCTCCCTTTCTACTTTCACTCCTACCTTCCTCCCTTCCCGTACGGCGCGGTTGCGGTGTCCACAGAAAACAAGACAGTTACGCCGCCTTTCCCTTACTATAAATAAATCAGTTTTTTTTTTAATCTACTCATATCAGCAAAAAAAAAGAGAAAAAAAAAACGCTCGATTCACATATCCATGGAAAAACCAAATAATAAAATGCTTTTAAGCCTGGAGATCAACCGCCACGCTTTGTGTGACTTTTAAAAATAATTACTACTAGGTTTCCTTAAACGTGCTAACGCTTCAACGTGAAGAGGCTAGACGCAAATATTGTGACGTCATGCTTCAACTTAAAGAGCAAAAGAGACAATCAAACGTTAGATACAAGAGTAATAGTCGGTCTAGATGTGGCCAAAGCTTTCGACAACGTTGAACACTCAGCCATACTAGAACGCCTAGAAACTCTAAATGTTGGCAGAAAAACGTATAATTACGTCAAAGACTTTCTTTCAAATAGAAGAGTTAATAACTGATCAGGAGGGAAGGAAGAGAAAGGAATAAGACTGGGTAACAAAGGTAATACGGGGCGCCGTAAGATGAAAGGAGCGCTTATGGTGAGACTTATTTACTTTTAATTGTATTTAGGACCTTCACCTGACAATATTTTCTTTTCGGCTACTGGGAGAATTATCTATATGATAACAAAAGAAAAAATTCTAGAGGGAACTTTGGACGAATAAAGTGCGAAAAGGCGAAAATCATTATAGCGCGGTGGATCCTAGCCCTCCACTACAGCACCTCTATCTCCCTCTCTTCTTTTACTCCCACCTTCCTTCCTTTACGGTGTGGTACATGTATCCGCGGTGAATTGTGAGCCCTGCCGGGGCAGTGCAGTGGTAAGACGCCCAACTCCTGTGCCGGAGAACCCGGGTTCGAACCCGACCTCGGCGGCTGCGTTTCGATGGAGGCGAAACGAAGAGGCGTCCGTGTGCTGTGAGATGTAAGTGCACGTTAAAGATTCCCAGGTGGTCGAAATTACTCCGTAGCCCTCAATACGGCTCCTCTTTCTCTCTTTCCACTTTCACTCCCGCCTTCCTTCCTTCCCTTACGGCGCGGTTGAGGTGTCCACTAAAAACAAGTGAAACAGTTATCGCGCCTTTCCCTTCCTATAAATCAATCAATCGAGACAGCGCTGTGCTGTTGTGGCTGTAAGAAGAAGGAAAAGAAAATGCACGGGCCTGCTACTGGCTCTGTAGCTGAGTCACCTCCGCTGCCTCGTGCAGACAGAAGAGAAAATAGAGAAGAAAGAAAGGAAAAAGGCAGAGAAAGACGCGCGCCGTAACAACAGCCGTCGTCCACCACCGAAGCAGTGGCGGGTGCAATGACGACCTACAACAGATAAAATTCTGCGGCAGGCTAGCCCCCGCCGCAAGCGGCGGTGACCTACCTGTCCCAGCTCCCGAGGCAGCGGAGGTGACTCAGTTCATGTTGCTCAGCAACAGAGCCAGTAGCAGACACGTGTATTTTTTTCCCTCTTCCTCCAGCCGCAACAACAACAACAACAACAACGATTCAGGTGTCCACAGAAACAAGTATGACAGATATAGAGCCTTTCCCTTTCTGCGAATCAATTATGAAAGGCACGCTTCAGAACTCGTGGAAGGCGTGACCACAAATGGTACATACTGCAACCATAATCATCACCCTCATCACCATCATCAGCCTGACTATACCCACTGCAGGGCGAAGGCCTCTCTCATATTTCTCCAATAACCCGGTTCTGTGCTAGCTGCATCCACTTGACCCCTGCGAACGTCTTAACCTCATCCGCCCACCTAACTTTCTGCCACCCCCTGCTACGCTTTCTTTCCCTTGGAATCCAGTTTGTTATCCTAAGCGACCATCGGTTATCCTCTCCTCGCACTACATGTCCTGCCCATGTCCATTTCTTCTTAATTTCCACTAGAATGTCGGTAACTTGAGTTATTTCTCTGACCCACTCTGCACGCTTTCTATCTCTTAATGTTACCCCTACCATTTTTCGTTCCATAGCCCTCTGGGTTGTCCTCAACTTAAGTAGAACTCTTTTGGTTAGCCTCCACGTTTCAGCCCCATAGGTGAGTACAGGCAAGATGCAACTGTTGTATACTTTCCTCTTGAGCAATACCGGTAAGCTGCTAGTCATAATCTGCGAGTGCTTGCCAAATGCGCTCCATCCCAATCATATTCTTCTTGTTATTTCCTTTTCATGGTCCGGATCTGCGGTTACTACCTGTCCTAAGTAGACATTCGCCTACTACTTCCAGTGCTTCGCCACCTAACGTAAACTGCTGTTCCTTCCCGAGGCTGTTGAACATTATTTTAGTCTTCTGCATATTAATTTTTCAGCCTACCTTTCTACTTTTCCTGTCTAGGTCATCAATCATTATTTGCAGTTCATCCCCCGAGTTGCTTAGCAAGGCAATGTCATCAGCAAATCGCAGATTACTGAGGTATTCTCCATCTACCCTTATCCCTAACTGCTCCCATTCCAAGCCTATGAATACTTCCTCTAAGCAAGGTGTGAATAGTACTGGGGAGATCGTGTCTTCTTGCCTAACTCCTTTATTTATGGAAATTTGTTACTTTCTTTATGCAGAACTTTGGTTGCTGTGCAGTCACTATATATATCTTCCAGCACTTTCACGTACGGCTCGTCTACCCCCTGATTTCACAATTCCTGCATCACCGCCGAGGTTTCAACTGAGTCCAATGCTTTTTCGTAATCATTGAATGCTATATATAAGGGCTGATTATATTCTGAGCATTTTTCGATCACCTGGTTGATGGTATGGATATGATCGATAGTAGAGTACCGTTTCCGAAAACCTGCTTGATCCTTTGCTTGATTGCAGTCTAAGTTCGTCCTGATTCTATTAGCGATTACCTTAGTAAATACCTTATACGTAACAGACAGTAAGCTGATTGGTCTGTAATTTGTAAGGTGCTTATAGTCCCCTTTCTAATGAATGAAGATAATGTTTGCATTCTTCCATGGTTGCGGTACTGTCGATGACACCAGGCACTGCGTATACAGGAGGGCCAGTTTATCTGGCACGATATCCCCTCCGTTCTTTAACAAATCTGTATAGTTATCTGATCCTCTCCAGCGGATTTCCCCCTTTTCATAGTTTCTAATGCTTTCTTGACCTCGTCCTCGCCAAACATAATAATTCATGAAAATTAATCTGCGGAATCTGCATTGAAGTAATGCGAAAGCACTGATGCTGCTGTTGGTTGCTTCTGGTTGCTTCTAGTTGCTTCTAGTTGCTTAATTCGCTTCTTGTTTACCTATTTTAGTCTTTGGCACTTTCAAATTGCGCGCTAATCCCTTCCTACATGTCCTTTTTCGGCTCTACTTCCAGTTGCTTGACGCCACATCCTTGACATCCCCCTAACTGACCGCCTTAATTGACTACTTTAGTCTTTGGTACTTTCAAATTGTGCGCCAATCCCTTCCTATGCTGATATTTGACTCGACTTCAGGTTGCGTGACATCCTTGACAGCACCTTAACTGACTGATTTAATTAACTATTTTAGTTTTGATAAGTTCAAATGTGGCGCCAAGCCATTGGCTAATGAGACAATTTTCGCCTTTACTTTTACATTTTTGCATGTAATAAATACCTCATTAACTTATTGGCCTAATTAACTTTTCAGACACAACATAACGTCACCCTCTATTGATTGACACTACTCATTAACCTCTACGACTTCTCAATTACTCACGCTGCAGCGGACACAGTTTTGCGTGCTTTGCCTCTAATTAATTGCCTGATGAACTTATTGGCCCAATTATTTTTTCACACAATACATTAGGTCACCCTCTATCGATTGACACCACTCATTAACCTACCACTTCTCAATTACAACTGCTGCGGACAACGTTTACATTTCTGCCTATAATTAACTACCTAATTACCTTTTTGGCCTAATTATTATTCCGGACACAACATTACGTCACCCTCTATCGATTGACAACACTCGGTAACCTCTACCACTTCTCAATTACTCAATACTGCTGCGGACACAATTTTGCTGGCGCGGCCTGAGGACAGAAATCTGTGAACGTGGCGAAGTAATGCTTTCGCATTAATAATGCCAGCGCCCACACCGAATTGCGAGGTAACATATGCAGTAACCGAGAATTCATACACTCACAGAGAAAAGCACCACATATTGATTGGTTTGCGTATATACAGCTAGTTTACCACGGTAAAAAAAAAAAAAATAACATTCGCTTTTCAGAAAATGTCTCGAATGACATCGTTTCAGCATTAAGCTCTTTGGCGCCCGTTCCCGGTTTCACGTCGCCGTCGCCGTTGGCCCTCGTAACCAGTTGTCTGTAAATTGCGCATACATATCTTGCTCGAATTCATTGCGTCAATCTATCGAAAAGCTGAAACAGCTGATGAGCTGCGAAAGCGTAACCCCTCAGCTTACAACCTACTGCCGACGACGATAAATTTAAATTGGTTCACAGGAAGGGAAAGGCGCAGTAACTGTCACACTTGCTCTGTGGACACCCGAACCGCGCCGTAAGGGAAGGGAGGAAGGTGGGAGTGAAAGTGGATAGAGAGAAAGAGGAGCCGTAGTGGAGGGCTACGGAGTAATTTCGACCACCTGGGGATCTTTAACGTGCGCTGACATCGCACAGCACACGGACGCCACTTCGTTTCGCCTCCATCGAAGCGCAGCCGCCGCGGTCGGGTTCGAACCCGGGAACTCCGGCACAGTAGTCGGGCGTCTTACCACTGCACCACCCCGGCGGGGCCCGACGACGATAAGGCATCAAAGACTTTCGTCTTAAAAATTGTGCGGCCCTTAACTGCACGCTTCGAGCTTAAGCCTTTTCGTGTTTAGAAAACGTTTTATTAGACATAAGACATTCACATTAGTCATTCACACGAGCGGCGACAAGTGACCAAAACAGGAATTGCACATGATTAACAGCTAAAGAAAGTGTACATAAATTACATACTAACGAACAAATACATCACAGATCAGTATTTACATACAGAATAAATTTTGGGCAGTTCGTGATGATGATATATACAATTTTGAATGGCAATGTACATGCAGGTATTGACAGTGTAGAAAATTTGCCAAATAAAATAAATATAAACATATACAGCAATCGTATGTACAGTATGTATTGAACATGTGGGTTGCAATGTGAACAGCTGTGAGTGTACATATATATTTGCATTATATTGCAGTTACCAAGGTGTCTTAACGACCAGTAAGTAGACGTCCATTCAAGATGTGTGGATGCACATGCGTGTTGCGATGTAATACAGGTACCAGAGGAACAATGCTACGTCTCTATGAATACACGCCGAGATAATCTATTCACAAGCGATCTAACATAACATGCTCGAACTGGTTTCTTCTGATCGAGAATGATAGGTGTCAAAAGAGAGCATGACAAAAAGAGGAAATAAAAATGGCTTCATGTGCACTTCCGATGGCCATCTGCACGTGCCTTTTAGCCACAAGCTTCCAGTCCGAAGCGCTATACTGCATGAAGTAGTGCCCCGCCCATCTGGATCTGTGAATTACACCTTCGCCGCCAGTGCAATGTAATCCTTGACGAGCCGTGATACGACATGACAGGTGAGGAAAACAGAAAGGGCGGCATTTGGTGTTCACAACCGTACCAGGCGAGCACGACGAATGCGTTTGCCGGCTATATCTAACCGTTCCAAAAGTAGGTTGCAGTGCTAGTTCGCGACGGACGAGCTCGACAGCCGCATTTATTTCTATTAATTATAACCCTCGACTCGAGCACCTAGCCAATGACCAGCTAACGCAAACCGACAGTAACCATGGCCCTGACGGCTTCTTCCTCACTGTCTTCTCTGTCTTGCATTTCAGGTGCGTTTCTTTGACAGCGTCCACCACACGAGGAGGCGTCTTACCCCCGTTCCGACGCGCGTGCTCAGTAACCAGAGCCCAGAGCGAATTCGCAGTGCATGTCTCACAAAGTACGAGACGGCTCCCGAACCAAGAAGCAAGATAAGAACTCTCGTTTACAAGGCCCCCGCCAGTACCACTACCGGCCCAAGGCCGGGCGAGACGCAGCATAGAAAAGGCACGCAGCCGTGTTATACAGACAACTCCTAATCACCTCAGACGTGCGGACCGGCCGCTCCTTTCGCGTGCCCGTCTCTTTTCGTCCGCACGTAAGCGCTCTCGCTCGAGTTAAGCGAAGTTGGCGCGCAATGAGAAGCTGTGTATGGAGGAGGAGGTACGCTTCTAGCCGGAATAACAATAAGAAAACGGGGCCAGACGTGTAAGACAATGGCGGCCACGTGCCGCTAATAACAAGCACTATGTTTAATGCTGCGCGAACCGAACTTGCTTCCAGCCTGCTCGTCGCGTGGCCTCAAAGCGGCCTGAGGCGGCGGTGGCGTTTCGCGTTGCTCTCTTTGATGGAAGTCCCGCAAAAGGAACAGGAGGAGCCGCAATAGCGGCGACGTTCGCTGCGAGGCGATGGAGCACGTAACCGAGGAGTCCGCAGCGCGAGAAGCGGGCGACAGACGGCGAACTCCTTCCTCGCTTCTTGTTTTGAGGAGTGCATTAAGTACGTCGCCTGGACCCTGCGCAACAAACGTGGGCAGTTGAAAAGCGGCGACCTAATCGGAAACAACGTTATTTGGGATGAGTGGGCTGTGAAGCGCTTCCTGCCGAACTTAGGTCGCTTGCTTGCTGATTGTTCTGCTGACTGTTACCAAGTTCCGCGTTCCTTTTTTTATTTCTTCTATAGGCTGCGAGCAGTGCTGAGTCTTCGTAAAAAGGCGAGGAATTGCTCGCTGATTGAATGCCGCTAGAAACGAAGCAATGTGATTTCCTGAACATAAATGTCATGAAACGGTCCACAACCTGCTTGTCGTCATCAAAGGGGGTGCCACTTTGAACAAAACGTTTTCGGATTAACCGTCAAGACGTATCAGGCTTCACTCACTACTGACGAATCTAGAGCGTACATATAGCAAACGGTCGCTAAGTCTGTTCATAGAAGCGAGTGGCGACTGAAAAGAAATTTCCGCCGCGTGAGCTTTCGAGTGGGCAGCCTTTTATTAAGTGCGCGCGCAGAGAGGTGAGATAAGAGGCAGGAAGAGCTCCTGCGTTTAGCGCGTCTTCAAAGCGCCCACGGGACTTCCCGGTCTTCAAGCCACCGAGGCGGCTCCCGACTTTTCGCTTTGCACACGCCTCCGCAGGCTAGCCTACTTCCATCACTCATTGACACTTAGGCCTAAGGCGACACACGCGTACGCGCGCTTCTCGCTCAGATGCATAAATGCTATCGCCGGTCACGCCAAATTCGTCTTTGGAGCGAAGCCGAAACATTTAGTGCGTGGGCAGAGAAATCAGTGCCGCAGTGACAAAAATATCGAATAAGCGAGGAGTGAAAGCGAAAGAGAGTTGGAAAGGGCAAGCTGGTAAGTGGTAAGAAACGTCGCGGCCTGGGAAACTTGCTGGTAGAGAACACTAATCACAACAAACTACCGCCTCTCCCACTAGGTGAGGAAGAAGCGCTGGGCGACCGAGCGGAAAGTCAAGTCTGCACGCAAGCAGTCAAGGCAGGCGCTGTCATTCTCGTACGAACCTGAGGCGCAACACGAGCAGGACGCGGTTATAACATTGATTGATTGATTTATAGGAAGGGAAAGGCACGGTAACTGCCTCACTTGTTTTTTGTGGACACCTCAACCGCGCCGTAAGGGAAGGGAGGAAGGTGGGAGAGAAAGTGGAAAGAGAGAAAGAGGAACCGTAGTGGAGGGCTACGGAGTAATTTCGACCACCTGGAGATCTTTAACGTGCGCTGACATCGCACAGCACACGGACGTCTCTTAGTTTTGCCTCCATCGAAATGCAGCCGCCGAGGTCGGGTTCTAACCCGGGCTCTCCAACACAGTAGTCGGGCGTCTTACCACTGCACAACCCCGGCGGGGCACGCGGCTATAACACAGAGCACACGCTGGCATATAAAAAGGAGAGGAGGTGAGAGAGATAGAAAAACTATTCTTTTTGTCGCTGTTGGCACGGTGGTTGATGATGTTGATGTCGCTTGCCGCTATTGCTTCTGTTGTGTTTCCTCCGGGTCACCTTCTCTAGCAGCTGGCTCCATGTTCTCCCTAAGGCGCGTCACGACTAGCCGGGGCACCCTCCACCATTTGGTGCCAGCACGAAACGGCACTGTGCACACGCACGTCCTCGCGCCCAGACACGGATGCGTTCGCGCGTATAACCGACGTTATTAGGACCCGCCCGCGTGCTACTGCCGTATATATGTACACCTATATATACCAAGGCTATGCGGCAGACGCATACGTTAATGCGACCGGTTTAGTCCAAACAACAGGGTGACGTGCTCGTGCGGGCGTGAGCCGTCAAAACGACAACGCCTCCGTCCACGGTTACTGCAGCAGCGTCAGCGCTGTACGACTTTAACTCCGACGCGAGAAAATAGTTTGACACCGGCGCCTAGTGCTCAGACAGTAGCCCGCATCGCCTCAAGGGGTGTATTACTCCCCTAATTACGAGGAAAGCGAAGGAGGGGGAAAAAAAGAGGCCGGAGCTTGTAAGGAAAGGCGGCTTAAAAGCATGGGAAGCTTCATCGTCCGCAGAGGCGGTGTTCCGGACGCCTGGTAGGACTCGTTGTTTCGGTCCATTATTACTTCGTGAGGAAAGACGATCACTCTCTCCATCGCCATATGGCGGCACTGTTGCGTGTCGCGTATTGCGCTGTGTACACACGGATACATACACAGACGCTGGCGAGATGCAGCTGAGAGGGTTCGGAGTGAATGGAGAAATGTATGCGGCCTGCGCATGCATTGACATTCGATGCTCCCGTGCATGTCGTCGGATTATTGTGTCAGCTAGCCAGCTGTGAGGCCTTTCACTGTGCGAGAGCTTATAGAGGGCGCAATTGTGCGCTTGTGCTGTTACGAGTATAGTGTTATCCGGGCTGTTGGTTCGGTCGCACAATATAATCGAGGAAGTGCGCGACGGAAGAAAGATTACACTGGCAGCGAGACTATTTCGGTAAGGGGAACTCCATACGTCCGCCGTTGTGAAAGCGCTCCGGAAATGAACGCGAAAGAATGTACATCGTGAAGGTAATGATCGGCCATCGGAAGAACGCATTGCTTCTGGGTACGCTGTATCAGCCACGACGGTGATGCCTGCTTGCAAGAAAAGAAATACTTAAAATAAATGCAAAGATTCATTATTCAGAATGGAACTGACTTCTCATTGTATAGACCTGCTCTTGAATGGGAGTTTTCTGATGAAGCCTTGTGCGAACGGTGAGAGACATGGAATGCAGGATATTCTTCCATCCATGCTCTTCAGGCGCCTATCTGCCGTTGTTCGGCTTTCGAAGTGTTGCAGCGAGCCTGAACAGCTGAAGAAAAGAAATGAAAATTACCCCTAACGTAAAATTTTTTTATGCTTACAAGTCAAAGACGTCTTTTCAGGTTACAGCTTTGGAATATACGCGAAAAGCCAGGTGTGCTCCAACAACTTTTTATTAGTGGCCGGTTTTACTGAGCCTAAGATTAGACTTTTCATCATCATCTTGTGAGATCATGATCACGCGATGATTATCATGATTACATGAGGATGGATGAGCGATTTCTGACAACTCCTTTAGTGAATACGGGGGATGAGTTCTAAACGTAAATTTTCATGTATCCCGGGATTCATTTGATCTTTTCTTGGGAGCCAGTGGAGATACATGACAAAACAGCAGTGTTCTTACAGCCCGAATAACTCAGTAGGAAAAAGCCGAGCAATCAGGACAGAATTGAACGACGTAACATACGGGACAGAATTTCGTAATTTATGCTGCAAATGCCACTGAGGCATCAGGCGCGCTCTTCATCGGTCACTGTGACAGTAAGATGCGACACGAGTACAGCGGAAGCACAGACCAGTCGTTCTCTAATTTATTCAGGTTTAAGCGAACACCCGTAAGGGGTCACAGATGCAGATATATTTATTTTTCTGAAATTCAAGAGCTACTTACTAGTAGACGCCGTTAGCTTTGACGAAAACTTTAAAGAGATGGCCATTTTCCTGCCCTAGAGCATAGCATCGGAGTTCCCCTTTGAAGCACTGACATCATCTTACCTTTAATACATTGCGGTAACTACAATGTAGAAACGTGGACGAAAAGCCGGTGCACAAGCCTTAGGGCCAATCCCACCTGTCGACGTGAGTGGCAGGCTGTTATCGCAGTTTGACGAAGACAGATGTCCTTGTCGAAACTCGGGAAATTGCCTAAGGGGCCTAGGTACTTTCTCGAGCTTGTCCATTTTTTTTCTGGTCTGATAATCCTCTTCGCGGCATTAGACATCACGATGAATTCGTACAACTCGCGGTCATTCCACGAAGTGAAGAAAAGAAACAAAAATTAGATTACTATTGAACAAAGCCGCCAAGGCTCGAAATGATGTCGACGAATTGTGTTAGTATACACAGAGAAGAAAGAAAAATCATGAAATGGAAAGCAAAAAGGAAATTGTCTTTGAACATTTGAAAGCTGTAAGTAATTTTTTTTTTCGCGCCGTTTTTACAAGACAAGATTAAAAAAGAAAGAGACAACTAGGAAGTTTTATAACCAGCTGGATTACTGCTAGATTTTGAAAAGCTACACTGCTGCAATACATTCAACGTACCAACAATCGCAAATTTCTCTCACTTTCCTTCTTTCGACGGCACATATGCCATCAATGCAAAAAAAAAACAGTCCCTCATGGATCAGATTTCAGCCTTAATGAAAACGCAGAATTGGACGTAGCAGCAAAAAGATATTTTCCTGATCTAATCATAGAAAAATCACTTGACCAACGCAGGGAAGAAGGACGTCTACACGGCTGCAAAAACAAAATAAAATGTTAAAGAAACCAAAGTAACGAGCCCAGTAGCAGCGACAACAACAAATATTGCTGCCGCACTCGCTGCAGGCTAATAGTCGACAGAAGCAGAAAAGCTACAAGATGCTGGCAGCCGTCCTTTACTTCCCCTTCGCTCGCTTTCTCCCGCGCGCTATTTCGTCGCCTCTGAGCGTTCTCTCGAAAGGCAAGTGCGGAGAAGGGGTCACAGCGAGGTCGTGACCCCTGCTCGTCATGTCCCGTCAACGGCGCGTACAGTTGCGGCCTATACCGACGAGGGAGCCGAAAACAGTAGCCGCCTTGCTCGAGGCGCACCCTTCACCGCGACGAGCGAAGATTAGAGTTATGTCAATTGTAGCCGCTCGTCGCTTGGTCTCCCGTTGTGTCCTTTACTGGCCGCTGTCAGCGCAGGCCGTCCTAGATCCTAATCCACGTGTAAACAGGCTACTAATGGGGACGAGCTGAAGGAAAGGCTTCGTGCTCGGCGCGTGTGTACGCTGTTCCGACAAAGCGGCAGCGGAGGTATAGACGAGGAGCGGCGCTGAATGAAGAGGCGGAAAAAAATGAAGGCCTGAGCTTTTAAGTCAGTTGCACTCTCACCTTACAACGGTATTGTCGGAAGGCCTTAAACTGAACACTTGACCGGGGATTTGGAAAGCTCTCTAGGTAATTCTGGCGTTCTTTCGTTTCTAGCGCAGTAAGGGTCTCAAAGTGTTTGTACAGATTCGCACCTGTCTTCTGTCTACATTGTCTACACTGTCACCCATAATGACTCTCTTTCTGTACCTCTGCCGGTGCTGTACCACAAGACCTAGGCCACCGCTCGGTATTTCTCTGTAAATAAAGCTCTACCCTGCCGCCTCGAAGGTAACTGTGAAGACAGGGTAAGTGGAAACGATGGAAGAGAAATCGTGAAAGTTGTCCCGGAAGGTCAACTAAATTTACCTGTGCTTACTTTAAAAAGCATGTAATTTTTTCTTTCTTTATTGGTACCAGCAATAGCGTCGCGTCAACACAGTAGAACTAAAAACGTCCATTGACTGGCATCTTCACATCTACTGACGTGTTTGACAGCTCTGCGATAGCATTTTGTCTTCAAAGATGTCCTGTTGGTACGCGTAGATTATGACTTGACTGAGCCGGGCACTTGGGCGACTTGGTTTCACATTGTCGAAAAAGGTTGAAGGTAAATTTGAGGAAAAAAAAAAGAAAACACCCGAACACGGCTTTGTTTCCCCACAGGGCCGGGTATGCGAAGGACGACGCCTTGGCCCTAGTCGACGAGACCTGGCGAGGCTCGCGCTAATGAATGAACCAATAAAGCAGTCGGTCCGTTTTGAGCAATCGGTAAAAAGAAAAAAAAAAAAAAAAGCTGGGTAGAGACGATGCTTCAGTACCAAAATAGGCGACTTTAGGAGTAATACGAAGGGCTAAATTTGAGCAGTAGCTTGAAACATAAATGAGCAACACAGGGCTTTAGTGAGCGCTATGACATCCAGAGTAGTTTATCTTTAGAAGATGGTTGGTTGGTTGGTGGGGCTTAACGTCCCAAAGCGACTTAGGCTATGAGAGACGCCGTAATGGAGGACTCCGGAAATTTCGACCACCTAGGGTTCTTTAACATGCACTGACATCGTACAGCACACGGGATATCTTTAGAAGACATTGCATCTGTATGTACATAGAGCCTGGAGAATAAGTCTAGCAGTTTCTATTGCGCATTGCATTGGAAATTGACAGCCGGTTATTCGCAGCCGAATCATTTCGGGTTGCAGTTTTCGGCAAGCTCTATTCGACACGAGTGTTCACCTACTAAAAATTGCTAAGAAACGTATATACTTCGGCTGCAGTATTGTCAAGTTATGAGTGTACCAGACTGCTGGTTTAGATCACAGAAAAAAAAAATAAAAATAAAAGGACGTGTAGAACGAAGGCTTTCATTATGTGTGCAATATCAAGCGTGTAGATGTCGCCCGGACATGCATGATTGATACGCTGCACCAGCGAAAAGTTTGATTAACATTTGATTAGCGAAGGTGAGGTTAGAGAGACAAGGAAATGCGTAAGAGCCGGCTGTCAAGTCCAGCAAGGAAGCCAGGGCGTTCTGTACATGTGCCACAGGGATCATTACCGATCCTCTCGCTTCCTTGATTGCGCGTTCGTACGGGCAGGAGCCCTTTGTCTGACACCGGAAAGTACGCCCACAGGAACGCTTAGGCGCAGTTATCGCTGTAGATGGAAAGGTTTACAGATCGGTGACCCCTCGATGCCAACACGCGGAAGGTTATTCGTACGTCGCTCGTAATAAGAACAGGGTTCGTCGGAGCCTGCCGTAATTGCACAGACGCAACCATCCACGCGGAGGTGAAATACACGAGAACAAGACGTAGAATAACTAAGAAGGCAGCAGCGGGATGTCTCTATTTTCCTACCCGTAATGTATGGATGCCGCGAGAAGTGCACGGCAAGGCGGGCATAATGAGAGGGCATTGTAATCCTCGGGTATTAAATGGCAGTCCAATAGCACAACCAACCGGCGCTACACAACGACACCTATGGCGATGCAGAGCTGAGTGAGAAATCAAGCTCACTTTTTGCGCCTTCTTTTTTTTTTTAAATCGGCAGTCGTGCGTCATGAGAGGTTAAGGAAGTGTAGGAAGGGAGAAGCGCGTAACGGTGATCGGCGAAGGTGTGGCGTGAAGGTGTTAGTATAAGCTCCTGCACTACTCCCTGAGGTCATATTCTTATCTTACAGTAATGAATACAGTCGGGCCTGGTTAATATGAACACTTTCATATTGAGTTGAACTGTGCATACATATAGTCGTTAGTTACAATGAGTCGCGAAGGAAGACAAAACATAACAAGACGAAGCCATTTCCTGACTATTGGGCTCTTGAGTAGTGAAGTGGAAACGAGAAAAGAAAAAGCCTTTAGGAGCTAAAATGTTTTATCCTGCTCCGAATAGCAATTAAAAGCATGCAGTGCAGTGAGAAACAGCTGTAGGCGCAGAAGCCGCGTTCTGACGACTTTTGGCGTAATGAAGTATCTGCTAATACCACTACTGACATGTCACGAACTCAGTCGGCTGATAGCCACCGAATGCAGCTTTCAGCACCGAATACGCTTTGGAGAGTTTTCATCATAGCTGTCCAGGACAAGGAAAGGAAAAATGATAATGCTCGTTCATCAGACACTTTTGCTATACAAAGCATGAACCGACAGAAAAGAGGCAATCACACATTAACAGTGAGTTCTGCTTATGCCCTGCATTTATAATGCAGGAGTCGAAACATCTGTTTTGGTAAGTCATTATTTATATCTTAACGCTGTAAATATTAAAACGACAAAAATACGTAGACCTCAATTGCCTCTGTTGCATTTGCCGGCCTGTACATTGTTAGCAAAGCGAGTGTCGTTATTAGCAAGACAGAAAAACATGTAACGCTTTGTCTTTAGAAAACCTGTCTATAATTCGGATTGACCATACTAATGGGGGCCGTATTAACACGGCATGAATGTAGTTCGACAAACGTATCCCATCATGTACCTTAAAGAGCCTGAGTAGGCTTCTAAGCAACCACAAATACAGATCAACTTAGATGTTGTATATCAATGACTTCAGGAAGTTTAATTTGCAGTTGAGTTGAAGGCAAGTAAGTTAATTCATTAACACTGTGACGTGTTTTCTGGATTGCGCGGTTAGCCCTTCTTTTCTTTCAGGGCAAGTGTTGCATTCCCATCTCTCTTTACGTTCTTAATTCAAGTGCAGTTTTTATTTTATTTTTTTGCCCCCTTCACGATGCTTTTCGGCAAGAATTTGGTGGCCTGTTTAGTAACTCTTCTATCAAAGAAAATAAACCAACAGTATTTGTATTTCACAAAATACCAAACTAATTTCCTGAATTAGCAAATTTTGCACGTAAGTACAATCGCATGCTAGGTCTGAATAAACCACGTAAGGAGATCTTACACATCAATCTAGAGAAACAATTATTGCTTCCCTATCATGCAGCATAGATCATATATTTCATAATGTCATAAGATCTGTTAAGCACACAATACCAAACATTGAGGCATTTAAGTACAATAAATAATTTTATACAAAATGTTCATTTCATTTCAAAATTCCAAATAGTCCTTTTTCGATATATTTTTTTAGCGCTGGCTTTTGAGGCCGTCCTACAAGGAAGGATAATAGTAAACTCCGCAGTCTCTCACTTGGGCTCAAAGCTCCAAACATTTGGCCTCTAGTCTAAAGTGACATTTTGTAATGACTACGCGGAAATCCGATGTGTTTTTCTGGCGGAATAGCAATATAGCCTATGAAGTCGAACCTGCCTAACCACTCTAAGAGCAGAATATCGGCTTTTCCGAACCGCGCACAGCGCAACTTTTTCTCGGAAATATTTTAGAGCCTTTCGAACCGGGTGTAGGTAAAAAGGTACCCGGAAGATACGACCTCGGAAAATACGTCCCCGGAAGAAACAGCCCCTGAGGAAGCGGCAAGGCAAAAACTGGCCCTCAACATGATTTTTGAATTCACAGGAAAAAAAAAAAAAAAAGTACAGATTTTATACCAATTTTTCTTTACTTTGAGTTATATGTAATCATCATTTGAAACCTGTTTCCTCTGGGCGCCAGAAATGATTATCAGAATTGCGTAACCGAAGAGGAAACAGCCATCTGGCTCTTCATATTTTGTGTTGTTCAGAGCTCCGCAGGTCGTTAAGCAATCATTAGGACATGTCTAATCAATTTGGTAGTGCTGCCTACGGAGCAAGCTACAAGCGGATCGGCGCGTGATAGTCTCGGGGAACCGCCCAAAGCAGAATACGTCACTAGAATTACCTCTCATACCTTCTGATGACGAAGTTCAACCGTTTCTCTGATGATGGTGTAGAATGGTGATAAGGGTGGTGATGGTGTAAGCAGAACGAGACTTAACCGGTCGTGCACGATGGCCACCCTAAAGCATCGCTTCAAGCTTCCCGTAAAACGGTAACGGCTGCAAGCTTTCACGCAATATTATATCTCATGTACAAATAAGGCGGCGTCCTACGCACGTTTAGGACGACAGACATGGTGTTCGCTCAAGTCGCGTTGATACACGCTCTGATTCGCGCAGAACAGTAAGACTAAAACCATCTTCCGACACCCGCCAGTATGACAACACCTTTAGCAACGCCTCCGAGAAAACCTGCAAGCAATTTGTCTAGTTCGTATTTCGCTCTGCTGACTAACTCCTCTCTGTAAACAATGTCCTCCAGCCTTGAGAGTGCGTAGACGAACAAATAAGAAACAATACAAAAATAAATACATCCACCGGGAAAGGCACAGAAATATGTTTTAGCGTACATATTTCGGGAGCTTGAAGGCTTACTCAATATGATACCAAGAAGAGAAGATCAGTCTTCTTAACTGGAAAAAAAGCTTCAGTTTACATGCTTCAACCTCTTGAAGTTAGCCACTCTATGATAAAAAAAAAAAAAAATATAACAGAAGAACAGAAGAACCAATGGAGCATCGCCATATCGAGATGAGTGCGTGGATCTCTTACTTGATAAGTGAATGCTCGTTATCTCTGGCTAAATTATCGCCATTGACGGCCTGCAGAGGAAATGGTGTACCAACATATTCTAAAATCGAGATAACTCTATAACATAGAAAAAGAGTGGCCCCTTTCTTGCCGTGTGATATGACTTCATCTGTGGCCACCATGTACCTGCTGTTTTCTACAATTTGGAGACTACACTGTATTGTATAGTTACGGCTGAAGTTGCCTAGCAATTCGCCTGACAGGCTAAAAAAATAGAAAACTTTTTCTCAAACGGAAACTAAACACCAGGCAGCGAGGTCGCTTTTGCTGTACGGTCAATGCGTACAGCCGTCTGAAAACAAACAGCTGTCTGGCGATGTGACAATATAAAAAAATGAGAATAAAAAAGGCAAAAACAATCACGAGAAAACAGGGCGGACCTCGAAGCAAGGCGAACCTCGATTACAGTCATTGTCGTCCGGGAAGACAACTAGGAGAGCGACAGTCGGTCCCCAGCTATCTGACTCGAAAGCACAAGAGCGGGACGAGGACGTGACGACTGTCCACTCTCAACTACTTTCGAAGAGCCGGCTAAAGGAGACGCAAAATAAAAATAAACATTGAAGAACAAAAGGCTAAAGAAAGCCTCCAAAGTGGCCGAGGAAAGGATGGGGCGGAGAAAGCGGGAGGTTGGGCCCCGTGCAGTCATCTGCTCTTAAATGGTTTCGGACGACTGTTTTCCGCCAGACCTCTCCGGGCAGGGGGCGGCAGACCGGCGGACGGCCGGGAAGAGCAACCTCCTCATCGTCAACAAACAACAACAATGTTGCACTGCTCTACAATCTCTCTCTCCAATCAGCCGCGCACATTCTCGCAAAACGAAATTGGGGCCTCCACCCTTTGGAACCGAGAGCCATAGGACACGAAAGAGGAAGTTTCGTCTGCAGCAGCAGCAGCAGCATATGTTTTGGTCGAGTTTTTTCTTTCTTTCTTTTTTTTTTTTTTTTTTTTTGCAATTTCTATTACATGGCGCGACAGTGACGTCGGTCTCTTCTGGGCCTGACGGGACGCTGTGAAAAGAACGAGCTTAATCTCGGCTACGTGGGAGCACTGCAGGGTTAAGCGCGACGCGTGCACCATTGGACGCATCGGGCAACGACAGGCTCATCGAGGCCTGTATCAGGACACTAGACACTGATCAGGGACCGGACAGTGTCTCTCAGCCGGTAAGGTGACAGTTTCCTCGACCGTGTCGTATAAGGCCGAGTCTTTTGAGACGTTTTTGTGGCTACCACTATAACGAGGAAACTTCATCTAAACGCGGCGTCGATGGGAGCTGGACGCAGCCGCTGCAACTATGCACGAAAGTGTGCCGCTAAGGTTATCGTTTCGATTTATTATTTTGATGCTCTGGTGAGAAGCTCCTGGCACAAATAAAGCGTGTCGGCGTGGAGAGACAGCTAGCCTAGAGGGTTTTTTTTTTTTTCTTCTAATTTAGGGTATTTCTTATTTTTCTTCGCTGCCACGAGGGAAGAAGCGTAGCAAGTCTAGCACTATTTTATGTTGTCCGCGTGCTGTCTGCCCCGGGCCCCGTTCGTCCCGTCAGTTACAGTCGCGTTTGCGTACCATGTCACAAGAGAACTATACTAAAAAAAGTGTAAAGGACCCGAAAGAAAAGGTAAACACGGAAGAAATAATTGTCTTGAAGCGTGAGAAATTGTTACGCCTCGTAGCGGCTTACTGGAGAGTTAGAGGAAGAAGAATGGAGAGACGCGCGCAGACTGATCTATGTTCTCAGCTGCTTACGACCAGGTTTCATTCGTCAAGCTTTAACCTGTTTTAAAACCATTTCTTCCGCTACATTACGTCTTGAAAAAGAAGCTCATGAGCTAAATTAGTTTACAGATTCTCCTATAGGCCTTTCATGGCTTACTACTAACCACATACCTTGACTACTGTGCAGCCATCGTTCATCCCCTCTGCTTGTCTGGTAGACATAGATTGTGAGCAGGCTGTGAGAAGAGGCATATCTAGATGATGCATGCATATACCTGAAGATCACGACTCAGAACAGCCCCATCGGTTTTCCTACAAACGTCAAATTGAATCGCCAGCGAACTAGAATGCCTTTTCACACGAATACAGAAATTATACTTAGAAACTGAACATAGACGTTGCTCATCAATGCATAATTAAGTGCAGTGACATTAATTATACCGAAAACATATAGCTTGTACATCGTGCGGTAGTAGATAAATTTTGGGTCCACCCTTTCGTTAAGGTTACTTCACCTCACAATAATAAGCTGCTAATGACAATGAAAAAAAGAGAAAGTAAAAGCGGTCGGTCACCAATCTCGAAGGTATACCGTATATTCTTCTCGGCATGCTGAACATTTCTGTGCCTTGTACGGAAGCCCAATACTATACTCATGATCTCAGGTAGCACCAGACTATGCTGAAAAGTACCGAGTTGGTCGCAGTATCTCCTTGAAACATGGCCAGAGAAACGCAGTTCGAGAGTAGACGTGTATGCATAAGCCCATATATGAGTACGTGCTGTAACATATAGTCCCACTCCTTAATGTTTGCCATAAAGTTTAGTCTGATTCTTGTTTTACCAAAGGCGTTTAATGTTAACTGCATTTTAAAATGGAACAAATTAACAGTTCATAATTTCTCTTCCAACTAGCAGACCACGTTCAAAAACGGTAGCTTTTTTTCTGTCAGATGGAAAGCTTAATTGCTTGCATTCTCTGTGGCAAAAGTGAGGTACAACGAAACCGTGCACGACCGGATTACTCCAAGTATTCATGTTGTAGGGGTCCATCCGGTCACCTTGCTCGCTGGGCTCTCCGTCTTCAGGAGTATGACATACATGTCATTTATCGATCAGGTCTGAAGCATACGGAAGCGGATGCTCCTTCCCGCTCGTCTTTGTCTAGTGATACCTCGTCTGACCACGTCTCTGCTTACAATTTGTCGACTCTTGCCACTGGCGACATGGCTATCGAGCAGCGGAATGACCCTTGGATTAGTGCACTTTTGGATTTTCTTTCAAGTCCTGCTCCTGGTCATTCATACAAAGCACTCGTCCGGCAAGCCCACCACTTCTCCATTCGTGACGGTCTTCTCTATCGCCGCAATTATATGCTAGATGGACGAAAGTGGCTTCTAGTCAACCCGCGTCATCGCCGCGCCCACATTTGTACTGCGTCTATTGTGACCCACAGTGTGCACACGGTGGCGTATTTAAAACCTACACGCGCCTACATCTGCGATTTAATTGGCGTGGAATGTACCGTTTTATACGGCATTTTGTGCGCGCTTACGAATGTCAACGCAGAAAAACTCCTCAGAAGTCTCTTGCTTCGTTGCAGCCGTTACCCTGTCCTGCTCGTCCGTTTGACCGCATTGGCATAGATCTCTATGGCCCTCTTCCTACTACTCCCGCTGGAAACCGGTGGATTATCGTGGCAGTACACTATCTTACTCGCTACACTGAAACATCAGAGTTACACTCTGCCTCCGCAAGAGACGTTGCTTTGTGTCTTCTCAACAACTTGATTCTTCGCCACGGGACTCCGAAGGAACTACTCAGTGACCGCGGACGCGTTTTCTTGTCCGACGCTCTCGAAGCCCTACTGAAAGAATGCCGCCCCATTAATCGCACCCTTACTTCTTACCACCCTCATACGAATGGCCTGACAGAACGCTTCAACCGTGCTCTGAGTAACACGCTGACCATGCACGTCAACGACACTCATTCCAACTGGGACCAGGTTCTTCCCTTCGTAACCTACGCGTACAACACTGCGATGAAGACCACCACTGGATTATCTCCCTTCTTTCTCGTTTACGGGCGCGAGCCATCCTGCACAATGGACGCGCTTTTTCCCTACCGCCCTGATGTCTTTGAATCGACGACGCTACTTTCGGACGTCACCCAGTACGCAGAAGAATCCCGTCAGCTCGCTCGTTCACTTACAAAGAAAAACCAGTGGCAACAAAAACACCACCGGGACACCGGCGAGGCTCCTTCATATGCACCCAACTCCCTGCTGTGGCTCTGGGTCCCTGCCACAACCGCCGGCCTTTCAAAGAAGCTTCTTGCTCTATATCACGGTCCATACCGAGTCCTTCAACAAACATATCCTGTCAATTACGTAGTTGAGCCTGTTACGCCCTCTGCGGACTTGCGTCGCCGTGGACACGAAACAATTCATGTGAACCGAATCAAGCCCTACTACGTACGATCCGTCTGTCCTTTCGGCTCCATAAGTCGCCAGGATAGCACCTTTTTTAGCCGGGGGGAAAATGTAGTGTGGTAATCTTCGTCATCATAGCCACTGACATGCATCGCGTGCTGGCGCACTCGAGGACGAAGAAGTTGGTCGTTGTCTATGTGATTCGCTACGCCTGACACTCCGTTGCGGGTTCATCCTGAGCAGCTGAATCCATCTGCGTCGACTGAATAAACACACCCTTAAAATGTGAATACACAATTAATTAAAGTAAATTCATAATGACGCCTATCGAATCTTCAGTTCAGACAGCACCCAAAGAGAACATTTCGTTAATACGGTCGAGCTTTTTTTTCTCTGCGAAGTGCCCCTACAGGGCTTTTGTACGCTGCACCGAAAGGTGGAATACTACTTCCCCTCGATGCAGCTGATGCCAGTCCGTTATTAAGGCATGCATGTGGCGAATCATCCACATATCGAGGGCCATCTGTGCGTGATGCACCTTCCCACCGAACACTATCGCCTTTCGTTAATCTACAGCCCAGCCACTGCGGTTCCCTCCTCCGCGCATCGCAGCGTCTTCGCCCTCTTGGACCTTCTTGTAGGTCATTTCCCCTGGCAGTTTCCTCCCCTTACCTCCACTCTCGCTTTTTCTCTCGCTCTCTTCTTCATGCGCTGCGATTCATCGCAGCCAGCCATCTGCCCCGGGCACTGACCAATCTGCTTTTGTATGCCGCCCAGAATAAACCGACCACCTGACGGTCCAGTGCCGGGCGCCTCTGTGACCACCGGTGCCACTGCAGACGCCGCAGCTTCTCTTGAAAGCCCAACGCCGTCAAAGCCGCCAAGGCCGACTCACTGCTGCTCGTTCCAGGCTCGGGCTTTATACTGTCAGCTTTACTTATTCATTCCAGCATTCGAATACCTCCCTTTCTGCACAACCTCCACTTCGTGGTACACAAGCTATGGCTGAAGCTTCTCCGCATTCCTCGCTGAACTGTGGCCGACTACTTCGCGAGCGGCCATAATTATACGCAAGCGATCATGTTCCTTTTTTCTTCTTCTTTTTCTTTCTTTTAAAGTCAGGAATATGAATGCCTTGCGACGTAAGGACTGGCAGTCTTGGTCAAAAGTCCTGAAACCAAAGGATTTATGTCTCAACCACAAAAAGAAATACGTCACGGTGCCATTACATTCTAAAAGGTCATCTTATGCTATGAGCCAGTTTACAGCTGTGATAAGAAATCATTTTCGAAAATTTGAAATGACATTTGGAGTCTATGATGGCGTTACGGCTTAATTTCGTGGCTGAGAAAAAAAAAAAAAAAAACCTTTGGCTTGAGGACTTTTGACCAAGACTGTACCTGACTTGTCAATTTGAGACATGGGCATACAGAAAATGCAGAAAATTACTGTTTCTTCGTTCTTCATAGAAAACGTTTCTGGTAACTTTTCTAGTAGGGATTTCTAGCAACGCAATCCTATAAACGTACCGAGATTCACATTATTCAGCAGGTGAGATTACTAAAGTTGTACACGAATGTGAGAATTGTTATCGGGTCTTCACCTTGCTGGGCACAAGCCGCTAGTGGGCTTGCGCCTATTAACTAATAATTCATCGGGCATGCTTGCCGGCATCTGTGCTCTTCGTAGTTCAGCTGCTGCTCTCGAAACAAAAGGAGCGGCTGGATGCACCAGGTATAGCTTGCGTATAAAAAGGTCAATGTCAGCGCAAAGACGACGTATAACATTGTAGTTGAACAATCGCCTGAACTTAGGAAATTGTACGTGCAACATTGTTAAAAAAACAAAAAACAAACACATCATACCTTGTTAAGGTATTCATGTTTCACACATGAGGTCCCCCGAATATGAGAAATTGACCTTACAAATGCTGTTTTGAGTGCCTGCCTCGCTTGGTCCAGGGTACAACGAGATGAACTACATAGTATGAAAGAGAACAGAGCAAGGGCGGAGAGGGATTCTCCGTTCAAAAACCGAACTTATCTTAGTCTGGGCACTTGTCTTATAGAACACTCGTCTGGGTACTTGTCTTCGCGGATGTTCACTTAATGATGCTGGTGGTGCAGTGACATTGATAACAGAATTCGTAAGCCTAAAAAACGTTAGCTGGGGTTTAGCTTTAGATAAGCCCAGTAGGTTGCGTAAGCACCTACTGCGGCACGGCGTGGCTACCGACCAGGTTTACCCAACGGCTTGAAGAGGGGCCCCATCTGCGGTCGCTCTAAAGGTCAAACGTGGCTACCGGCTGGGTTTACGCGATGGGCTGAGACCTGGCGTAGTATTGCTTACACAATAAAGGTTTATAAATGAAGTGAACTGATTATTGGTAGTATTTAGTTACCAGAAAAGTTTTGGCAATATCGCTGACCAACAACTATGTAATTACACTACTCTAATAGCATTGTTATTCCAATATTGTGATGCTATCAGCAGTGCTATGTGCAATACTATCGATATCCTAACGATAGCCTAACAATAGCAGCACTACCAAAAGTCAGTTTTAAAATATTTCTGCATCACTACCTCTAATCAGTGTGCTTTGTTTTATCCCATTCCCAAGAAGGATTTCAGTTATTACGAAAGTAATAAACGACTCCCTTGAATGATTTCTTTTCGTGGGCTCTCACCCTGCTTTTCTGGGCCAGTGCGGCAAGAGCATTTACAATCGAGTTATCCTTAAAGACAAGTTGATCTCTTTTGCTGCCTTTTTACGCAATACAATCTCATTTTCTAAAGCTTAACTGCTGTGCTTACACGGCTATTTTACTTTATCGTCATCTTGCACACATGGGGCTGGAAACCGAATGCCATAAATATCTAAGTTGTACTTTTCACATTTCCAGTTTTCTATAACTTGGAAGGGAGATGGCCTATGAAAAGAGCAGGTCGGGAGAAAATTCCGCCTGGAGCCGACAACTCTCAGCGTCTACTTCAAGCCTTCATTTCGCCTCTTTTCCTGACTCGTGAAGGGGGGGGGGGGGGGGGGGGGGGGGAGGGGGAAGGATAAAGGGTACCACATTTTTGGTACATTATTGCCTTTTTCTTTAACACAAAGCAACGTTTAACTTTACCACCTGTTAGCGAGCTCGTACCAAGGTACAGCTTTGGGTGTGAGCAGGTAAAATGAAAAAACACATTCTGTGAGGTGAATCATTAAATTTTCTTTACGCTTCGAAGGTTTGCAAAGCAGTCTTTCTTCTCGTTATAAGCGCTGGTCTCCGTCAGAGGAAATAACTCTCCGCTACAAATCAGTGTTCGTGTTCAGCGATCATAAAGGGTAGATAATAAAGAATTTTACGATTCATCTATATTACTGAACTCTTGTATTTTATTCTTCTCCTCACATCTCTACAACCGGCAATGAAAACAATATGTTTATCCTAAAAAAGACTGTTAAGCCATTCGGAACTCATCTTGCTTCACACCATTTTCCGATGGTTGTTCAGAAGAAAAAAAAAAAAAAAGACGAGACGAGCAAATCAGTGCAGCGCCATATTTTCTTCAGCCCATGAGGCAATGTTTCTCTCAACCTCGTTTGAACGGTTTCCTCTCTATAACGACACTTTCGTTTCAGCGGCGGTGAGGTTATATTTTGGGGGCAATGAGCCGATAAACGGAGATCCTCAAGGCGAAAGCGAGTGAAGAGGGCGTTGGCCTATGACAGGGGCGAGCAGTATGTATGTGAGCGTCACATATTACCCATGAAGAAAAGAGTGACTACAAGAAATTAAGTGCAAGGGGGCAATAAGTATCGTTAAAAAAAAAAAGTGCAAGAGCCGAAAAGCGAACGATGCTCCTTTCTTTGCTTCCATTTTCTTCTCAAAAATTCATGTGGGTAGACGACTATATACTATTTTAAATATGTAATGCACATATATTATCCGAGTTCCACGTTTTAGGCATATTTTGAAACATCCTCTTTCGATGTCGCCTTAGCTGCTTAGAGGTAGTGGCATGGCTGCCACAAGTCACTTTTTTTTTTTAACTTTGTTCAATGTCAGGAAACAGTGCGGCTAAGGCTGAGACAGATGATCGCTTGCCGCTAAAGCCAAGCGGACAACAGACTCTCGCAAACCGGCCATTTGCATCAAGTCCTGTGATTGCGTATTCTTCCTATTTTATTTTGTGCCTTTATAACTTCTGCATAGATTTTCTGCATTGAAGTCCAGAATCAATGCAGAAATGTGATAAGCGGACAAGTGAGAGCACATTCTTATGCCACAAGTTCCTAACTTAAGTGTCAGTACATCAGGCGGATTAAGAAATTAGTCAAAGCCAAATGAAAAATATAACGTGGCGTCCGCGCGGACTCTGCGCTCCGGTATGCGGATCCCATAACATGCCCGGTTCTAACCCGGGTCGTGTTTGGAAGGTAGTTGCAGTGCACTGATTGCATCCACACAGGCTGGAGCAAAATACGAGTACACTCTCAAAATATTCTTGACAAACATAGCAAAATAGACTTTTATACTGCATGAAGAGAGCGTCTTAGGAAATGCGGTCAAACGCGGCGAAAGTATCAATCAGATCCGATTCCTTCGGGCCGAGGGCGCTTTTTCAACTTTCACTTGCACCTTAATGTAAATCTCAAGTGACCGATTTTCTCCCCAAAAATGTGACTACGCAATCGTGTTTTCTTATGCGGGGCTTAAAGGAAAGCCTCCTGCTACGGCACGGCGCCCGCGACCCCGTCTTCCAGTGCCGTCGAGAATAGCTCTGGGCATACACAGAACTATTTCCAAACGCAACTACGGCCGACGTGTTTGCCCGGTGCACCGTTTCGCATTAGAAAGCGATTGTGCGGATGACACGCTTCTCCCATACTTGACGCGCCCCCGTCTGCCAAACTTGAAGCAGAGAGTATAGTTATTCCTTTTTTTTTTTTTTTCGTTCTGCAATGCAAATACTTTGGAACGGGAAGAGTTCAGACGAAGGTCGGCAGTACCGATAGTATTGGCCTTAAGCCGAAAGGACGATGGGGACGACGACGATGACAAACAGGCAGATTCAAAACAACCTCGTGACCTCTGACCTCGCTCCAGACGCCGTCGTAAATAACAGGCTTTGCATTCGCCTCGCATCCAGCTCGAGTGATCTATGAGCTCGATCAGCAGAGAGCTTAGAATACAATAACGTCTTTTGGTATACCCTGGCTAGCGTGGCGGCGTATACCTAACCAAATATGGCGTCTGTGGAATGAATAAGAAGTAAGCGGAACTTAGACATAAAAACCAACCCCGAAAAATCATGTAACATCCTAAACCTTCTTCAATGTTTTAAGCACTATAAGCACCTTGTCCCACGAAAAAACAGGCAAACAAAACTTCTGTGATGATGGGGCGCCTGTGACAGTAGATGCACAGGGCACGTCTGCAGTCTTTATTTGCCGTACCTTGAACATGAGGCATTAATTACGTCATCAACCCATTCATTTTTGTATTTTTATTTGGTGGTCGAGTATGTGATAGCAAGCGCATTCACATTGTTAACAAATAGGCAACGAATTGAGAAAGCGATATGCTAAGCTTATGTATGTATAATTTACTTGGTATACCGATTGCAAAGGTTGATTTGGTTTGGTTTGGTTCGACATATAGGGCGCAACGTCGTGGAGAGTAATCGGCTGTCAAAGACGTACGCCGTACTGAAGAGCACCGGGTAATTCCGACTTTCTGGGGTTCTTTTACATGCATGCACTGGCATCGCATGGACACAGGTGACTCGCGTTTTACTTCAATCTAAAAGCTACAGCCGTGCTCGGGATTTAACCCTTGTAAGAGATCAGCAGTCGAGCGCCTTGATTACTGCGCCACCTCAACTGAGAATACTGTTACATTAGGCGATGCATACGCTGATATGCGCATAAAAAGGAAAAAGAAGAATCTGAGTAGTTTTGGGCGAAGACGACGACGTTCGAGCAGTGTCGGCTGGTGCCTGCAGGAAAGGCCTGTTCTGTGAAAGCCTTGTCTCCTCCCGTCTCCGCTCTCTGAAACCTCAAGCTGAACTACCCCCGTAACATCTTGGTGGAAGTGCTGGGTGGTTGGCGTTAACCCCTGTTTTAATATGAAAATTTACACACCTACTGAAAGATTATCTGAAGTATGATTTCTTCTGCCTCACATTTTCCGCTAGTTTGTCCCTGGTCTTAGCGTAGTCGTTTAAGCATGAAGCGTAGCGCTTTATAACTGGTGCCTTACAGTCATCAATATAATATTCATTTACATTATACCCGTTATTTTCTCCATGTTTGCATTCATATTCATTGTAAAGTTGTCACTTTTTAAACGTTCTGAATTCAGATAACAAAAAACAAATGATTCTAGGTTTCACAAATAAGGCGTAATGGACCCCTTGCAAAAATCGTTAAGTAGGCTTTCCCACGCTGCTTCTTTCCCCAAACATGGCGTCACTGGCCGCCAGAAAAATGGCGATACAGACCTGAAATCGCATGTTGCTTCTACACAGATGCATGTAGTGGTAATAGAGCAATTATGCAAATATGTTCTGATGCATAAATGATATGAATTATGGCCATAATATAATGTTTCAATACATTGCTGTTCCGCCATTAGAGGGGAATGCAGCATAGAGGTGAAGCTGAATTAACATTTATGAAAGGGGTCTATTCGTCCTTTGCACCAAGGAAATATAATTGTTGCCCTTCTACAGACAATAAAGCTACGAACACTGCACTTTCAATTTGCAGTGGTTGAACTATTCATTCCACGTTTCGAGCTGGTTCCAATGAGTGTTAGAACGCTTTCCCGTACTTACCTTCAGTACTGGCGAGCCATGCGCCTGACAGCCTCAAAGAAAGCCTGCCGACGATCTCAGCAGCTGAATGGAGAAGGCATTCAGGAAGGGCAGTTGCACCTTTTTCCACGCCTAGTGCGAGGTGAAACACGGTCGTCTCAAGCCATTGCAGCAAGTAACATCGATGACATTGCCTCTTTAGTACATTGAGAAACCAGTGGATGGCGCAAGCCGCAACCCTTAATGTATGATGGATGATTACCTGCTTGACCGTTCAATTTCCTTGCGTCGAGCGTAAGTCATTAGACGCAGCAACCTGCCATTACAGTAGCGGTGCTAAAACAACTGCAGGATGCACCATTTTACACGATAGCGTATACTCCTCGTTCTTTCGAAAAGGCATCGTCACTGCCATAATCTGAAATCGTTCCAAAAGTGCCGGAAAAAGTAAGCACGTTAGTCTGCATCAAATATCCGAAGCAATAATTTCTTGAGCAGCGTTCAATGCGCTGTCAACTATTTCGCATCCCAGTTACCAATAATCTGCTAGTTAAGGAGGAGCTTAGTTGGCAACAGGAATTCGAACCGACGACCACCGAAAACTGAGATACTGCGCCCCCCCCCCCTCCCCCAGGGCAAAAAAGAACCTAACTAAACCAGTTGCGAACTTCACCAGACAATGTGCCATTCTCTCAATGCCAATCCGTCGAGCAAACCCGGGACAAACAGTGCCGACCAGTGCTTTCGCACGTCCTAATATGTTTAGGGGAGTTAAGCATCAGTTAATATATGCGACAGATTATACGGCTGGTTCCGCCGAAAGGGTGCCGTTGTCGTGACTTGGCATCGGTCAAGAGCCGCCAAACCGGTCACAAAAAACACGCACGATATCGTGTCTCCCAATATATTTTTCGAGGCCACCGTACTAATAACACATTATAAGTACATCAGGAAGACCCCGGGTCAATGAAGTTTCGTCTTCTCCTAATACCACTGCCTGGTTTCAAACGATTAAGTAGCAGATCGAAGCGTATAGCAAAAAAAAAAAAAGTTCGCCTATTTTGATGTTGAACGTACCTCCCCGCCCAACATAATTAACGCAACTATACCTACGCTCATGTGCGACTGCGTGGATGGTAATCAGAAAAAACACTTCATAATAAAATTTGGTGTGCCGGCTATTGTGATTCGTGCATAGTGTTCAATGCATGTATAGGGACCAACCAAGAACTTTCAGTATGTTTCTCAATGTAGAAAGTTGCGATGGCTTTGCTTTTTTAAACTGTTTGCTTTTGCACCCTTCTCCGAAAGCACTGGAGGCTACACTGTTAGTTGCTGTAGACAAGAACTTTTTTTAATGATTAGGAAGCGTTTAACCCGGTTACGTGAATGGAATTTCGCTGAGAAGTACTGGTTTGACGCATGGTTTAGGTCAAGGTCAAAGTAACTTCAAATGAAAGGTCAAGTCATGGAGAAAAGTCAGTCATATTTTAAGCTATGCAGGCCTTAGTTTTAAATACCCGCATGAGGCACGTGGTTTTCCCGTTACAACAAGCTGCATATCGCAGCTACGGAACACGATGCTCAACGGTGTTCGATTCTGATATCTCCCTTTCATATCGAAGAACCCGCCCGAGCTGGCAGCTAATTGCAATCAATCAATCAATCAATCAATCAATCAATCAATTCTATTTGGTTATTAAACTTCATGAATATGTTGGGTTAGCCAACAAAAAGCGAGAAAAAGAAGGGTTGATGAGGCCGGCGCAACTGTCACTAGTCTCGTGACGTCACTTAACCCTCCTTCCTGCCAGTTATTGCACAGCCTTATCATCTGCCAGCTACCACTTCCCAGACGCATGCTCGTGATTTGCTGAGTGTACGAGCTTCAAACAAGAGCTGTTGGGCTTCCAGTGATTAATATGGCAACCACAGGACGTAGGTTGCTATGGCATCAGCTAATCTCATGTCATATTGACGTCACGAAAATGTTCAGCCAGCCAAACTGACGGCACCTCCAACTTAGAAGCTCGTCCTGGGTGGTCTACGAGTGTACTTTTTTAGCAAAACAAAAACAATTAGGAACATTTAACCCCCACCCTTAGGGTTATGACGCGATACCTTTAATGGCTCCAGTCTGCTTTCTGGAGCCATGTTTTCTGGAGAAAGGGTTTTTTAACGCTCTCGCATTAAAATGGACACGAAGTGCACTTCTGTGCGCTTGTTCTTGAAAAGTAAGTTGAACTGTGAAAGGCGAAGGCGCAGCTCTTATATGCAGTTCGCACCACAAGTTTGTGGGACGCGAGATCAAGGTGAAAAGAAAAAATACTGCGCCCAATCAGAAATTGCAACCGTCTGAAATGTCTGTACGCATGGAACAATGGACATGCGTCGCCCACTGGTGTCATTACATGGTAGCCACCTGGCTCTGCTGTTACATTTGTGCCCATGCACACTCGTTCCGTAAACTTTCGCTGCCGACTTAACAAACAAGGCACGTGGATACATGAATAGGAGGTACTGGTATACCAAGAGGGAACTCATGGAAGAGGATAGAGGGAATGGAGGAGGAGACTTGTTTTCTCGGCATCTATATCGAATGACTCAAGTAGTCTTAAAAGTGACCTAGGTGAACCGTTCGCGGACACGCTTCGTTCAAGTCACAATAGGGTGAGCCGCACGCAAGTCCGAGGAGCCCCGGCCCCGCTGCTTTATCACAGGTGCTCAGAAGCGGGAGCAGCTAGCAGTTGAGCAGGTGAGGCCACTCATCGGGCAAGAAATGGAGCACGAAACGGCGCAACAGTCTTTTTCAAGTATTTCATACCTGACCGCTCTCCTATAGATTTTTTTTCTTCCTTGCGCAAATCAACCCAGTCCAAGGAGACAGGCAACAAAATATATAAGCCAGCCGGTGATCATCGAGACCGCATCTTCCCGGTTCCTCCCACAGGAACGGAGAGCGAAGGCGCGCCGCCGCCGCCGCGTGTGGTGTTACGAGGGAGCACAGAGGAAGAAAACGAAGAAAAGAACCACAACGAAGGAAGCGCGCGAGCAATAAGAAGCTCGAGGGCCACCCCCTTAGACGAATTTCTCTTCGCCAACGGCGGGCAAGTTGCATGAGCACACGCGGCGGAGATAAATGATAAAGCCCGCTTCGGTGGTGGTGCGAACGGCGCCGGGGAACCAGTTTGCTGCCGAACAACACGCTTTCCGAACACCACTGTGAGAGCGAGGTTACGGAGTTATTTCTGCGCTTGCGTTTCTGAAATGGGAGGCACGAGGAACCGCAACGCATGCCTGACCACGAGCGCGCTGTGAGCGTTTGGAAGAGGAATGCTGCTTTGATGAGTGAAGAATGGAAAGAAAGAATGTGCGGCTTCTCTTCTTTGAGACTGCCGGCGAAGCGGTCCCTCTGCACAGTTTTGGCCATGCACATTATGGGATGTGTGATGGAAGACATGAAGATGCTTCTGTGAGACAAAACAGCTTGAAATTCATGGTTTCATAGAATATAAGGCATGTCGTTGAGGTAACTGGGGAGTGTGAGCAAGTTAGACCGTTTTAAAACTAATGAGGTGGCATTGTGCGTGCTCGACACGGAGACTAAGCTCATAACGCTAACAGTGTTCTGTTGAAATGAGCAATAGTTAGCAGCAATATAAAGTTAAATGTATTGTTATTGTGTCAAGAAAACCTGCCTTATTAGTACGAGAGAATTCTATCATAAAGTTCGGACCAAGTTCATGACTCATGGTACGCTAACAATGGACTCAGTGGGACCTATCATGCAGTATTGGAATTGCGATCACCTAAACGGTAAGGACAACGTTGATCCAAATGGTATATGTAGCTAAGCAAATATAAAGTGTAAAGAGAAGGCACCACAACAGTATTTCGAAACAAGAGGAAGAATAAAATGAAGGAAACAAGGGAGATACTCACACGGTGAGCAACGACATCACCCGGTGTAAGAGCGATGGCCAGGCACACGATAAAGTTTTCACCACCACCACCCTTACCATGTTCTGTGCCTCACGTCGTTCGATGGCTCAGCGCACAGGACTGACACGCCTGCTTGCGTGCGCGCATCCTTTTCTTCGTCCGTGTGCAAGCGAGTGCACTGAGATAGTACGCGTATGCGCATGCTTGGCCGGTTCATCGCCAAGTAGAATGAATGCGCACGTGATGGCGTGATGCAAGATAAGCGCGTAGCAAGTATAACCGACGAGGATTTGTTGGGTGTGAGCTCAGTTGGCAGCACAGTAGGGGCCGCCCGTGCCATCCGTCGCGGCGTTTCGATAAAGCATGACTGTAGAAAACGACTAGCGGCCAGCCTCGTGGTGAAGACTGGAAATGTGCTTGGCGCAGTAGCCGCGTCGAAGCGGATAAAACGGTGGCGAAGGCGAAGCTCAAATGCTGACATGGGCGGCTGCAGCAGAGTCTGAAAGTAGAGCCGAACATTTATGTAATAAAATTATGCACCCACTAATTGCAATGTTTTGTGCAAACAAAACAGAATTGAACGCCAAGTAATGCGCAATATGGGTTAGGTATATTTGCATTTTGGGAACGCAGCGCGATTAAAATGAGGTAAAAAGAATGGAGGGACAGGCCTGAAGCGCTCGTGTCTGCTCCTCTCTTCTTTTTTCCTCGTTTTATCTCCGCTACGTTCCCAAAATGCAAACGCACCGACTTGCCAGTTTTCGCATCCCTGTGCAGTTCCTGTTAGGAATATTTGTTTTAATAAAATCATGATGCTTGACTACATATTTTACTGCAACATGATTACTTCGTTCTCTCTTATAACCACGTTTTTTATGGCAGCGCGAGAGAGAGAGAAAACTTTTAATGAGCATATAATCAGTAAATATTCGCAGGAGCTGGGTGGTCGGTGCCCCTAGTCCAGGGCTCCGCTGGCAGCAGCTGACTTGCGGACTAGCTGGATAATCCAGGCTTGCTGGTCCAGGTTGTCGCTGGTCAGGGCCGCCTCCCACTGCTCGTGTGTCGGGCATGGCACTATTAACGTTGGGTCAGGTTTGTCCTGGCATTGCCAAGAGATGTGAAAGAGTGTGGGGCTTGCACCGCACCAAGGACAGTAACTCGTGTATTTTGTTGGGCTTATCTTATTTAAAATTTGAAGATTAGTCAATGTGTTTGTTTGTATTTTTCTCCAGTCTATAGCATCCGAGGAAGGAAGGTGTTTGTGTGGTGGTGAGAAAATTCTTCTTTCTAACCGTAGGTGTTCCAGCCTGTCGCCGTAGGGTCCTAGGAGAGGGGTGAGGTAGGGGTGGGGATCCGCCCGGTTTATGAGAGCTCGGGCTAGATCATTAGCTACCTCATTTCCTTCTAGGCCTTCGTGTCCAGGTGTCCATGTAATTGTGTGCGTCTGGGAGATGGAACGTAATATTGCACACGCTCTTTTGTGAGGTTTTCCGGCCAGGTAGTCCCTGCAGGCTGGTTGGGAGTCCGTCACTACGTGTGATGACTTATTTTGGTTGTCTTGTGTTTTTATGGTGATGGCCATTGCCAGTGATTCCGCTTCCGCAGGATCCTTGGCATAGATCGAAGCCTGAATAATTGGCCTCTTCTTGTGGTCAACTGCAGCTATTGTGAACTTGCCAGGTTCGCCGTAAGCCCCTATGTCCACGTAGACAATTTCCGCGTCTTTAGACAATTGTTTTTCCAATGATTTGACTCTGGCTTTCCTTCGACCCTTTGTAACTCACGGTGCATGTGCTTGGGTATAGGGTTCACATAGATGTTGTTTCTTGTGGATGTCGGAATTTGTGATTTGATCTCAGAAGTTCTTAGTGCCTGCCATAGCCCTAGTTTTGACAGGATTTCCCTACCCGCCTGCGTTGTTGTTAGGCGTTATTTCTGACTCTCTAGAACAGCCTCCTTGAGCTCCTCGAAGTTGTTGTGCACTCCGAGTGCCCAAAGACGTTCCGTTGATGTTGTTGGCGGGAGGTTTAGGGCCGTTTTATAGGCTCCTCTTATGATAGTGTCAATGGCCCTTTTATCAGTGAATCTAATTTCGTGATATGGGAGCCCGTAGGTAATCCTGCTAACGACTAGGGCCTGTACAAGGCGTAGGGTGTCCTCCTCCCTCATCCCTTTCCGGTGCCAGGTCACCCTTCTAATCATTCTGGAAATTTGGTTGACTGTGGTTTTGAGTGTTTTGATTGTATAATCCACTCTCAAATTGCTTTGCAACCACAGCCCCAAAACTCTGATCTTGTCCTTCTCTTGAATTATCTGGTCTCCTAGAGAGAGCTGAATTTCTCCTGGGGACTTGTAATTTCTTCTGTGTAGCCTGATAAGTTCGGATTTTTCTGGGGAGCATTGAAGACCACTCTCCCCGGCAAATTCCTCTACTAGGTCTATAGCGGCTTGCAGAGCTTCTTCTTTTTGCGCCAAGGATCCCTGAGTAGCCCAGATGGTGATGTCGTCCGCGTATAAAGTGAAGCCAATATCAGTGCGGGTCAACAGTTTTTTTTGCTGCATTGCGGTTATCGGTTGCAGTTGCGTGTGCTTGCGAAGCTTGTCACGAATAGGTCTCATCCGTCCTGATAACTGATCTGGCACGCCCGGGAGAGTTTGTAGAATTAACACGTGGGTCCCAAAAAGTGCTGTTAGTGAAGTTTCCGTCCGGCATGCAGGTGGCTCCTTTGTCGTTGCCGTATGTGAGATCAATAGTCCGCTTGTGCTGAATTTCGTTGCTCTCTCATTTTCTTACTGTATGTTCAACCAGAGCGATCAGCTTTTGGGTCATTTTAACACACTTGTCGTTTCGTTTCAAGCTCTTGGCGCTACACCAAACGATGCGCTCGCGGCGTGTGAAGGAGGGATGCTCTGTGGCATATTTAGGAAAGAGAACAAGGGAGCGCGTGGCGTCCACGCTTTTGCAAAGCGCTGCCACTGACAAGTTATAATAACAGCAGTTAAGGCGCATGCAATGTAAGCCTGGTCTTTCCGAGCATGGCCCTAGTGCCACCCATTCTCGCCTTCTGTTCGTGACAGTGCTTTGTGAAATGCGAAGGCCACGCGTACCTATGTTCCCTCTCATATTGCTTCTGGCTGTACCGTGAGGGCCACCATTACGCCTCTAGCCGCTATACTTTCACACGCATGCACTGGACAGTGCCGGCTGCTTTACGTATGTTTATTGGTCGCCGGTATCCCAGGCAGCACAATCCATTTGCCCAAATATTGGTACTGTACTGCCAATGTTCATTCGAAACCGAAGCATGGCCTTGTGGTAGAGCATCCGCCTCGCATTCGGTAGGTACGGGGTCCGATCCCCAGTGCCGCCGGGTACACACCGGTTTCCAATGGGTACAAGATTTCCCCCGGCCTAGTGCCCGGTACTTCTAGGGTGAAATGCTTGGGAAAAGGGGTCATGAACCAAAATGTTGGTTCATGAAGAAGAAAAAAATGTACAATGTATGGTACAATGCCAACATAGTACCAACCTTGGACCGATTATTAGTGTTGCTTAGGATAGGTTGAATGGTGTCTGTGTAGCGCATTTTGTTTATATGCTGTATCGCTGTATTTGTTTTGGTAATGTAATAAATCGCGAGTGTACCTTTTCCTGTTCAACACTTGACTACGAATTGTGAACTTCGCAAGCGAATTATAGGTGTTACATTGGCGTGTCTACTCTGAGGCAAAGTTCGGGAGCAAATATTTGCACTAACAATTATTTGAGCTGGCTGTCTCAAGAAGAGTTGCTGCTTTTTTGTGCCGACTTGCCAGCCACTTTCGTTGACGAACTGTACACCAGCAAAAAAACTGGAGTAGGTTTGAAGCCAAAGGTTTCCACGCTGAAAGGCAACAAAACTTCATTGATGTGCTCGTAAAAGCGACGCGGCGATTCCAGACGAGGACCACTTTATAATTCCCGGCAAAAGCATACGTAGGCTTTACGTCATTTAAATCACAAACTTGACTGTTTCCTAGCATCCGTAGGTATGTTCATGAGCCATCACTTTTTGAGCGTACAATTCTATTGAAGGTTCGCTATCCGTTTATAAGTCTTGGCGCGTTGAGTGGTCGCTTCATTGTACTACACTAAGCTACAATTACCGTAGTGTTGTTTGGTCATAACCTTTGCTTCAGACCTGTCACAATCTAGCTCTACCAACAGCGCAACCCCTTGAATGACAGCCTAAGTGCGAAACATGTTTTCGGTTGCTCTTCTACACTCGCAAAGGAAAATATTTGAGCGCTTTCGTTTGGCCTGAAACAAACCATAGTTTTCTCTCTCACTTGTCTGTTACTTTCAGGGCGTGGCCTTCATGGCAAAAGGACCTTAAGAAGTAGTGGGCGAAGAAGGGCGAATTGAGAAATGAGGAATGGAAACTTCAATAGGTGTGAAGCTGCTTTACATAAAAATGATGTTCGGCAAATACCGGATGTCTACAAGTAAAAACAGGCCACCCATTCAAAGTGAGCAGTTGTGTACCAAGGAATAAAATCGCTCGCCCCATTAACACCATGTCTATTATTCTCCTCTTTGTTTTTGCATTCTCGCAAGACTGGTATGTCATATGCACTTACCAGTCATAGTTCTCTCCTCTCACTAAGTGATTGAATCAGTTGTTCTTCACAGTCAAGCTGTTCCTCCTGTTACATTCGAAAGTGTGAATTCAAAATAACATGGATGAAATGACGAGCTTGAAAGTGTCGCATGGAATTTTACTGGGGAGAGCACAATTAAAAATAACAAAAACATAAAGTAGACAGATGCTCCGGAATGTAAGCGAGGTATCTGGCCTTAGGAGATACGTAAGCTCGCCCAAAACTTGGCGAGAAAAGGGATAACTAAACAAAACGCACGTGGAGGAGAAAAAGATTCGCCTCTTCAAGGAGGACACCTTGCATCCCTTCACGTACTTCGTCCGCTCGGTCAAGCGTGAAAACGCCGTTCGCGTACGCACCATAATCACGGGGAGCACGAAGCAGCTGCCGAAGAGGCGGCTTAAAAAATCACAAGTAAGCGAGTTCGAAACGAGCCTGTACGCGCCGATCCGTTTCCAAAGCGCGTATTGCTTTCTTTTCAGACAGATGGGCGCGCTTGTGAGAGTCAAGAGGAAGAAGCGGACGGCCAGCGTGAAGCATCCGAATGCCCGAATGTAGGTTAGCGAAGAAGTTTTGGCGGAAACAACAACAGCAACTCGACGAAGTACAGTGCTGGAAGGCACCTCGCTGAGCGCGCCGCCCCACCCCCCTGCTAGACCTCAACCAAACGAAAGCTTCGACGCCTGCCGAAACTTGTAGACGTACTCAGGGGAGTGGAACGTCGTTCTGCCCGAAGAGCGTGAGATGGTGTGAGTTACACACTTTCTGACGCAAACTCGGCGTGAAAGAGTTCTCAGTTCATTTTCTCGGCGGTTCCCTGTGTGTGCGTACCGTAAAGGCCTTTTCTGTTCGAAGGTAAATGTAACGGCTGCATTCATTGGGCCTCGGCTTGTATAGGAGGACGCTTACATTGAACCGGGACAGCAGCAAAAATTCGCACACACGCACACACGCACGTACGCACGTGTGCACAAGCGGGCGTTGCGAAGAAAGCGCATTCAGAAGAGGTTGTCAAACATTTTGCCGTGGAAAAAATTTTCTTTGAGTTCAACGAGCGCTTGCTAAACCTCTATGCAGTGAGCCGCACGTACGCACGTACGCACTACATGCACTAAAGTACATCCACGAACATTACATGTTACGCACTCACGTGGTCTCTTTTTTCGCGCGCAAACAGCTGGTGAAGAATATAGACTTTCGTTTCTCGAGGAAATGATTCCCATGGTAGAAAAAAAAGAAGGCGTGAGAAGTTAGGAGAAAAGAGCAGTGGGCGTTCGACAGTAAACGCAGAGCAAAGCGTCTTTCATCTTCAAGCGACGTTTCCGGATCGGAAGGGACGTCCTGCCGGAGGCGATCGGCAGTGGAGCGTGCGGTGGCGTGGCTGCTTTTCGGCCGATCCATATAATTTTTTTTTCTTCCCACGAGGCCGATGCTTGCCTCTATTTCTTTCTTATTCTTTAAGCTATGACTGGACATAGGATATTTTCAGTGGCACGTGGAACCGTGCTTGTGACGAGCGTCTCGCGGGGAGGAATCGTACGTACTCACGCCTCCCGGAAGCACGCGTTCGCGCGTTATTCTCTTCTCGTGTCCCCGGCGCCGGAAATAACAAACGCGACCACGCACCGCTGGACAAGCGCGGAAAAGCGAAAGCGGGCAGACAAAGCGGGTGTCTTAACAGCGACCTATGTGCTGCAGTTAGTTGGTTCTCGTGGTGGTTAAAGTGGCGCGTCGTCTTTCCTCCGTTACCACTTCGACTGCTTTCTCTCCATTTTGTCGCTTCTGTCTCGAAGCTTCCCATGTCACGTCGGCGTAAGAGCAGGTCACCTTTGCGAGGCTGGACTAAGGTTTGATATGCTAAGTACCTCCGCTATCTGCTGCTATTCCTTGTAAGTGCTAGATATTTTTTCTTTTGTAACAAGTAGTGGGTAGCGACAAGCAAGAGCTCTCATGTCGCGTTGGAAAAGCCGTTACTTCCGACTCAAGCTTTAAGCGTGAATCCCTTTCCACGTCTCGAGATGGTTGGCACTTTAACTGCTTGGAACGGTTGCTTCAACTGCAAGATCTATTACGCTGAATTTTGTGTGCCATCCAGCCTCAGTTTCTGATGAAAGCCTTGCCGTGGGTGAAAGTGTTTTACTAGGCTGTTAATGCATCGGTAAACGTAAGGCTAATGCCGGTATATGTTGCACCTTACAATGTTTCACAGCGGAAAAGACCAGAACAAGGCAATGTGCAAAGCGGCAGGTGCTGTTGTTTCAGATGTACGACAGCTATTGTGGTCGGTAAAGTTAGTCGTAGTTGTGCAACTCGAAATAGCAAGCAGTGATCGTATTCCATAAGATGCCACTTCCCATTTCTTTTTACCGTATGTCAGCGTGACGGCTGCATCAGACGAAAAAAGCGAGTAGCCAGTCACATAAATCACAACACGGCGGGTCCTGCCGTCAGCCGTAACCATCACCATTCACCGCACTCACGGCTAGCGACTGGCTGTGTCATGAAACCAATGCAGAATTGAGGCCGCTAATGAGCCGTCACATCTCACGGAAGCTTGAAAACCACCACTTCATCACCCAGCAACGGGGATGACCGCCAGAAAGCTAAATTGATCGGAAATGTAAAATAGATAATGGATCCTTGTAGAATATGTCCATCGGAGTAATTCTCTAATGGATTAACACTCAGAGGAGCATGGTATCTGCTCAGGGCGACAATATATCTGAATTTCGCTGCAGATGGCGGTCAGGTATTGTGACAGCAACACTCTGTCGCATATTATGGAAGGAAGTTTGTTTGTTATGTTGTTATGATTTGAATAAGGCTTAAGTAAGATTATGCACAATCAGAAGAGTCTTTGGCTCGCGTTGTCGGCTTCAATGCGAGTAAGTAATAACCATAGTTCCTTCCGAAAGCACCTCTTTTTTCTTTGCCAATAATAAAATGCCATTTAGTTATCAATATAGCTGATTCGACGTAGAAACAAAATTCTTCGTGTTCGGTTTTACAAAGGTTAGACAGGAATGAATGAATGAAGATAAACGCTTTACTGATTTGAAAGGGCTTGACAATGCACCATTTAGCGCATCGCACCGTATTTCTCTACTGAGGTGTCCATCATTTTGATTGGAGCCGTAATTGGATGGGGCTAATTTTCCAAGCTGTCCCCCGTAGCTGTGTGGATAAACAGACAACAATATCTACCTCCGGCATTGATATTAAAGCGGAGTTAACAAAAAGCAAGTGAACAAAAGAATAATGTTAGAAAATTGTTGTTGCAAAATTTTAGGTGATGGATATATTTTCCAAACTTATTTTAACCAATTAGCAGCAGTGCTCTATAAACATATCCTCTTATGCAGCTCTCAAATGTGGTTTATGGCAGTAAACACACTAAAATTATTTTTGATTTTGTGTAAATGGTTACCCAGAATATAACATATTAAGACAATTGTTTGAAAAAAAAAAAATGTAATGGCGATGAAAATATTTCGCAAATTTTGCTTAACCAATTCAAAGCAATAATATTTTACCAGCTGATCTTTACAGTTACTCTTATAGCTCTGAAAGGTGACACATGGCAGTAAACCCGCCAAAACGGTTTTTAATTTTAGAGTCTGTAAATGGTTAAGCTGGACCCGCTGAGAAGTAAAGTTTCATTGCGGCCACCTCTAGTAAAAGGCCTCCGAACACCTTCTACCCTTTCGAATTTCATCTTCGAAGTTATGAAAGGAAGTAACCAGTGCGGTTTGATCCCCCAAGTTTACAATCATTTTTTTTTTTTATCAGAGTTCTCCCTCTCAGGTCACGAATTTGGCCGAATGAGTTATAAACTGCACTGCATTGACTACGATCTAGTTGTTCCATATCGCAGTTAAAACATATTTGCAAGAGATCGAGCAACTGCACGACTTTTCTCTGACCGCGTGTCAGTGGTAGCAATAATACAGTGGCGTAACGCGGAAGACGAAGAGTTCTTACGCGTGTGCCACACGTGCCCACCATGACTGCAATGCACGCGTCAGGCATTGCATTTAGGTCGAACACAGGGGCTACTCGGCTGGCCCCAGCTGGTTTCTGTCTAGTATTCGCGCAGTCTGCCGACTCCGGACCTGTTCAACCTCCGTTTTCTTCGCACTATCCAGCCTCAGGCGCCCCGGCAGGTCGTGGCTCCGGCGAAGTTCTTCCGGCTTATAAATAAGCGATACGGGTGCTTTCTCTCCTCTTCGCTTTACGAACGTGGCCACCTTATCTTGCTTTTTCTTTCACGTTTCTTTTTCGATGCTTTTCCCTCCTTTCCTCGATTACGCACCTCCTATTTCGTGATATTTTTGTAGCTTTCCAGTTTGCGCGGTCGTGTTCGACCGCAAGAAAGCGGAAACCTATAACGCCTTTCTCTGTTTGAGCAAGACATGCAGGAAGCGACTTGCATAATCTGCGCTTCTTTTCCTCTTTTGTGGCTTTGCCAATCGTGCGGGTAGCTCGTGAGCGCGAGCTTCTTGGATGAGTGTCATCGTCAATTTTTGTTCCTAATTTTCGTTTTTTTCTTCTTTTTTACCACAAGTCATAGAAAAAGCCTGTATTACCAGGTCGGATGCAAGAAACTGGTGCGTGAATGAAATGACTCTAGGAAAGGGAAAGAATGGACCAGTACTGGGACCCGAAGTTAAAGAATGCGCGCGTCTGACACTAACAGAAGCCGCTCAGATCACGATTTGACAACTGGGTCGAACATTTTGTAGAAGCCCGGGAAGAGGGAACCTACACACGATCATCAAGTATGGTGAGAGGAAACGTCATGTGGAACTGTAACCGAAGCCGAAGCATTTAGCGGTATGCACGAGATGAAGATTCGACAGCGCGTCTCATGCATGCTTTCTTCTAGGCCATTCTACACATCATTAAAATTTCGGGTATTGCACGATGCCACCGGAGTCTAATGCTGTTGGATAAGCGCTAAGCTCGAGATTTAAAGCCACTAGAGTAAGGATCAGGAGTAATACTCTTATTGCCATTTCACACTGCGTTTCGCTTCGTCTTTAGATGCTTCAGAAAACGTGATTTACTAAAGCGTGACACATTTAGCATTTTTGTCAGCTTTGTGGGTAGCCTTTCTATTTTCGCCAGCTAGGCTTCATATCTTATTTCCTTTCGAAAATTTAGTAATTGAAGCTATGAGAAATTCCTCCGTGTCCATAAGCATCCACAAAACTGCTGAACCTTGCTTCGGGTGTGTAGTGCATATACTTCTATAATACTTGATGCGGAAATATGCCATCATACGAAGATTTTCTTTTTTCGAAATAGTAAACTTCACGTACAGAGGAACTTATAAACCAACACCAATCTGTGATGTAAGCGCGATGCGGTGGCGCTTCTGTCGCCAGGCTGGGCCGGTTGGGGGTGAAAACTGAAAACTAGGCTTAGCGCCCATAGGAATACATGGACCCGAAATATTTCAAATCAATTTTCTAATTTCACGGCGCACCTAGGATCTCATTATTCGGTACAGACCAACCATGAACCTATTAGAACAGATCGTGAAAGTAGGAAATCACATTACTGAGGCGAAGTATTTTGAAAATACCGCGAAACGTATGCGGGCACGACTTGGAAGTGCGAACCATAGAAATACATGTAAACACAACTTACTGCAACATTTTACTCGTTTCTTCGAGCACCAGAAGTGGTGGCCGGTCGTCAAACGTTGGCCAGCGCTTTGAAGAAGTGTGTGACAAAATATGCTGCGTCATTTCGGAGGCAATATAGTTTTAAAATCCCTCTTTGTCTAGAATCCGAGTTAGAAATGCACTGCGGTAGCGCCCAATACAATATAAGTAAAGTATGGTTCGCAAAGGAGCTGACTTTGCGCCTACGAAGCCAGTCGTTTGTTAAGAAGTGGTCTATTAGTTTACGACCATGAATATACGTATGTAGCAACATTTCGCGTCTGATATCTTTATAAAAGATAATTATCGATAAATATGTGCGGCGCTTCTCTAGATGAATTCCCACGTCTAGGAGGCCCAATTGTTTTTTTTTTTTTCTGAACGTCTTGTACCACGCCCTGACATCATGTTGCACGGCGGAAGTAAAATAAAAGCATTCCAAGTGCTGGCGACGCACATGAGCCGCGTAGGGCAGTAATTGATGTCGTCGAGACAAGGTTCATTTCCTTAATGGAGAGGAATCAAACGCAAAATAATGGGCACGATGTCAATCCGTTTTGAAAACATGGATCGTGGCTAAGTAGACGCAGTAAGTATGAAATGAATGCATATATAGTTGGGTCACGATACATGTACGGGGTGAGCAGTAAGCAAACATTCTGACAGCCTTTATATTCCAACGTCCGTACATGCGCTGCGTGGTCTGCGCCGGACGGGGAAGAAAAAAAAGAAAGACGAGGAAACCGCACAGAAAGCGCAGAACGATATATGAGAACCATAGCGATACGGGGGAAAAGAAGATAAACGAAAAAATTGTTAACTAGCATATAGGGAGCTTGCATGAAGCGATGCATGCTGGGTAATCCGCCATGATGATGTCGTTGACCGCAGACGAAGCAGCACGTGGCACTGCCACACAGACTCGTCTACATGGTGGCGTAGTGCGCGCAGACGACGCTGGCACGCTCCCTTTGTTTGTAAGCACGGTGTTGGTCTATAAGAACGAAGGAACGCAAAGTTCCTTATTATTTAAAGCGAAGTGTTATCCAAACTGTCTTATGATATGATTTACATAAAAGTTAGGGCAGCTGGACACCACCAGGTACAGGAAGTTTGTGCAAATGATTTAACATCAGTATATAAGATTGCGATTTGACTCATTTCGATGTGACACTCTAGATTTCGGCCAGTTTTATTACAATCACTTTATAACTTCAGTAAATACTGAAGTACCGCTTGTAAACATAATGCTAAAATTGAATATGCTGTGGACGGAACACCGAATAAATTAGAACGTTTAAAAAGCATGATCAGGGGTACGGCTGCAGCCTCTACAAAACAAGCAAATGCGGATAGAAGTTATCTTTCTCAAGAGTTGAAGAAGCAACTTTTTTTAGAGTGCAGTTCTTATGCGACGTCGTCGTTGGTGTCGCCGTCGGTGTAACCGAAAAACGGAGCGCTGCAAGTGAGTCACAAGCCAAAAAGAATTTCTCAGAGGAGGAAGATGACCAGCGAGGTCTAGGCCGCTCGCTATCTGCAATGCATCCTGGTCAATCTCTCGCTGTGGGGATGGGCCATTATGATTGCGAACATCATCATAATTATCATATTTATCATCATCATCAGACATACGAGAAGGTACACCAGAAGGCACAAGAGAACACCCTGGACACATTCTTTCTCTTTCTGTGTCTCTCCGCTACCGCTCTCTCTGTTTGCGTTCTCTCTTTCCTTGTGCGAAAAAAAAAGTTAAATAGCTTGGTTCAAATTTCTCATTACGGTATGTCGATTGCCTTCCGACTTTTTTCTTTTTATGTTCCTACGAGGCAGCGAAACACTAGACCTGATCGAATATATAGCATCAAGCATTTATTTGATTTTTTGTATAGTGCCCCAAATTCGTCACCAATAGCGAAATTCTAGATGCAGACGGGACATAAAGGGAGAGGAAAAGCGCTAGTCCTCTCATTTCTCCTCTGCGTCGGCCACTTTAATTCAGGAACCTGATACTAACTGCCTAAAGTTCGAAGCTACAGAGGCGCATACTTGGTTCCCTGGAGAGGGGGCTATTGCCCCCTGCGTTACTGCCGCCTTCATAGTTGAGATTTACTGCCGTTCTCTTCAAATCATTTGCAGTCGATCCAACACTAGCGTTGGAGATGGACGATATGAAATAACGTTCTAAAAACCGAAAAGTAGGACCCATACGGAGACAATGAAGGCTTTCAAGAGTTCATTTGGTTCATAATTTTCATAAATATGATATCGCTTCGCCTTAACTGGCGTTGCGGACAACTTTCGTTATCACAGTTTTTCCAAGGAAAATGTGTATTGAGCTGCTTGCAATTACGGTATAAGTTCACTGTTAGACGTTCATGTTCCACACTGTTTTATTCGGTCCCCTAGTGAAAAAATCCTATGAGTCACAATACCCTCATATAAATTCTCATACTAAACTCATACTAATTTCATGCTAATCTCATATAGTCTCATACTAAACTCATTCATCATATAAGAAATATATGAGAATTAATGAGATTTGTATGAGTTTATATGAGAAATGTGTATGAGGTTATTTTGACTCATACAGTGTTTTTCGCTAGGGTCCGCCTTCAAAATCTCCCTCTCTTTCCTTTCCTGCGGCCAAGATCTTCGTCCGGTCGAGACAGCAAGCACAAGCTTCAAGCAGTAGTCTAGGCGTGCAAAAACAAATATATGAGGCATGCGACTAGCACCCGGACGAGGTGTTGTTGTTGTTGTTGTTTTTTGTCTCAGTTCTTACGTGAGCGTCAGCGTGCACTGCCCTTCGCTTTTTGGCCTGGTTTGGCCTTTCTCCAGGGCTCGGCATATTTTCACAAAAAGGAAGATAATAATTCTCCCCAATAAACAAACAACGGTCGTGAACTTCGAAGCAGCCTCGCGCGCGTGTCTATAGGTCTCCAAACGGGGCATCGTACTGAGTGCCAGGCTCTCCACTGGAGCGCATCAGCGTCCAAGGACGCACCATACAGCGATCGTACAATAGCGCAAATCACTCCAAAATCGTCGACGCACAACAACGCTCTGGAAAGCCGGTCTGAAGTAGGAAAATAAAAAAAAAGAAAGAAACGAAACGCTGAAAACCTCGTTTCACCTCGTTAAAGAGCCATAAAAAAGATTGTAAGGGAAAGAATGCGGCTGCTTAAAGTCTGCCCGGCCAAACAAAAGTATGCAAAAACGAGGATATTCACGAACGGCTGCCTACAAGTGGAGGAAGAAAAGAGAGCAGCGGACGATGGAGGCGACCTGCTGCGAGGAAGAAAAAAAGTGATAAATAATAAGAGTAAATGTAAGAAGAAGAAATGCAGGCGACCGGGGCGCTAAATATGGATTAGCGGCTTCCCACCCTGGCCACCACGAATCTCTTCCCAGAAGGAAGGAGCAAGAGAACGTATGGAGGGTCTCTTCGTTTTTTTCTTTTCCTTCGTGAAGAGACTCAACACCTTACCAAAAGGCGTTAGAAAGGAGGGGGGGGGGGGGGGGGGGGGGTGAGCCCGCACGCCCCACAATGAGGGCTGTGTCCAGCGATAACCCGAGGGGTGCCCAGTGAATGCAGTCACGACCGGTAAGGCACGTGGAAGCTTAGCGCCGCACGAGACTCCAACGGCGTCGCACCGACGTTAGCAGCTACAAGACTTGGCCCTCATACATCACTTTCAAACTCGCTTCTAACCGGGAAATACGAACAGCTGGAATCTTAATCAAATTCGTAGAGGCGTGCCCAGTAAAAAAAAAAAAAATAAATAAAAAAATGGTGCTATTTTCCGCCTTCATCTTATCAGTTACTTAACGCTATCGCAACCACACTTGCTTTAACATTGTAGAATTCTCTTTAAGTCTTCGTAAGAGATAGAAAAAAAAATTTAAAGCATCCTAAGTCTATATATAAGAAAGCAAGAGAGACAGGTGAGCGTTGCGGTGTTGCTAGAAAGTAAGCAAGTTAGTGCTCATCATATTCACGTTCCAGACTAGGGGCTGAAAGGCGTTTCTGGAGAATAGCACAAAAATTGAACACTGTTTTCCTGGAGAAAAACAAGAGGATTTTGTAACGTAGTAATTTCTCAAGGGAAGGGATGAACCCTTCATGTGTCCTTCACTTTCTTGAGGTGCGGTTCAGTTTATAGTGCTTAACGTTCGAAAAGCGACTAAGGCTGTGAGAAACTCTGTTGTGGTGTGCTGCGGAAACTTCGATCACGTGGGGTTCTTTAATGGGCACTGAGATCGCGTAGCACACGGAGGCCTTGGTTTTCGCCTCCATAGAAAACCGGCTGCCGCGGCTGGGATTCGATTCCGCACATCCTTGGGCCCAGAAGTCGGGCGCGTTGTTTACTGCACCACCCCGGCGAGGCTCCTACTCTAGGATATGCGTTATAGAGTAAAATTTATTGCCGTACATGTATATAATTACAACATTAGCTATTTGCTTTGTGCTTTTGCAATATAAGCCACAGTGGGCTCTCTGGGTTTCCGCGTTCGCTTGAGTACTTGTTTTTTTGTTTTTTTAACCCAACCTGCACTGAAGGTTGAGGGTAGGTTACGCGGAATGCTTTTTTTTTTTTTTTTTTTAAAAAGAAAGTAGGTACTGTTCTCTGCGTCAAAGCTGTCCTAAAGAGCAGCGCGAATTAGAACCAACATCTCCATGTAACACACTGAAGGGTGCGTGTGCGCAGGGAAATGCAAAATCACCGCGAGAAAAAACAAACAAAAAGCCTATATAGAGCAATTTTAAAAACCTCAGTAAAGGCGGTCCGCACGTCCAACAACCGTGTAGTGTACGATTTTAGTACACGGTAATGAACTCACTTGGTCATAATTTCCGGAGCCCTCCTCTACGGTGTCCATCGTAGCCTTAGCCCCTTTGGCAAGTTAAATTTTATAAACCAAACCAAACCAAATCAAACCGTAATAAATTATTTTATCAAATGTAAATAGGGCTTATACCTTGTCGTTTTAATCGAAAGACCCAGGTAAACGTCTACAGGGAAATACAGAACATTAGGATATAACCCCCCCCCCCCCCCCCCTAAAAATGCCAGTTTTTAGGTTTGCCTAATCAAACCGAGGGGGGATACATTTTAGCGTGAATCTTGCCCCCTTGACAGAGGAGTGAAATCGTGCACCAAACAGAAGGCATGTGACCATGGAGTGGAGTGTCTACTGAACACGGTAGATTAGGAAGTGAGGATAAAGCCCGAAACATCTTTTACAACATGTTATAAAGCGCTGAACGCCAACTGTTTCTATAAATCATTGAGCGGTAACTTTCTCCCAAGTTTCAATTCAGATATCAATTTTTCTTCTTCCATACGGTTTGAATGGAGGCGCTGCAAGAGCTGACGCCTTATCTACAACTCAACTAGCCAGCAGTGCCGAACGAATACAGTCTGAAGCAGCCTGTTTCAGATTTCTAATATCCAGAGCTTTCGCCTATGTTTTAGCGTGAGGCTGCACGCGTGCGATCAGCCGACATTATACGTGGTGTTTTGGACGATTCAAGGATTTCAATTAATGCATTTTGGAAATTCCGCGCTGTCACAATGACATGCGCAGGCGCTGCTGATGGCAGTGTCAGCATGCATGTTTGTACCTGCAACAAACTGTGAATATCGTTTGTACCATCTCTGTAGATCACGTAGAAGCCATTTCATTACTATTTTGTGGGCTGTAATTATTTGTGCTTTCAGCCACAGTCGTCACGTCACGTATGAACGTTCACACGGTGCAACTAGCAATGAAACGCAATTTTTAAAAACGAAAAGATGCTTTGAAAATGATCACCGTTTTTTCTAAGGAATAAACACTTGAAAAGACCAATTTATAACAATGACGGTATAATGTAGAAAAAACTATGGCCTAAGTATAATAACAGCCGTGTACAATAAAAGCACACTCCGAGTTTTAGTTCGCAGCTTCCCCATTGTCCTCGATATGAAGGAAAGCGTTTGCGAATTAAAGGCGCGAGCGCTGAAAATTTTGAAAACTTCACTTTGTTTCATTGTCCAATATTACACTATTGAGTAAAAGGACAGCAAAAAATGATTCAAATAGTTCAGTAGTAGTAGCTGTAACAGGTGATGTAAAAGTGCCTTGACGTTTGTTGTAATAAAAGACCTCCTTTTCGAGAAGCAGCGGGCTTGTGCACGACGTTTGTGTAGCATAAAACCTAAGACCGAAGCCGAATGCATTATAAACAAAAAAAGTTGTTACCCCCTAAACGAGCGCTCTTACCGAAGAAGGCAAGGGAAGGACCCCCGTCGAGACTCGCTTTTCCACGGAGAGCCGGCCGTGACATTCGACCTTTGACCGGCACGCGAAGCCTACATGCAAACCGTGTTCTACAAGCCACCCGGGACAGAAACAAGCTTTAAAAGTGACTCGTAAATACGTTTACGGAAGCTGCGGCGGTGGAGTCGTTGGAGCCTGGCATGCGTTGAGCTGCCTGAGCGGAGACGGCAGAAGCAACAGCGGCAGTCCTGCGGACAAGGCAGCGGAGGCTTGTTTCTCAGGGCGACGGACTACCTCGCTGGACAGGCGTAACGAGCCACCATGCTTGAGGCTTATGGCGCGCTCGCGCCCAGGTCGTGATCGCTGCGCTGGTGTTTATAGGCAGCGAAATTATGCACCGGGGGACAGGGCGACATACAAACACGCGGCGCACACCGAGGTGGTGCCCACCCCTAACGCCGGGCACACACGACCTGTTTCCTTTTTTGACTCCCGGTGGCGGCTTGTGAAACGGAAGAGGAAAAAGTGTTGCTTTCAAAACACTATGATCGGAACGTCGCTTGCTGTTGTAAGCTATCCTCTTGTCAGGGAGGCGAGTTGTTCGTCTCCTTAAAGAGGGGGCGTAGTGCAAGGTCGCTTGGACAGTGTGCGCGTTGTAATTCCCTGTCCAGGGGCGTCACACAAATAAGGCCCTGTGAGAACCGAAGTATGCAATGAGTCGAAAAGGGATCTCGTTGTGAATTTTGATTTGCGGATGGCGTTATGAGCGTTGCGACCCAGGCTTCTGCGTATGTTTTGTATTTTGTTTTAGATATGTACGCCCCGATATAAATAAATGATGTGTCCGACGCCAGCCAGCACGCTGCCCTCTGGAAACAGTGTTGCCATATTTTTTTCCCATCTACCTCACAAGGGTCTACTCACAAACGACATTTTGAACCAACCAAGCATTCTGTGCTTTCATAATATACACGCTCGCCCCACTAGAGCTTGCCGTGCAACCAAAGTTCATAACATGGAGATGAGCGAGCCTCAGACACGTTCGCGAGCGATGCAAGTGCATTGCGAAGCAAATATTCCGGCTTATAGCGGTCTTGGAAAATTCGGCGAAGATCCGGAGTGTCTACAACCTGACCACTCGTTCGTAATGCTGTGTTTCCTATTATTTTTTTTTTTGTATCCCTCGCGTCCCCTTGTGTGGCATCGGTGTGTTCACATTCACCTCTCAAGCATCTATGAGGTGCCAATCAGATTTTCAATGTAATACACAATCTTCATCACGTTGTGGCACGTATCTACACGAAGTGCAACATTCTGACAACCACTTCAGGCTTGCTTCAAGTATCCTTGCTTGAAACTGGCGTCACACTCACTTACACAACCTAGAAAAGAAAAGAATTTTTCCCTAAAGCGGAACGCATGTATTTTTATTTTCTATTAGCGCAGCTTTCAACCGGGAACCCGTGCGTATCGACAGGCGGTGAGGAAATTCGATCCGCGCAACGCAGCCGCGAGATTAGTGTCTCAGCGGAGTGCGAAAAGGCGTTTAATTTGCGGCGCGCTAGTGAAAACGTGTAGCGAAATTTTCTCCTTCCGAGACGCTTGAACCGTCAACCCCACCCGCTTTCCACAAGCGGCATTATTCCTCGGCGTGCCGACAAGCGTGAAGCCAAGCGAGAGAGGCAGCCTAGGAGGAAAGCAATTAAGACGCGTCTGGTGATGACCCTGCAGCCCATCGCTGTAGTCCAAGCACGTTGTGTTTACCCAGCAAATTGATTGATTTTTTTTTTTTTTTTTGAAACGGTGTAAACACGTAGCGCATCTTGCGTCTTATCGGGAACATATATGACGCTCTACATAAATGACTCGGGAAGCCTTCGGTGCCAAGCGCCTCTCGAGGCCTATATAAGCGTTCTAGCAAGATACAGCTGCTCGTATTTGCATCGAAGGCGCGGAAGACATAATAACCAGCGGCGCCGCTACAGTAGCGGGTCGCCTTTCGGCAGTGCGCGCCAATTTTCGCGCCTCTTTTTCGTGGACACGTCAGCGCGCCTTTCTCGGCGGCGATGCAAGCAGAGCCGTTTCCTGCCTCATTCTGTCAGCTCCCGTTGGCCGCCGTCCACTGACGGAAGCGCTTAGATGAAGTGTGCGGAGTGCACAAAGGGAAGAAGCGGAGGTAACTGTTGATGCCTGCCGAGTCGGAACACGCGAGTGGCTCTCAAGACGAAGCGGGAGGAGTATCAGTTCTCGAAACTCGTCAGGGGTTTGACGGCAGGTCACTGGCCCGCTTGTTATCCTTATACACACAACAACGAAACGGCGTCTGATCAAGAGTATATGCTTCGACAGTACTCTGGCACCTCAGTTCTTCCGAGTAGCAGATGAGGTACGTCGATGTTCGCTGAGCAGCGGGGGAGAACTTACAAGTCATTGGAGGGCATCCGCCTGCAGGCACCTTCATTTGAAGAACCGCGGCACTATAGAAGTTGCTTCGATGAACGCAATAAAGAGAAAAAGAAAACAGAGTTGGAATTCGCACTAAGAGGAAGCAGACATCTGAACAAGATGGCTGCCAGACAGCCCGTTCATCGCTTTCCAGACACGCTTGCCCGTGTCGTTGAAGACCGAACACAAGAAGAACGTGGAACGGAGCGTGTGTGAACGGCCAGCATGCGATGCGTCCATTTACGCCCCAGGGCGTTCAACGCGAAGCCGATCGAGCCATTTCCTTCCGGCTTCTGGCGTGAGAGCGCGTTGACAAGTGAAACTTTAGGAGGAAGTTTTCTGCGCCGCGCACGGTGACACGTATGCGTGTATCTAGGCGCTCGCTTGCTGCTTCATTTTGCAATTTGGGCTGGGCGAAAAACTTTTAATCTCCGTCCCGGCTCGTCGAGACAAGCTATACACCTGTGGAACGCATGAACCGCCCGCCACTATATGACAAGGTAGCAAATCTCGCTCAAGTTTGTCAAGCGCCATGGCGAACGCACTCTCATTAGATCCCTGAAAGCGTTGAAATAAAACAGAGGCAATTTTTTCTGCGGCGTCATTGCGCCAAGATGACGATGTGGCAAGTCATTTGCCTTTGCCCGGCGCTCAAAAATATATCAAGATCTCAAGGCTACGAGTTTGATCAAACCTTCCCTCTGCTCAGTCTTCAGCGATACCGGCGTCCTTTTACTCGAGCAAGTGCTGATTGACGGTGACAAAACATTAGGCAAAAGGAAAGTGCACCTCATGTAAGTGTCACGAAGAGGAAGTGGCATTTCTTGACTTGCGTCCCCGAGTTGAGTAAGTGTATCTGAGTCAACTGTTCTTGTTTTAGTGTTATTTAACAGAATAAGAAAAGGTTGCCTTTCGCACAAAGAGTTGTAGTTTGCGTCGTGTTCCGTATACACCTCGGTTTGTGTAGGTGAAACTAAAGGCTTATTTCCACGAAGCGTAGGTTTTTTTTCTAGCTTTCAGAAATGAGGGCCACTTTCAATATTTCATTACATGAGCACGCACGAGTGTGTTTCAGAGCATCATGCTTTGCGGCCAACAGCATTGACGCTGCCATATGGATATTTTTTATGCTAGAAACGGAAAACTATTAGAACTCTAACAGTGGCTTATGTTATTGCCTGCAACCCGCATTCGTAAGTAATCAGAAAGCAGACACACAAACACCCCCATACTGAAATTAATAGAACTGAACAAAGGTGACTAAGAATATTGCAAGATCTGTTGTCACTCATTGGTAACTTTACTATGTAAGGCTTCATTCTTTTCTCTTGCATCGCCAATAAACAGGAGCTTATCGCATAACGATAGTTATTAAAAATTGTTATGGAGTTCCTGTCAGGGAAGAGGAGGAGGGAGCGTTCGGTTGAGGGGTACTGCAGCTCTTGACATCGACCTGGGCCTGTGTACCAGCTTGCACAGTCATCCAAGTCCACTTGGATTGAGAACGAAGGAAGGACTCAGATAAGGAGGCAGGCTTAGATGGTGCGGCTTAGATATAGCGCACAGCACTTTACGGAGTGGACATATGCTATGATATTGTGTGGGGTGCACTTTGGGCAGGAAGCTCAGATGAGTATATGTATCGGTTCGTAGCTGTCTCCAGAAGACGGCCTCATCTCACGTCCGTCATTTGTGGGGTGTATATCTATGTGCGTGCTCAGGCGTTGGTGCTGGAGCAGACTTACGTACTGTGTCGGTACCGGCTCCGGTGTCGGGGCATGTTCGACTTCTGTTCCTGATGCCCATTTGCCGTCTGAGCGGGCGAACGACAGCGCACTCACGCTGCCAGGAAGTTACTCGTAGTACGGCCATCATTTTGGACGATTTTGCCCACGCAAAAGATAATAGACTTCTGCAATAGTTTCAACAGTGGCAGCGTTTGGACGAGTCTGTGAACCGTGTTAAGATCGTGGATGTCCTGAAAAAGAAAAGCGTAGCAGAATGAGAAGGAATGAAAGCGCTTCGTGAGCCGGTGTCATCTGTTGTCCTTGTTTTTTTGAGCTCTCCCGCACGCTTACTTACATCATGATGGTTTCGACATGCTGCTTTTTGGTCTGGAATAGCGTGCGAGGTGTTAATCGAGGGACTTGAAATAATCGCTTGCACTACGGTTTCTTTCTCCGCTTCCACGGTGGCGATCGGCCTCAGGATGTATACTGTCGCGTTCGGTAGATTACGCTGAGCACGGTGGCTTTGCGCCAAGGATAGCGAGCTACTTCCGTGTAGCGCAAGTGTAGTAATTTGCTGTAGGTGTTATCCAGTGCCCTGGCTATCGCCTTCCTTTGTACAGTGCGGTGTATGGGAGGCATTATTCTGGGAATAGGGTTTATTTGAAGGTAGCCCTTGGTGTGCTAGGCTATTAGACATAGCGGTCGCCTGTAGATAGCGCTAAATAAAATGAGCCTGGTTGACCCGTTATGGTCTGTGCGGATAGCACCAGAACTCTCTGGCCATGAACAAATTAAAGCTGTGAAGCACAAAGTTAAAGGTTGAACTTCTTAGGGAGACCAATCCGGTGGTAACTTCTATGATAGCGCGCTAATAAACATTCCCCATCATTGACCACGCTGACAAGATCTACGGCTTCTTCCTGTTTGATTTCCTGGTAGCCTTACAACAGCACCCTCTCGTCAAGGAACAAAGGGCAAAGTATTCAATTATGCGCCGATTCTAATGGGACCTCACCGCGCGCCGTCGGTTATCGGTATTCACGGCCGTCAACACCACGGTGCAAATTAGCTGCCTAAATTGAATGCGGTGACCCATAAGGTAAGGGGCTCGGGATGTGGCGTATGTAATTAAGCGAGTACTTTGCGGAAGGCCGCCGTGGTGGCGACTGATTAATTACGTCGGAAGCCCCATCGCGGCTCAAGAAAAGCACAATGGCCGCCGTGGAATGCGGTTTGTGGAATGCGGAGAAGCATCGAAAGGCATGGAACTCTGAATGAACACGGGAGGTCGCGGCACGCCAGCAATTTATTAAGAGATCCTTCAGGCAAGCTTACGAGTAAAAAAACAAAATACGTCTGACACTTTATACCTTCGACTTTATTATTATTATTATTATTATTATTATTTTTTTTTTTTTTTTTTGCGTGAGCTGCATCTTTTAATGACGAAGTCATACTGGTGAAATCACCTAGGCTCAGGGGCAAAGAAGTGGCATAACAATCGCTGGCGTGTCAGCTTGGTTTCCGCGCATACGCTACGATGCAAGCGCGTCAACTTCCAGTTCTTGCCTTCAGGCAGGTCTCAAATTGAGACGCCACACAACAGCGGAATTGAACGTAAAATGAGCAACGAAAATGACGGGTTTTATTGTGCTCCTAGTCACTCTCACAGATGAACTCGTATTATCGTACATGCAAAGAATGGAAGCGAATATTTTTGTTAGCGATTATTTTTGGAAGCGTAAGCGAATATTTTTGTTATGAATCTATGGGGCTCTGAAGATACTCTGCCATCGTCGCAGTGTGAAGTCGCGCACCATGTGATATGACGCATATTAAATAAATCAAGCAACAAAAAAGTATCACACGGCCGAAAATATGGGTCGAATCTATGGCGAAGCGCGCAAGTCGCTTTCTGTGGAGCCATTAGAGCTTTAAACAAAAGACGTACTTCAATCAATTAGGCAACTAAGCATCGCCACAGCCTGCGAACGCACGTGTTAAAAAGCCGTATTCTCAGGCTGTCCGCGCCGTCTTCATCATCTTCCATTCGTGCGCAAGTCAGTCCCAAATCAATACCATGCGGGCACTAGAACGTGCGGGTTAAAATTCAAACACGTGGCCGCATCGGCTTGGGCAGTGTTGCGCGCTGCAGTCGCTAACGTTTTTGAATGCTTTACGTGGTTGCTAAGGGAAAGAGGATAGATAGAGAGCATAGTCTGCCACCTGCGCCCCTGCCTTGATCCGGTGTTGTCTAGCACAACACGCATCTCGGCAGAGATGAGTCGCTTATTCGCCACGCTAAGTCGTGAATCATAGCTCTTTTTTTTTTTTTTATGCTCCGCCAGTATTAAAAGTATATAATGGATTTCTTTGTTTCTCAGCAAGGCTTATCTCTAGCAAGGCAAAATTATTTTGTAGAATACTTATCTGATGCCCCTAGCTTAACTAAAGTAATTCCAGAGCCCTTTAGTATCGAAGGACTGTGGTAACGCATTTGGGGTTAACGGCGCAAGCGATTAAAGCCTTTAGCAAGTGATCGTCCGCCTGAAACACATTGTATCTGTACTGTAAATCACAAAGCCAATACAAACCAGCTCATAGAGACAGAGAGCTGAACTGAGAAGATAATTGGCTTGGCGCCAAAGCGGGGACCGAGAGTAAGAAATGAAAGAGAGAAGATACTAAAAAAAAAAAAAAAAAAAAAAAAGAATAGTCTGAGAAGAGAACCCAGGTCAAGAGAAACAAACAGATAAAAGGGAAAAAGGGAGATGAAAGAAGAGTAAACGAAGGAGAAGAAAAAGATGAACGAAAATAGTGAAGGACAAGACAAAAAAAGAGGGGGAAGAAAGTGGGGGGACATGACGGGCCCCTTCCTAATATTTTAGCTAAGCCGTATCCCACTTTAGTCAGCCTTCTTTTTTCCTTTTTTTTTTTTCGCTTTGAGGAAATCCAGAGGCTGTTCGATACAATATAAGTGGAAGACGATAAAATAGGTGAGAATACCGTTTAAAATACTGCAGTCGTGATGCAGTAGCAATGCTTTCGCAATACACACAGTCTATTCCCACGAATCCAGTTCTCACGAGACCTTCGAACTTTTCGCTTAAGAAGACTCATAGCGTCAATAAGTGCGCCTACAAAGGGCAGCCTTTTCAACACCCGCACCCCAACGCAGCTCCAAGTCGCATTAGGCGTCGGTAACTGCCTGAAGAGAGTGCAGTTTGGGCGGGGAAAGCAGTGCCGTATTACATATGCGCGAGAAGCACACCTGACTCTTCCTGATCTCCGGGTAGTTAGCACACCAATCGCTCTCGCTGCGAGACTGCGCTCGGGGAAAACGCTCCCTAGTCTGAGTGCTCCTATAGTCTCCGGCACGGCTAGTTCAAAGCGACGTGTTCTGTTGCATGCGTTCTCCAGCCAGTCTGATACAAAGTAAGTTCCCCGAATTAGTTCGGTACAGCACGAGTGCAGATGAGCCACAGGATATTTAGGAAAAAGGCAAGAAAACGAGGAGTAGGCGCATTCTTACTCGCCTTTTATTTTTGGGCTTACGTAACAAAAACTGTCTCTGAATACCTCTGGCGTTGTATAGTTACACACAAACACAACACACACACAAGAGATTACAGCAAGACGTTCACACCAATGACGCGCTCAACTAACAACTGGCTGTTATTTGTAATAGGAAGAAGAAGAAAACATGACAAAAAAGGCGTAATTGTACAATAAGACGAAGAAAACAAAAAATTCAAGAAATATGCGGAGGAAAATTTTGAAGGAAAAATAAAACGAAAATAATGGCCAATTGCGTCTATCTTCTTGTCATATTGTCCAAACGAAGCAGTATCACTTCTTTCTTGCTTTCCTGCATTCCCCTTCTTGACGTCTTTTTCTTCGCAGTTTTCGTGAATTTTGTTTCTTCCTTTTTTTGTACCCTTATGTCTTTTTTGTCATGTTTTCTTCTTCGTATCAAAAATAACAGCCAGTCGGTATTGAGAGCATCATCGGTGTGAACGTCTTGCTGTAATCTCTTTTGTGTGTGTTGTGTTTGTGAGTAACTATGCAGCGCCAGAGGTCTTCAGAGTCAGCTAACCAACTAGCCCGCTCGCAAGTACTACTGAGCGAAAACTGTCTGTTTGGAAAGGGTTATAGTGTCATGTTAGATCGATCAGTAGCTCAAGATGAGGAGGAACTATGGCAATTTAATGTAAACAGACTGAGTGCCGGTGGAACAAAGAGGGTTTATTGAGCAGATCATGGGAGTTCGCTGGCTCTACGCGATGGCGATGCAGCTTACGAAATGCTCAGTCGCTACACTGCGGCGCTCATTACAGTCAGAACCGTGACTCACTGTAGGTAATTTAGATGTTGATAACTTTCAACTTTTGCATAGTTTTTATCCAGAATTCATTTACTCTTCCCGGCAACGTTTTCGTTAAGCCGTCGGCTTCTAGCTAGGATCTTAATACCCCCCCCCCCCCCCCCCCCCCCCGTCTCCCTTTTTTTAACCTGAGAATATTTTTATATAACAAGAGTCATCTAGTTCAAGATGATGGCACCTAAGTGCTTGAACGGTGTAAGAGACTTCTCCTGGCTATGTACTAAGCAACACGCTCGTTCTGTTTTCGCAACAAGCCCCGAGTTCCCTCACATAAACTGTCACAATTTATTAAATGAAGCTTAAAAGTGAAGAATCTGCACCCAATTTCGCAAGTGCACCTTTGCTCGCCAATTAGCAGGTAGGGACCACTCATTACATTGCATTAAATGTGGTGTCGCTGGTGTCCGGCTTATTGCTACCTTCTGCACCGATTTAGCCGAGCCGAGAATAGCGGATCCGCACGCGGACTCTGCGTTGCTCACACGGAAAGGTCCGACTCAGAGAAGCTTGCAGGCAACGGAGCGGGAGAACCGAGTTTCGAGCACGAAGCCCGGCCGCAATTACAGTGTCAGAGGTGGCCCGCATAAAGCGCGGACCTCACGTGTCTGTGTGTGTGTGTGCATGTGTGTGATATAGCCGCCGCCACAGCCACGGCCAGGTCACGTTCGCGGCTCCGCTGCTATCGAACTGATAGCCGGCACTGCGTCTCAGCCAACGCTGGGGCATCCGACAAATGGGGTATGTTAATCCGTTTGCAGGAACCGTTTTCGAGGACTGCGTATAAGGAGTGGATGGGGAGCGACGAAGGAGAAGAGGGAGGAGAAAGTGCGGCAGCTGAAGTATGAACGCCGTTTCAATGTAGAGGGAATGCGGGCGAGGAAAACACGGAAGGCAAGTAGTATCCTGAACTACCTAAAGAATGTCCCAGTCATATGCATCGTCTCTAGAGCCCATATAAACACGGAAGAAAAAGGGGCAGCAGCAGCGTTGCTTCTTCCATACCTTATAATTAATGGAAATCGTTGCAAGACAAATGATGAGAACGCCCTCAGGACTTCTGGGGGACTTGAACTTGCAGCATCTTCTCCCCTAGGGAATGTGGCTCTTAGGTAGATCGACACGCACTAATGTTTGCGGACGTCAAAGGTTCTTTGGGGCTATGCCCGAAGGGAATGTGAAGGGCCTTACATTTATTTAAACCGCTTTTGATTTTGCGCTGTAAGAATGTTCTTGCACTTTTGCCTCTATCGAAGTTCTCCTGCAGGTGAAAGTGGCACCATCGTCAGTGCGGCCCGATGAGGGACCATGCTGCAGGTATGGGGGACTTATACCAAACTTTGTAATGATCGCGCAGAAATACCAGCACGTATGGAGAATATCTTTCCCAAGCAAAATGCTGACTTGCAAAATGAATCAAAATGAATCAGCGTAAAGAATTAATATTCGATGTAACTACCACGCTTGCTTATACCCTCTTGGGCTGTGTCAAAAGAAAGGAGCGTCATCTCCAGGCCCTCAAACTGCAATTTTGATGCACGCTCAATTTATCTACTTGCCTTCCGAAACAGGCACCTGGGCACTTCTCATCGGAATTTTAGTTTACACTTTCTGGTATTTTTTCCCCCTCTTTTGACATGGCAAAACGAAAGCTTCCGACGGCGTCACACAATGTTGCTCCAGCTCTCCAGACTGTTTACTTCACGCACGCATAGCGTGATCTACAGAACGCGCTTCCTTGGCGGGTTTTACAGTTTTGCCCTCATGGTCTGAGAGCCAGATGCGGCAAACTCTTTTTTCTGCGAAGAGGCGTGTCGAGCTCAAACGTATCATTAACCGGGCCAACAGAAGCTCTACTTCCGCGACTGGCCTGCATAGTATAGCCTTCCTACACCGCCACTCGGGCTATGCAGAACATCCTACTCTGCACGCTGCTCAGATTCCCGATTGCTGTCCCGGGAACGTCCGTGATGAGGCCACTTAGTTACGCGCTCTCGTTCGCGTCGTGCCTAGAACACGTGTCGTGGCATAGCTCCGGGCAGTTTTTCCATACATATGAGCCTTAAGTATACCTATACTGTGCCAATCGATATTCCCCTGCAAATCTAGGTCTCGCAAGCGGCTTTATTCTTGGGAGGCGAACACCACTTTGACTTCTGAAATTTCCATGAGCCCCATTAATTCATTGGCCTGTCGGGAGGAACTCCTCGCTGTAAAGCTTTCCGAGCGAACACTCGAAGTGGGCTCACTATATGCTCGTCGTTGATGGATGGGCCTATATGGAGCCGTCCGAGGCGGCACACGACTGAAGTAAGCTTGAACAAAGAGAAATGGAAAAAAAAAAAAGACAAAAATGAAGACAAAGGAAGCTAGAGAAAGAGAAAGAAAGCCAGAGAAAGTGAGCGGCCGATTCCTTTTCTAGGTAAATATTGACGCAAATGGAGAGTCAAGCAGATGTGCAAAAGAATAACCAAAAAACAACGCAGCGAAGAGGGAAAGGGCGGTGAGGGAAGACCGTCCAAAAGGATGAACGAAGAATTGGCAGGCGTGACCAGCAAGCAGCGAACAAAGAAGGCGGCAGAACTAAGGCAAAGAACTCGCAACTAGTATGAAACGGATATGTAAATAATGCACAACGAACACAAGCAAGCAAAAATGAGACACGAAGGAGCGGCATATATAAACCTCGGGAGTCGCTTAGCGAATACTCGACCAGGTGCACGACGGCTAGCGTGGAACGAAACGGAGACCCCGAGAAAGGAAGCCACAGCATCGATCAGGTACCGGAGTAAAGGGGGGGGGGGGGGGGGGGGGGGGGGTTCTTGGGTGCGCAAATTTATTCGGACGTTGACGCATGGCTCCTCTGCGGCGTCGAGCCGGTAACCCTAACGAATGGGAGAGCCTAGTGGCATTTGCTTGCCGACGTCAGGCTGCACTTCTCGGTTCACACGCACAAGGCAGCGAACTCTCCCAGGGAGAGGTAAAACGATGTGACGTGCGACCGAAGCTTTACCGGCTGGGGAATAATGAAGGAATGAGAGAAAGTCGAAAAAGAATGGGACGCTACGAATTGAGGTGAATGAAGAGGTTCTATTCTAAGAGGCCCCAACGAATACTCGCCACCGCTTGGCGTTGCGAAAGGCGCTACGTCAACGACGAGGAGCGTGGAAAAATGTGCGAAGTGCTTTTCGGCCACTCTACTCAGCCGCCGTCTACTCTATTGCTTCCGCTTTTGCGTGTGCGGTAATGAGCGACGCCTTGCTTCGCGTGCGGCGGAACGAGGGGGGAGTGGCCGTCGCCCTAATGAACACAACGTTCCGTCTTCTCACGCGGTGCCTTCGTTCCACGGGTCAAGCGGTGAATTGATTTTGGAATACTCTCTTCCTGATGCGCCTTCGCTGAGGATTGAGTTGCTTCACTGCTTTCATCCTCAAACTAAAACTGCTCTCTGGAAGATATTTTAACTGATTCATTCGTTCATCTTCAAATCAAGAAATTATTTCTTAGGGATGGCATATTAACTCTCTCTCTCACACACACACACACACACACACACACACACACACACACACACACACACACACACACACACACACACACACACACACACACACACACACACACACACACACACACACACACACACACACACACGCACGCACGCACGCACACACACACACACGCACGCACGCACACACACACACGCACACACGCACACACACACACACACACACACACGCACACACGCGCACACACACACACACACACACACACACACACACACACACACACACACACACACACACACACACACACACACACACACACACACACACACACACACACACACACACAAAGAAATAAATATGATCTTCATATTCTACAAAACACTGTGACCACGCAGAAGAAGACGATCGGAATGCAATTAAACACAACGAAGATAAAGCGCACAGCTTTGAAGGAGCTTGCGAAGAGGTTGGGTCTGGCGTTATAGAATTTATTAGTGCACTCGCTTACGTTTACCTATGCCAGCTTGCATACGATTTGATACTGCCCTATGCGACAGCGTTCCTGTGATGCGGCCCTGAAGCATGTTCAATATGGAAGACAGCACATTGGGCTAACAAGAAAGAACGCCTGCTTTAAATGTAGCCAACAAAAAAGCTTGTGGACTTATTTTATTTCCGCCCTTTTTTCTCTCCAGAAAGCAGAGGAAAAACAACCACATGCCTCGTGTGAGGTCCTAACTCACGACCTCTGAATTCCGATTCCGATGCTGGCGGTGCGTTGGGTCCCACTAGCGTCATGTAGTTGTTCTTTCTTCTGTTTTGTTGGGAATTATTTGCATGTTTGACGAACACTTCACATTAATAAAGAGAAAAAAAACTCCAATTCTTTATTTGTTTGACCGTCTGTTGGCTCCCGTCTTATAATATATTCACTGGTCAAAGTGGTTTAAGAAAATTCGATGCGGCGCGTTTTTAACTGTCCTAATTATCTGAAATGGACTGCTTGCTCAGTTAGGACAGTTATTTCACCTGAACCATATAGTAACTGCTACCATCGCATTTGTCCTTATGTCCGACAGTTGCTCTGATTGCCGTTATCTACCTGCAAAATTGCCCCCAACGTGTGATTGGCTGGCTAGTAACTTAAACTTCGCAGGATCGCTGGACTCAAGCCAGGGCGACTCGAGAGAGCGCATGTAAAATTTTAGCGAGTTAACACAGGCCTATCGAGCCGAGCAGCAGCTCCACCCTGTTCCTAGTGCTATTACTTCACAACTATCTTAGCACATATATTAATGTAGTGTCCGGCTCATTCTCCACCCCCCGGGCTCCGAGCCCCCGCCTGGGAGGAATGGGACGCCTCACTGCGCACGACGGACCCGCACCGCAGAAGATCGCCACCAGGCAGACCTCAGATGTGCTGCCACAATATGGACTGTCAGGCATCTAGTGCAGTGAGGCCCTGCCTGATCGGGGCTGGCAACCCATTGCAGTGAACAATAAAGTTTCATCTCTTTCTCTCTCTTGTATTGATTGAACAGCATGACGGTTGCACCATGCTCACATTTCCTTTTTTATTTTCAGTTTTTTATTGAGATGCGGGCTCTACAGTCTAATTTCGGCGCGATTATTTTGGTGTTGTCAGCGTAGTTTTAGCTTTCGCATATACGCTTAATACGCGGTAACAACGAGCTCACGACAAATGCAGGCAAGCATTAGTCGATTAGTCGCAGCATGATTCTGATCCCTTAATAGCAGCGCCGAACAACTTTTGACTGAGCAATGGCAACATTAAGGTTCCATTCTGAGACGCCTTTGAGCCGGAACGGCTGTTTAAAATGCTGAAAGGTGAGCATGGAGGTGAAAGGTAGGGGTGCACCACGCGCGTTTGGAGATTGATATCGAGCCGTGTTTAAACGATAGCAACGGTCACGCATTCCCGTACTGGCCGTGCTATAGCAATGCGGCTGTGACAACACGCTCCATAAAAGCTGCCAGAGCTGCAAGCCTATGTAATACAAGCGTTTATTAATTGTAAGTACTCGACGGATCGATCGTTGCGAGACAGAATTTTGTTATCTCAATAGCACTTGACATCGCCTCCTTCACGTCAATACGTGTCCTGCTTCAAGAAAGCATGCCGCCGTTCAAGCTTTTATCTGCAAAAAAAAAAAATAAATAAATAAATAATAATAATAAATAAAAAAGAAAAAAAAAGAGCTCAGAATTCTTTCCTTTAAGCCATGTTTTTTTTTTATTATTTAAGTGTGTATTTATTCTCGCTTTCTACTGCGATGCCTTTGGCTTTCGCGGCGCCAGAGCGGTACTGCGCTATACTCGCACCGCTGCGCGAAGGGTATAGCCCTGAACTGCTAGGTGGTCGCTGCGGCTCTTAGCGAAATTACACTTGATGGTCAAGCAACGCTTATTCGTTAAGGCTAACAGCTCTCCAGAACTGGAAGCAATGCCAAGGTCGCAGCGTTTTGTCACGAGCAATCTTGTTCTTGCGGGAATATTAAATTAACGCAAATAGAAAACTATGCTCACCACGGATTAGTAAAGAATGGTAGACGCTGGGAAGTGGCAAGTACGAAACTATAGTAAAGCAAGTGGCCCCCGCCTCGCTGTAGGCAGTCATGTTGCCCCGTCCGATCCACTCTTGGGAGGTCACGTTATTCGACGCTGTTTCGCCACTCGCCCGCAGACTCAAGGTCTGGCTCCGCACATGATCACTGGCTCCCCACTATTACTGCGACAGGTTTCGAGCTGTTGCGTAGTCCCGGCGAAGGCCACCCTTGACCTTGAACTGCCGAAAGGAAGAAGAAGAAGAAGAAGAAGAAGAAGAAGAAGAAGAAGAAGAAGAAGAAGAAGAAGAAGAAGAAGAAGAAGAAGAAGAAGAAGAAGAAGAAGAAGAAGAAGAAGAAGAAGAAGAAGAAGAAGAAGAAGAAGAAGAAGAAGAAGAAGAAGAAGAAGAAGAAGACTAGTAACTTAGGCTCTCGCGTCATATTCTTCACGGATGAGCTTAAGTGACCCCAATAATGCAGCTCTTTACCCTGATAAGTCGTGATAGGGGAATAATGTAGCAGGCAAAAAAAAGCTTCCGCCGTCGCTATCGCAATTCAGCAAGGGTTAACTAAAGTTAAATCACAACAAATTTTTCTGCTATCCTCCGAACTGATAGGCTGACCCCTTTCAGAATTTACCTACTGATGTGGAAGAGAAAGACTCGATATAAGACGCCGCCTCAGTCCTATATTTTTACATGCAGTTTTTGTTTACAGCAATATGCTGGGGTATTCCTAGCTTTCAAATTGACGAGTACATTACTGATTTTTTTTTACATTCCCAAGCAACATTGTGCTGCCAAAACATTTCCCCAAAACTTCAGCTCCACAGTGCGGGCTGAATCTTGCAGGTAAGCCCAGTTACCTTTATTTATAGACCGCCAATAGACTTTTCGAACCTAGGCGAAGAGTTTCTTGCCGTTATCTAGAGGATGGTGGCGCTGGACTTCAATCACTATGAACGCCCTGAGCTATATGGGCAGTCATGCTACGTGGTGAAAAGCAGTGAGACATTTATTTTTGTGGTCCCAGAGTGGAATTTCTAAGCTTCCTTATTCCGAGTAAGATCTTTCTTTTGCGTTCAGCGCATGTGCATTGACACACAATTGCATCGAAGATCGAATATATACGAGCTGCTCTTCTCATAGTAAACTTCCAATTTGTGCTGAAAATAATTGGTTTGGTTTGGTTTGTGGGATTTAACGTCTCAAAGCGACTCAGGCTGCGAGAGACGCCATAGTGGAGGACTCCGGACATTTCGACGCCTGGGGTTCTTTAACGTGCACACACATCGCACAGCACACGGACGCCTTGCTTTACGCCTCCATCGAAAAGCGGCCGCCGAGGCTGGGATTCGATCCCGCATCCTTGGGAACAGTATAGTCGAGCGCCGTAACCACTGTGCCACCCCGGAGGGGCATTTGTGGTTAAAATAGAAAATTATAGTGATAAGTGCAATTCCACTCGATATTTCACGTCAGGGTGGCTTCAAGAAATGGTTGCATGCGTTAAGAGCTACCATGGTTATTGATGAGGCATGAAGCGAAATATATTCTTGCATGCGCAATGTACTTCGACAAGCGGCAGTTATATGTTATCAACAGATTTCGAAGGCAAGTGGTTGGTGCACACTGACTGCGGAATCGGCTTCATTCAAGGAAATTCCGCACGTCGAGCTTGTCAGCCAGAACAAGGCCGTTACTTACTTGTAGTAGATGCATGAACTTCGTTCTTTATGTTCTTGGTTGTAAAATCCGTCCGCGCGATGGTAGAGGGTGAGAGCGCGCATTTGACGCGCGCAGACTCGAAGCGCGAAGATAGTGCGCGAAAACTGTTGTGACGAAAACGCGACAGGAGGTGATACCCGTCGAGCGTTCCTGTTTTTCGTCATGCCAACAGAAAAGCTCATACAGTGCTTGTGCAGTTATATATTTTAAAAATATTTTTTCTTAAAAGTGGCTCTGTCAGGAGCAAAAATTTGTTTCAAAGATGAATTATAGTTGACTAATACGAGAGAGGTCATCTTTCATTTTTTGAAAATATTTCACTCGTTGCTATATGCTTTGTTTACAGCTCGTTTCTTGCAATTTAAAGCCAGTACATTGCATACTAACAGATCTGGGGTTAAGAAACAATGTTTTTGTTTTATTTACAATACTTTCGGGTTAAAATATATACTTCTGCAAAGAGTGGCGTGTGGAGAGCGCAGTGGTTATCAGGACGTCCATGGTAGCTGGAGGGCTCTCTAAGAACTATCATATACATTCGATGTCAGTTTTTGATCTAGAAAATACTAAGAATACTCTGTTAATATCTGAGCCGCCGTATTTATTTGCTCGAATGATGTATGCTACGGCTTAAACAATCACACGGTGCTTAATTCAGCCACCCTCTCTCATCGGCCCATCGAGGAGTAAGTACACGTCCCATTTAAAAGAGGCTACAGGTGCCTCTATCTGAACAAGCCGGATAGAAAATGAATGCTTCGGTGTTGTAGTTTAGGTGTCACCCACGTTTAATTCCAAAAAGGGAGGATATGAGTTATGGAGCGTGCAGAGAGGATTTTAAATAAGGCGAGGTGTATGCGTTCACGCTTCTGCCACTTACCATTAGCTTAGCAGAACAAGAACTAAAGAACGTAAACACAACGGAAAACGATCGATCCGGAGTTAAATTGCTCATTAGTATGCAAACCTTACTTTGGTTAATCCTTTCAGGCGAGTGAGAGTTCCTGCTTGGAATGGCAGGAAGCTGTCTAGACTTCACTACGTCGCGGCACGGCACATTTAGATTGGTGACGAAAGTGTTTGCAGTGAAAGGAAGAAAGAAAAAAATGCACGATCCATTCGACGCAGCCCAATTACTGCCGCGAACGACACCGGCTCGGCGCAGGCTGTATTAAAGCTCTCGGCCGAGAGCGCCAATGGGACAATGTTGTTATACCGGGACTGCCATTGTTCCGTGGTCGTCCTCGCGAAGCCGGCTTGGCAGCGCGGACATGACAGCGCCTTGGGCAACCAGGTTCTGTGTGCGTCGGCGCCTTTGACCTGGCAATGAGGTGGGCGTGGCTCGGCGCAGATAAAAGCAGCGCGACGACGCGCCAGCGCCGCCGGCACGCACGGCTGGCCCCCGTGTGCAGAGAACATGGGCATAAAACGGCCAGCACCGAAACCGTGTCAGCAGTTTTATTCAGAGCCTCTCAAGCTCAGCGAGGTAAACCAGTTACCACTAAGCTCTGTACAACTGCCTGAAACACGTTTGGAGCGATACATATGGTCCAAATAAATGTAAAAGAGAACACGAAAGGTAGTACGCGGTCAATGATTACACCATAATATTAAGTGCGAATCGTACTGTTTGGTTTTCGCTTGCAGCAAAAGATGGTATGGGTCTGATGCAGCCATAAAGCCCTGCATATTCCACCATGGAACATGCAGCCTCAGCCGTAAGATCTCAATTACATACTGACGTTAAATAATATACTATTCCTAATCAAATGAATGAAGTTCTGTAAGTATAGTTGAAATGATAGCAGCAAATTGAATTAAAATTACCCGGCACAGCAGGCAGGCGGCAAAGAGGAGAGAGCAGAATTTCTCCCTACAATTGTAAGAGAGAGAGAAAGCGAGAGAGACCGGCAGGTGGCTGTTCCGGGAGAACTAAGGATGCGACCAGTACGAAACGAGGTGGTTCTGACCCGGGCGAGAGAAGATTGCCTCGGGAATGACCCGTGGAACACTGACGTACTTAACAATTACGCTACTGCTCAAAGCCATCAGAAGTTTCTCCAACCTCTCTGCAATGAACTGACCACGCTTTGAATTGGAAGGCTGGCCGTATGTTCCATATAACAGCTGGGGACACGCACTAGAAATGAGAGGAGCGTTAAATCGTCAATGAAATTATTGTAATGATCCTTATCCCCTTTATTACATCGTGATGGTCACGGTAGAGTGGTCGGCACGTATGTTTATTGCGTGCTAGCGCTAGTCTTCTAAAATAAATTGGCGTTTTCTTCTTTTTTCTTTTTAACTATATGCAACTATATGAGCTGCCAAACGAAGAATTTATTTCTCGTTATGATGTCCGCCTGACGACAGACCAGTCCGTGTACGCTAACCAGTCAAAACAGACTCCAAGCACATGCGAAGAAAGTATGCGAAGCTTCTGCAGAATTCTACGCAGGATATCTCTTATTGGATGGAATACGTTTGAATGCAGTGCACATCTGAGAAAATCAGAGCTATCAGTCGCTAAACTTAATGCAGAATAGATAATAGATACGAGATAGCAAATGTTATCAACATCAATACTAGCATTGCAAACAACGTAACGATTCATTTGAAGACATGGCTTCAGGCACGCTATTTCTTTTTCTCTTACTGATGTATTTTTCGTATGTGGTTTTTTTTTTTTCGAGCTCTATGAAACGATACCTGTATAAATGTCTAAATGCCCCCCATCGACCACATCAACATCAACAGGCCTTGAAACTGCCGTTTTCATGAGTCATGTCTGTTCTAGCGTATAATAGGCAGCAAAAAACTGAGGTGAGTTAGGAAACTGATAATCACATCTGTTCAACATTGTTTTCTTCAGAAAAAGGGCGGAGTCCGGGATAATAAGGTTTGTCATGTATGGTTCCGTAGATGACGTACATGACCCGTGTTGATAGTGCATTTTTATTCCAGTTTTTTTCCCTTCCACTTGTCATTCTTTCACGCACATCATGCCCCCGATTTCGCCTAGGTCGGTTTGTCGGCATGGCCCACTGGGGGGATGGAATAGAATAGATGTACAGCAGCCCCATATTTTTCACATACCTGACCCATATCTCTAAAGCTTATTTTCTGACTTCTTACTTTGCCTACAGACAATTGCAAACAATGTCCGAAGTCAGACTTTGCTGGACAAGGAGTCTCTCTAACTGCTTCGAGTATATGTCAATGAAGCAAATCTGGAAGAGACCAATGGAGTACATAACAGACCGCCTGTTTTCAAATAAGGTATCTTTTACTTGCATGATTGTGCTAGTTCTAATATGCAATCAGCATACAATAACACTGCTCAGCCTGAAATAGGACAAAGCGCAGCGAGTTAATTGTGCGCGCGCTCATACACACACACACACACACACACACACACACACACACACACACACACACACACACACACACACACACACACACACACACACACACACACACACACACACACACACACACACACACACACACACACACACACACACACACACACACACACACACACACACACACACACACACACACACACACACACACACACACACACACACACACACACACACACACACACACACACACACACACACACACACACACACACACACACACACACACACACACACACACACACACACACACACACACACACACACACACACACACACACACACACACACACACACACACACACACACACACACACACACACACACACACACACACACACACACACACACACACACACACACACACACACACACACACACACACACACACACACACACACACACACACACACACACACACACACACACACACACACACACACACACACACACACACACACACACACACACACACACACACACACACACACACACACACACACACACACACACACACACACACACACACACACACACACACACACACACACACACACACACACACACACACACACACACACACACACACACACACACACACACACACACACACACACACACACACACACACACACACACACACACACACACACACACACACACACACACACACACACACACACACACACACACACACACACACACACACACACACACACACACACACACACACACACACACACACACACACACACACACACACACACACACACACACACACACACACACACACACACACACACACACACACACACACACACACACACACACACACACACACACACACACACACACACACACACACACACACACACACACACACACACACACACACACACACACACACACACACACACACACACACACACACACACACACACACACACACACACACACACACACACACACACACACACACACACACACACACACACACACACACACACACACACACACACACACACACACACACACACACACACACACACACACACACACACACACACACACACACACACACACACACACACACACACACACACACACACACACACACACACACACACACACACACACACACACACACACACACACACACACACACACACACACACACACACACACACACACACACACACACACACACACACACACACACACACACACACACACACACACACACACACACACACACACACACACACACACACACACACACACACACACACACACACACACACACACACACACACACACACACACACACACACACACACACACACACACACACACACACACACACACACACACACACACACACACACACACACACACACACACACACACACACACACACACACACACACACACACACACACACACACACACACACACACACACACACACACACACACACACACACACACACACACACACACACACACACACACACACACACACACACACACACACACACACACACACACACACACACACACACACACACACACACACACACACACACACACACACACACACACACACACACACACACACACACACACACACACACACACACACACACACACACACACACACACACACACACACACACACACACACACACACACACACACACACACACAAAAGCGCACGCACGCACACACAGTGATGTGCGAACACTTATTTGCACATAGTGCGCTTCTAAATCTGCCGAGAAACACAACTGTGAATTCCGGACGCAGGCTACATTGAAGAACTCTTGACGTTTGTCATTATTCGGTGTAAGTAGAGCGAAAACAAAAATGAAACGTTCACAGATACTCGTTGAATATTCATGTTTGAGTGCGCTTGCTCGTAACTGGACAGCAAACCGAACCTCTCGTTGCAAATTCAGTTTATAACCCTCGCCGTAACCCCCGCCGTAACCGTCGTCGTTATTGTAATATAAACGCACATTTGAGAGCCCGTCCCTACAGCAGTTCCGTACTAATTCCTCGCTGTTACATCTACATATGTTTCCACGCATACGCCTCCGTAAGCCTCCAGCTTTAAGCCCACGCAGTCTACACGCTCGCGTTTTCTAATTGCATTGAGAAACGTGGCGAACGGCACACGGGCATCGCTGAACCAAACCACCGCAATGCTATGTGCAAACAATGTCCCAGCCTTTTCCGCCCGCTTGCCGGGAGCAAGAAGTCAACGGCCCCCTTTTGTAAAACCAGCTTGCACGCGTCTTCTCGCGAGAATATCCATCCTCTCTCGTACCTTTCTTAATTATGTGCTCCTGCACGTGACACGTACAAAGCTCCATTGATCATCGTCACCCCTTTCTTCTGTCATACCTGTTGACCTCGCACACCCTGCCTGGGATGGAAGGTGTTGACCGAGCAACGGACGGCGCATCCACCGCCAGACACCCGTGGCTGGGTTTGGCAAAATGGTCCGTGAACGCATTGAATGACGCGTCTGCCTCGTCGCATGTATTTGATGCGTTTTCCTGGTGAGCCACGAGGTGATGACTCTTCGTTTAGTTGGCAGACAAATTTCGCCGAGGCTTTCTTTTTAGGCGCGGAGAAGGAGGAGAGAAACAACGTGTCCGTCATACCTCTACGAGGCCCAAAGAAGGTACCTCGTGCGGGGAGAATGGGCGGCCTTGTTCGTGCATGGTATAACTAAGGGCTAGCTGCCAGTTCACCTTTGCACCTCCAAAAAAGAAACAGAGAATGCGAGGATGAAAGACTGAATGGGAAGTCAGTTACATATAGTTACATTACCACCTACTGGTAGCGCAGCTCCTTTCACTGCAGGGTAACACAGTAGCGTCCTACAGACGGCAGCAAGAGTTAAAAATTGCGCCTGCTGGGAACATATAAAATATAAAGATGCCTCGCAAACTAATGGGCAGCAGCGTGTTGACGAGATGATTGAACGTGCAGGTTCCCGCATACGTATTAGCAGTATTTCAGGGGCTGGTTTACACTTCAAGACAAAATTAGATTTATCATCATTTGGCACACTCGTCGCACCACCATTGTGCTGTCGACTGAAACGGTTGGGTTTCCAGCACGTGTTGCAATCAGTGCAGTACAGCAGATACCGATTGGCGGCTTTGTATAGATGAACATAAAGTGATGCAAGCCTTCAAAAATGGCTGATTGTAACTGATTGCGGACGGTGAAAAGTCACCTGGGAAAGCGTCGGACAGTGCACGGAGAAAATACGACTGAATGGGAGCGTTTGTACACAGTCCCCATTGCAAGCCAGCCATTGTATCCAAGCGTAACCTGGGAACAAGAGGCATAGGACACACGCGACGAACCAAGGCCGGCCTCACACAACAGTTGACCAATACGGACGCCATTTCTCAGGTGTATTGGGATTGTTGCCGTGAATTGACAGCCGCTAACTCGGGCAACAATGACGTGGATGAAACTGGAAGCGCGGGAAGAACTAACAAGCATCTGCTCTCTCCCTGCTCTCTCAATGCAAACACGCCACCTCCTTGAAAAGAGCGGAGAGTCAGAAGAAGCAGAGGGGTTCTTTGAGCTCCTTCTTTTGGCACCTGCCCAGGAAATGGCGTCCTTGTTTGCATTGTTGGCTGCTTTCGAGCCTTAATTGGGCCATCACTCGCGTCCGCTTGATTGACAGAAGCCCTCGATCAAATAAGCACCTCTACCTGCCGACCAACTTCCGGGTTTGCAGGAGGAAACGGCGCCAATACGAACGTCGCACTCATTCACACGAGTTGAACACTTTGCGTGTATTTCCCATGGTCGCCTGGCGCCGCAATTTACGAATTTCTTATTTTCATTTTTTTATTTCTTGTGCACGCGAGAAGTAGGCTGACACGCACGTCGCACAGCCTGCATTGGCCTGCATCGACATCGACCTATCGGTTTCCGTGCCCCTGGTGTCGCAACAGGCCGCCGAGCCACCCTTTGTGAACTATGCACCGGCTCTCAAGCCCAGCCTATATTACCGATGAAATTGCATTCGATGCGGTCGTTCCCTTCGTTCACACGAGTCCCTTTTCGCCGCTTCCCACCCAGTCGCTGCTACTGAATAGAACCGCCATAGGGACAAGGTGAACGGATGCCAACTGTTCTCACGATCCGCCGTGTCGCGGTCTTATCTATGAAACGGAGCCCGCGCAATTTTTTTCGCACCCACCATTGTTTGTAAATTGGGCGAGCATTTAGGAGGTCTTTATTGCTTAGGGTGCGACGACACTTTAGACCCAACAAGACGCCCGCTGGGTGTTACGCTGGCTGCGGGCTTATGTTTTGTCCTCGTATCTGTAGTGCTGTAATAGTGGTGCCTGCCACGTATAATAATGATGTGCTCCTTTTTGGGGTCTCACTCTAGACAATGGCCCCGTGTTTTAAGAGCCACCAGAGGCCCCTGTGCTTCATCGTAAAATCCACACAGCTTGGACACGGGCTTAAGCACTCTCTTTGCGGAACGTGGTCGTCTGATATTGTCTTGGGCTTTGGTAGGGGGAAGCATGAGCCTATGCTAAATAATTTTGTTTTAGTATGCAAACGTAAGTTGTTAAATACACCGAGAAACGTCGTCACAGTAGTGATACGCTCCACAAACTGCTCAGTTACAATGCGTTGACTGTATACGTTGGCGATAAAGGCGTTCATATATTCTCTCATTAATTCATGCTTTAGGGCTACTAGCGAAGCATGGTAATTTCATTCACTGCTACTCATATTTGCACTGAATTTCAGCAGCCATCTTTGTCACTTCTCATTCTAAAGGCTGCGTGAACTGTAAAAAAAAAAAAAAAAAAAATCCGATATCGATTTGAACAATCGTTACACCTTTTGTTTCAAATGCGGCAGGAAACGTACTTGTTTTAGCACTGTTTTAAAAGCGCAAACATGTTGGCTAAGCTGCTATTGCATTTACCACGTTTCATAGGCCATGCGGCATCTCCTCAGCGCTTTTGGAAATTCCTCTAGGTTCGTCTTTTCTTGAACAGCATTAGAAATGAGAGCATCTCGGCCTCGGAATTGAAGTTCTTCGAAATTTCATTTTCCTTTATGTGCAGTAGGTTACACTAGCTCTGGTAAGCACCTAGACTTATGCCCCGCTGCTTATGCATATTTAGTGAACTTTGCTTCACTTTACTCAATATGGTCAGAGCTTCTTTCTTTGAGCGCTATCTTCTTAAACTGTGGACTCGCCATCAAAATCGTTTAAAGCCTTCCTCCTTCTTGTTGCTGTGAGTTGAAGCGCTTGAAACGGCCTCCCAAGATCTCGAAACTTTCGTGTCAATAAAGATCCCGCGGCTCTGAAGCGATTCCAGGGAAGTCAAATAGCGAAAACGATCGCTTCAAGGTTGGCTCCGCTTCGGCGCTATGGGCGGTTAGATGCTAACGCTATGATCTCGCATCGAAGTAAGTTTGTACTCTTGAAGAACAAATAATAGTCTCTCTGTGTGCAGCATTGTACTCACGTGCTTGACCTCGGAGACCTTCAAACCGGTTTCGCTGGCAAGCAGATAGTGTTCCTGCACAAGCTGCCCGCGATGTCACTCGCAGCATCCGGTGACCAGAACCGCCCTCTTAAAGAGGTCCCCGACTCAATGAGGACCGCCCTCTTAAGAGGCCCGGGAACCGAGACGTGGAGGACCGCCCGGCAGAGTATAAAAACGAGGCATTCGCTTCGAGCAGATGACTAGGAGACCCGTGAGAAGAGAAGATAACAGTTACTGTCTGTCCGCAAGCTTTTGTTTATTTCCCATTGTCCCATTGTTACTTTGTGCACCAAGCGGAACAGTAGAGAAGGCTCAAAGAAAAAGATGAAGAAGATATGAACCTATTTCTCTTAACTTGAATCGACTAAACGAGTAAACGTTTTTGGAGTACGCGCGGTGCTCTGTAGTTGAGAAGTATAGTGGAAATCTTCCCGAGCCAAATAATAGCCAGCGTTCCAATAACGATAACTGATGGGCATGTTGGTCAGGCATAGTTTTCGAATGGAACCGCGCAACGGCACGAGGCCAGAATACATTTCTTTACATATTCCATTATGAGCTGATGCAATAAACAACGTTATTATAAAAAAAAAAAGGAAGGCGCTGTGTTTGTAGTCCCTTCTTGTACTCTGGCCTCGTGCCGTTGCGCTGTGGCACTCGAAAACGTTCCAATAAGCATTTCAAGTGATAAAAAAAGTTCAGTTACGTTATTGCGTTTATCACATGTTTAACTTCCTTTGAGCAATAAAGTAACATTGTCTTTGTATTGCAGTTTAGCAATACCGACATGTGAGCCTGTCGTTGGTTATATATATTTTGCCAGAGCTTTCATCATCATCATCATCATCATCATCATCATCATCATCATCATCATCATCATCATCAGCAGCAGCAGCAGCAGCAGCAGCAGCAGCAGCAGCAGCAGCAGCAGCAGCAGCAGCAGCAGCAGCAGCAGCAGCAGCAGCAGCAGCAGCAGCAGCAGCAGCAGCAGCAGCAGCAGCAGCAGCAGCAGCAGCAGCAGCAGCAGCAGCAGCAGCAGCAGCAGCAGCAGCAGCAGCAGCAGCAGCAGCAGCAGCAGCAGCAGCAGCAGCAGCAGCAGCAGCAGCAGCAGCAGCAGCAGCAGCAGCAGCAGCAGCAGCAGCAGCAGCAGCAGCAGCAGCAGCAGCAGCAGCAGCAGCAGCAGCAGCAGCAGCAGCAGCAGCAGCAGCAGCAGCAGCAGCAGCAGCAGCAGCAGCAGCAGCAGCAGCAGCAGCAGCAGCAGCAGCAGCAGCAGCAGCAGCAGCAGCAGCAGCAGCAGCAGCAGCAGCAGCAGCAGCAGCAGCAGCAGCAGCAGCAGCAGCAGCAGCAGCAGCAGCAGCAGCAGCAGCAGCAGCAGCAGCAGCAGCAGCAGCAGCAGCAGCAGCAGCAGCAGCAGCAGCAGCAGCAGCAGCAGCAGCAGCAGCAGCAGCAGCAGCAGCAGCAGCAGCAGCAGCAGCAGCAGCAGCAGCAGCAGCAGCAGCAGCAGCAGCAGCAGCAGCAGCAGCAGCAGCAGCAGCAGCAGCAGCAGCAGCAGCAGCAGCAGCAGCAGCAGCAGCAGCAGCAGCAGCAGCAGCAGCAGCAGCAGCAGCAGCAGCAGCAGCAGCAGCAGCAGCAGCAGCAGCAGCAGCAGCAGCAGCAGCAGCAGCAGCAGCAGCAGCAGCAGCAGCAGCAGCAGCAGCAGCAGCAGCAGCAGCAGCAGCAGCAGCAGCAGCAGCAGCAGCAGCAGCAGCAGCAGCAGCAGCAGCAGCAGCAGCAGCAGCAGCAGCAGCAGCAGCAGCAGCAGCAGCAGCAGCAGCAGCAGCAGCAGCAGCAGCAGCAGCAGCAGCAGCAGCAGCAGCAGCAGCAGCAGCAGCAGCAGCAGCAGCAGCAGCAGCAGCAGCAGCAGCAGCAGCAGCAGCAGCAGCAGCAGCAGCAGCAGCAGCAGCAGCAGCAGCAGCAGCAGCAGCAGCAGCAGCAGCAGCAGCAGCAGCAGCAGCAGCAGCAGCAGCAGCAGCAGCAGCAGCAGCAGCAGCAGCAGCAGCAGCAGCAGCAGCAGCAGCAGCAGCAGCAGCAGCAGCAGCAGCAGCAGCAGCAGCAGCAGCAGCAGCAGCAGCAGCAGCAGCAGCAGCAGCAGCAGCAGCAGCAGCAGCAGCAGCAGCAGCAGCAGCAGCAGCAGCAGCAGCAGCAGCAGCAGCAGCAGCAGCAGCAGCAGCAGCAGCAGCAGCAGCAGCAGCAGCAGCAGCAGCAGCAGCAGCAGCAGCAGCAGCAGCAGCAGCAGCAGCAGCAGCAGCAGCAGCAGCAGCAGCAGCAGCAGCAGCAGCAGCAGCAGCAGCAGCAGCAGCAGCAGCAGCAGCAGCAGCAGCAGCAGCAGCAGCAGCAGCAGCAGCAGCAGCAGCAGCAGCAGCAGCAGCAGCAGCAGCAGCAGCAGCAGCAGCAGCAGCAGCAGCAGCAGCAGCAGCAGCAGCAGCAGCAGCAGCAGCAGCAGCAGCAGCAGCAGCAGCAGCAGCAGCAGCAGCAGCAGCAGCAGCAGCAGCAGCAGCAGCAGCAGCAGCAGCAGCAGCAGCAGCAGCAGCAGCAGCAGCAGCAGCAGCAGCAGCAGCAGCAGCAGCAGCAGCAGCAGCAGCAGCAGCAGCAGCAGCAGCAGCAGCAGCAGCAGCAGCAGCAGCAGCAGCAGCAGCAGCAGCAGCAGCAGCAGCAGCAGCAGCAGCAGCAGCAGCAGCAGCAGCAGCAGCAGCAGCAGCAGCAGCAGCAGCAGCAGCAGCAGCAGCAGCAGCAGCAGCAGCAGCAGCAGCAGCAGCAGCAGCAGCAGCAGCAGCAGCAGCAGCAGCAGCAGCAGCAGCAGCAGCAGCAGCAGCAGCAGCAGCAGCAGCAGCAGCAGCAGCAGCAGCAGCAGCAGCAGCAGCAGCAGCAGCAGCAGCAGCAGCAGCAGCAGCAGCAGCAGCAGCAGCAGCAGCAGCAGCAGCAGCAGCAGCAGCAGCAGCAGCAGCAGCAGCAGCAGCAGCAGCAGCAGCAGCAGCAGCAGCAGCAGCAGCAGCAGCAGCAGCAGCAGCAGCAGCAGCAGCAGCAGCAGCAGCAGCAGCAGCAGCAGCAGCAGCAGCAGCAGCAGCAGCAGCAGCAGCAGCAGCAGCAGCAGCAGCAGCAGCAGCAGCAGCAGCAGCAGCAGCAGCAGCAGCAGCAGCAGCAGCAGCAGCAGCAGCAGCAGCAGCAGCAGCAGCAGCAGCAGCAGCAGCAGCAGCAGCAGCAGCAGCAGCAGCAGCAGCAGCAGCAGCAGCAGCAGCAGCAGCAGCAGCAGCAGCAGCAGCAGCAGCAGCAGCAGCAGCAGCAGCAGCAGCAGCAGCAGCAGCAGCAGCAGCAGCAGCAGCAGCAGCAGCAGCAGCAGCAGCAGCAGCAGCAGCAGCAGCAGCAGCAGCAGCAGCAGCAGCAGCAGCAGCAGCAGCAGCAGCAGCAGCAGCAGCAGCAGCAGCAGCAGCAGCAGCAGCAGCAGCAGCAGCAGCAGCAGCAGCAGCAGCAGCAGCAGCAGCAGCAGCAGCAGCAGCAGCAGCAGCAGCAGCAGCAGCAGCAGCAGCAGCAGCAGCAGCAGCAGCAGCAGCAGCAGCAGCAGCAGCAGCAGCAGCAGCAGCAGCAGCAGCAGCAGCAGCAGCAGCAGCAGCAGCAGCAGCAGCAGCAGCAGCAGCAGCAGCAGCAGCAGCAGCAGCAGCAGCAGCAGCAGCAGCAGCAGCAGCAGCAGCAGCAGCAGCAGCAGCAGCAGCAGCAGCAGCAGCAGCAGCAGCAGCAGCAGCAGCAGCAGCAGCAGCAGCAGCAGCAGCAGCAGCAGCAGCAGCAGCAGCAGCAGCAGCAGCAGCAGCAGCAGCAGCAGCAGCAGCAGCAGCAGCAGCAGCAGCAGCAGCAGCAGCAGCAGCAGCAGCAGCAGCAGCAGCAGCAGCAGCAGCAGCAGCAGCAGCAGCAGCAGCAGCAGCAGCAGCAGCAGCAGCAGCAGCAGCAGCAGCAGCAGCAGCAGCAGCAGCAGCAGCAGCAGCAGCAGCAGCAGCAGCAGCAGCAGCAGCAGCAGCAGCAGCAGCAGCAGCAGCAGCAGCAGCAGCAGCAGCAGCAGCAGCAGCAGCAGCAGCAGCAGCAGCAGCAGCAGCAGCAGCAGCAGCAGCAGCAGCAGCAGCAGCAGCAGCAGCAGCAGCAGCAGCAGCAGCAGCAGCAGCAGCAGCAGCAGCAGCAGCAGCAGCAGCAGCAGCAGCAGCAGCAGCAGCAGCAGCAGCAGCAGCAGCAGCAGCAGCAGCAGCAGCAGCAGCAGCAGCAGCAGCAGCAGCAGCAGCAGCAGCAGCAGCAGCAGCAGCAGCAGCAGCAGCAGCAGCAGCAGCAGCAGCAGCAGCAGCAGCAGCAGCAGCAGCAGCAGCAGCAGCGCCGCCGCCGCCGCCGCCGCCGCCGCCGCCGCCGCCGCCGCCGCCGCCGCCGCCGCCACCGCCGCCACCTGACTATACCCACTGCAGGGCGAAGGCCAGAGCTTTACTTTGGATAATGACAGTGTTTTTAGCATTGGCGCACTCATTGCTCAGTGCTGCACAGAGCACAGCGAGCAACTTTTCTGAGTCAAGTAAGTACAAATCAATATCTCTCTTACCTTTTTCTGTACCTCACAATAAAGTAATTTTATTGAACATGAATAAAAATTGGGGAAAGGTTTGTGCCAGCCGAGGCATCTGCCATCGTTCCCGGAGCCACCCGAGCTGCGATGGCTCGAAAAAAGAGACAGTGGCGGCACCGTAAAAAAAAAAGAAAAAATAAATAAATAAAGAAATAAAGAAAGAAAGATGAGCGATAGGGAGACAGGGAAGGGTAGGGTAAAAATATTAAAACTGAAGGAACTCTAGAGCTTCCCTTTAGTGTCGACCCAATAGCTCCTTCAACGCCGCCTTCTGATCCCTCGAATTTGTAAAATTTGTTATTTAAGTCGGCTTTTGGCAAAGGATAGCACAATGTAATTCTGGTTTCTCAAATTAACGGCATACAGTTGCAGCTAGGCGTGTCATCGGTTAGAATCCCTATCGTAAAGTGCCAGGAACTTGACTAGCAGATAACTGCTAATTATTAATTTAGGTGATATATTACATCACTCAAAACGGTGCGTAGAAAACGGCTGCGTCAAGTTTTCATACAAAATTACGTGCTTATATTTATCTGACACATTTCTGACTTGTCCTTGAAACCCTTCTTTCTAACTAGGGTACGGCGACAGACTTTCGGCCGAATGAGTCCCATACATTATCGCGTAACAAAAAAAAGTCTGTATAGGGCGCCTGCTCACGATTATTTTTCAATTCTACAGCTCCTCACTGCGGGCAGGAAGTCTGGCTGCATAGATAAAGAATGCGTTACTATGCATTTGCCGACACAAATCTAACTAAAACTCGACTTTCAAATTCTTTCTTTGTTTGATTGCTTCGGTAGCATATAATATATTAAGGCGAAACAAGAAAACAATGGCTGATGCTTAAACCTGATAAACCTAGTTAGGCGAATCAGACCCACCTGAGTCTGATTCCTGTCAAGTTCTCTTTGAGTTAAGCCTACAATCAGTCTGTCGCTGGTTGTAAGGTCATATGTATCACCACTGCGGGTAACCAATCAAATTAAACCATCCATTTGGAAACTTGAATCCTGAAACCCTGCAGACTGTACTGAGGACAAATCAGCGCTCTTACTGGTAGTTCTGAATGTTCTTTCTTGCAGCTTCTGTCCATGAGGAAAATTGTTGGTGTTTGTTGTCGGCTGATTTCTTTTTGAGGTGCAGTTGTTTCGTCAAAATAATATCCAGTTTACAACGTTCTTGTACAGCACCATTTGCAGGGCTTTAAACTTGTGCTAATATCGGACATGTTAAAAAAAAAAAAGTGCTGTTTTGAGAATTGCCATGTTTATACAACAGTTTTGTGGAGCCGTTTTGACGCCGGCACCTTCCTGTCTTTGTAGCAACCTCCTGCCTCTGAAAATCCTGCATAGCATCAGCTCACGCTTAGTTCTGTAGCACATCTCTAACTGAGAATTATGCTAAACATTCTGGGCTTTAAAGTTCTACAAATTTCGGGTTGACATCTGTTTTGTCAAGCAATATATATTTCGATTGACCTACAGGTTGTTCTTGTCCAAAAAGGTTTATATTTCTTGCCCTGCTGTCTGGCTATGAAACACTCAGCTATTTCGAGTTTGGCGTTTTCCGTTGGCCTTCTAGTTTAAACCAACGTCATCCTGTTGCTCATGCTTATGTCTACTTTCATGAGAAAGCACCAAGTCCCGTTTACGTCTTGCAGCTTGGGAAAGACTCGATCACTCTCTGTCGCGTTGGGACCGTGCAGAAATAAATATGAATCAATTTCTTGCTGTGCATGCTTCCATTGCTCCACCCCCATAGTTGTGGCCGCTTGCCAACGTGAGCGCGACTGTGACACAAACAGCCGCTGTTGCAGTGAATGCCGTCTAGACTAGGCCAGCCTAACCTCTAGCCGTATAGCCATGTCCCTACGTCACGGTCATCAAACAACTATCTCTGCTGTTCTCGATCCTCTTTGCCATGTTTGGAGTGATAAACCAAAAACATGGCCGACGTAGCCACTACATCTTCTCATTGAATTGTTCTAGAAACCTATTATTTCCTTCCAAGGTACGATGAGATTACTTTCCGGTAGTTTTTGTTCACTGCACTCTTAGAGGCTAGATTGTTCTAGAAGGAGCGAGGGGTGATGTCTACACAGCTACCATAAGACGAAAGGACGACGCCAACAACGACAAAAAAGAAAAACTAAGGAAAGTGAGTTGGCGCGCCTCGTGTCGAAGTCTCTGGCGGCCATACATACGCAATTTGTCCACAGAAAGAAAGGCCAGCAAGCAGGGGCGGCGTAGCAGAAGAAGAGGAACGTTCCTTGACTCGCTGGCCTTTCACAGCCGGGAGCCGAAGCCACCCAAAACACTTCTCTCTCTCGCCAGTGGGTGCACTTCTTCGCGTCGAAAGGATTACACAGGGATCCCATCTGCGAGTCTCGGTCTCAGCCTGTCGCAATCCGGAGCTGCTTTCGTTCGCTGCCTTAACGTATGGGTCTGTCCGTGGAGAGGTGTCTTTCCCGATACGGAGCAATATTTGGGCAGCTACCGAACCTGGCCGTAGACAGCCGAGAGCTTCTCCTCCTGGTTCTGACGAGTGCTTGTTTTGTTTCCTTTGTAAGGCTGATTCCTTATGGCGAGTTTTTCATGTCATCGCAGTGACGTCCCTTAGGCTTACCGCTAAGTCAGTCAGCGGCGCTTTTCGTCTCCAGGGGTTGATTCTGTCGTTCTCGTCTTTTCTTTCCTTGCCTAATATGACCCAGCACGTTTGTTCATTTTTGCTTTAAATACAGTATATAGTAAGGCTTCGGTATATGGCACTCACCTGAGAAGTGCACGCCTCAGATGAGCGCGACATACTGAACCCGTGCGTAATCTGCCGGCCGCCACAATCAGTTGCTAATCCTCGTCGATGCATTTACACGCTGCTTCCACAAATAGCTATCGCGCCGGCAAGGAACATGTGCGTGGGGATCTTAACCTGATTGTTCTATCCCTAATGCGTCAAATGTTATTTGATTCATTCACCTAACTATACTGCCTGCAGAGCAAAGCCTCTATTCCTGTAATTAACCAGGTCTTGTGCTAGCTGCATAACCTTGATTCTCCGCTAACTTCCTAATTTCACCCGCTCACGGAGCTTTCTGCCACTCCCTGCTACACAATCATTACCTTTGAATCCAATATCGAGTTATTATTCCAACCCACTCTGCACGCTTCGTATCTCTTAACGTTACACCTACCATTTTCTATTCCATAGCTCTCTGCGTTGTCTGCAATTTTATTCGAACTATTAATTATCTTCCACATCCCTGGCCTAGAGGTGAATTATAGTACGACACAGATATTATATTACTTTCCTATTGAGGGATACAGTCAAATTGCCACTCATGTTTTAGAACTTGTTGAATGATGCCAATCGCATTGCTCTAGTTATTTCACTTTTTTGGTCCAAATCTTCGGTCACTGCCTGTCCTAAGTAGAGATATTCGCCTACCACTTCCATGGCGCCGCTACCTATTGTAACCTGTTCTTTCGAGACAGTTACTCATTACTTTAGGATTCTGTAAACTAATTTTAAGCCTACCATTCTGCTTTGCCAATCTGGGTCATTAATCAGGGAATCACAGATTACTGATGTGCTCTCCTTTAACCCTTAACACATGCTGTTGACAATCCAGGTCTCTGAAAATTTCCTCTAGGCAAGCACTGAATAGGACTGAAGAAATCGTGTCTCCTTGCCTAACACCCTTTGTAGGGAAATTTTGTTTTCTTTATGAAGAACTGTGGTTGCTGTGCAGCAGTACACATATTTTCCAGTACTTTCACATATTTCACATTTTCTTGTCGCTGAGGTTTCGACCGAGTCAAATGCTTTCTAGTTATATATGAAAGCCATTCACAGAGGTTGCTTAAATTCCAGGCATGTTTTTATCCCCTGGTCAAGAGTATGGATATGACCTATTGTCGAGTAGCCCTTTCGAAAGCCTGTCTGGATTGTTTAGTCTATTCAATTGTAAGGTTCTCTAGATTTTATTGACGATTACCTTGTAGATAGTTGTCTCAAGTTACCGGGGCTTATAAGCGTATCATGAGGTCTGAGAGAAATTGAGCCGTTGTGTACGAATCTTCGCATTTCACACATGGCGCAAACGTCATTAACCAAATCTGCACAGATTAATCACATATATTAGGCAACGAAATATTTGCGACAGCTTGTTGTTGCAGAAGGGGGAACGGAAAACGAAACAAAAGTTTGTGAGCTGCTGGACAACGGCGGGCTATAAACACAAATGTATTTTGAGGCCATACGCAATGATACGCGTTATGTAGGAACAACTTCGAAGATTTTACTAAGTTTTGGTAAACACTGAATCATGGTATCACACACACACACACACACACACACACACACACACACACACACACACACACACACACACACACACACACACACACACACACACACACACACACACACACACACACACACACACACACACACACACACACACACACACACACACACACACACACACACACACACACACACACACACACACACACACACACACACACACACACACACACACACACACACACACACACACACACACACACACACACACACACACACACACACACACACACACACACACACACACACACACACACACACACACACACACACACACACACACACACACACACACAAAGAAAAAAAAATACGCAGCACACGCACACACACAAAAAAAAGAAAAAAAAAAGCACGCCCCCGACCCCAATCTTCTTGAACAGAAACACGATGGCGTAAGCCGCGGTTCGCACTGAAACAACGAACCTTCCGCTCCAGCTTGGCGCGCTCAAATATATGCTACATAGCTGAACCCCAGCTCTCGTCGGCCGAGACGTCGGCTGAAACGCAAATACTGGCGCTCGTTCGCTCAATTTAGACATCCGCGAGGCCGACGCTTTGGCGAGAACACATTGCGGGCCATGATCGCCCATCCGCTTCCATCAATCACGGGTCATGGCACTCGGAATGACCGTTCCTGGCCGGCCATATTGGCAGAAAAAAACAGCGCTGCGCAAACAAAGGGCCCGAGTAGCGGAAACCAGACTTTCCGCTGTAGCTCTGACGAAACGTTCACTTTATTTTTTAATAAATGACGGAAACAAGTTCGTGCAATTCCATCTTCGTGGGGCGACCTGACACGCCTCCTCCATGATTGGCGCAAACCCAACACTTTCTTGCGCTTCATGTCTGTTCTGTAGAAAAGGGAATTGAACGGAACAGGCGGGGAAAAAAAATTCCAAGACAAAGATAAAGGCTGCACGACTTATTGTCACTACAGGAAAATCACCAGGAGAATCGAAATAAGGGAACAATATATATATATATATATATATATATATATATATATATATATATATATATATATATATATATATATATATATATATATATATATATATATATATATATATATATATATATAAAGGAAAGAAGCCAACAGTCACCGAGGCCAAGGAAAGCATTGGGAATGGTACTTTGTCTTTTTTTTTTAATTTTTACTTGGATGATCACAGAAATTACATCACTAATATCTATGATCATCCAAGGAAAAAAAAAGACATAAAGTACAATTCCCAATGCTTTACTTGGCCTCGGCGACTGTTGGCTTCTTTCCTTTATATATATATATATATATATATATATATATATATATATATATATATATATATATATATATATATATATATTGTAAAGACTGAACAAGCAGAAACACGGCCGTTCGTTCGAACGCCCTGCTTTATTCTATCTTCATCCTCTTCTGTTTCTCCGCTCCTGCACACTTCACTTCGTCGTCGGCTAAGCACATCACACTCGGCCACGACTGCGGTCCCTAAATGCATCACCCCCACATCGCTGCTGTCGCATCTGTTGCACATGAGGGTTTTTTTTTCCGGGCTGTCCTTTTGCGGAGCCATGAAGATGTTCGCATCGATAATATTTGCACATGTCTGGTCCAGTTAGTGGCAAGTTGCTCTCTGGTAGAGATTCTTTGGGTGTTGCCACTTGGGCGTTCCTCCAAGGCCTTGTTTACAGTCAAGTACCTCAAAGGTTCTCCGGTGCCAGCTACTTGGTGCTGGCTTGCTCTCCTTTTGCGGTATTCGATGGTTTTTCCTGATCTGTAACTGCACTCGTGATGCATCCGTAGTGCTGACGGAAATGGAGAAAGCTGCACCGAAATGCTTGTTCCTGCTGCCACCGCTTCCACCGGAAGCACCGTGCCGTGCACAGCTTTGCTGCGTACACCGGTAGGTGCGGTCTCGTTCTTTTCCAATGAACTGGCGACGTTCCTGCTCAGACTTTAAGTCTAGCACACTGACATTGGCAGCAGTAAGGCCTTTTTCTCCTGGAATCATCTCATATTGAACCTCTTGCCCTTTCCGGATGCGGCGAAGTTTACGCGAGTGTTGGAACGCGGTGCGGTGGACAAAAATGTCCTCGCCAGTGTCAGCGCGGGTGATGAAGCCGTAGCCACCGATCACATCAAACCACTTCGCTGTCCCACTCATCCTCCATCGGGAAACAGAAGCTTCCTTCTCGTGCTGCACCTTTTCCTGTTGTTGTTGCATGCGATTAGCCTCACCTTCAGGATGCTTGTCCACAGATGGGCTAGAGGCGGTCCGGCATGAGCGGAGCTGCACGTCGTCGTTTTGGATGGATAGAGCCATGCATGGACGGGCAGCATGCTGAAGTGCTGCAGATGTCCCGGCGGCAGCAAGGGTCCCGCGACGACTGGCAGTGTCGTGCAAGGAGGCCGCTCGGTAGATAAAGATGGAAAGGCTGTCAGTGTCCAGTGTGGACATAATCGATGCGTGGGTGGCATCGTGAAGCCCGTCGACGATGTATTGTTTGGCTGCGGACGTGGGCCACTCGATGTTGCAGGCATGAAGAAGACGGACCTTATCGTAAATGTAAAGGGCAACGTCTTCACCTGGAGCTTGGCGCCGCGCTCTCATCGTCGTGAGTTTGGCGTCGTGTGCACTGGCCAGAGGCGTAAACGCAGCTAGGAGGGCAGAGGTCCAGGCCGACCAAGTGGTGTAGCGGTGGCCTTCGTACTGGTGCCAGGAGCGGGCGGCACCACGGAGATGGTCTTCCGCGATGGCGAGCGTGGTGGCTGGGGACCAGGCGGAACGCCGGGCAGCAGCGTCGACAAGTTCAACCCATGCTTTGGCGTCATCAGAGAAGCCACGGAACTCCGGAAGCGGTACCGGTGGTACTGGGCACCCAGAGGACATCGAGACTCGGCCAAGCACTGCGGCGAAAGTGGCGGTTACCTCCCGGAGGGTGGAGAGCACTTCGGGAAGGAGGGCCGCCAGAGCCCAATCCGCCGAGGAGGCATGGACGCCGTTCTCGGTCGGAATAGAAGTTCCGGGCGCCGAGTGAGCCGGTCGTGTGACTGCCCGGCCACTTCGGAGGAGGAGCGGCTCGGGGAGGTCCGGGTCGGGTCCGAAGTTGGTCGACTGCGCCATTGTAAAGACTGAACAAGCAGAAACACGGCCGTTCGTTCGAACGCCCTGCTTTATTCTATCTTCATCCTCTTCTGTTTCTCCGCTCCTGCACACTTCACTTCGTCGTCGGCTAAGCACATCACAATATATATATATATATATATATATATATATATATATATATATATATATATATATATATATATATATATATATATATATATATATATATATATATATATATATACAGGATGTTACACAATTTTCCCGATTATCTATTTTATTCTAACAACAGTTTCGGACAGTGGACCGTCCTCCTTCAGAGTAGAATTGAGAATGGAGAATAAGTCCGCACATTGCGCCACTGTTAAGAGAGGAATAATTCTCGCTATATATATAATACATGATGAGGCGAAGACTTTCCTGGTAATCATGTGGAATGTGTTATCGCTCGACATAGCGATTAGTTTGAAGGAGCAATACCAAACTAGAACTAATTTTCTTCGTTTTTTAGTGAAAGGGGCTCGGCTCCCGGTTCCTATTGAATCAGCTTGCAGTCGTTACGCCTTCGTCCAGGTACGTGGTCGTCCTTGGAGTGCTCAGAGCGTTAGTGCCGAATCATAATTACCGAGTGGCGACCAAATTCCTGTCTGGGAACGTTATTACGTTGGCGCGATTACCAAGCATTTCAGCAGTGTTCAAGGCCGAGCTTTCCCCCGATTCTACTTTTCCCAAGTAAGCTTCCTTTTCCTAATGGTATGGTGAAGACTGAAGCTCTACATCCGCCAGCCTTGGCTTGCTCCGCTTGTTTTTGTGTCCGTCATGTTTGTGCCATTTCTCCTGCAGGCAACTAGAAGCGACCTCTCCTCTGCCTGCCGTTAATTTTGTTCTATAGTACGTAGCTGCTCTTCTTCATGACTTATATTTTTTCTTCGGAACGGCTGTATAGCATGAGATGTTATTCCGAGAAAGGTGGCGTAGCCATCGCTATTGTGGTACCATTGTATGACACATTACCTTGTTTTGAAATGTCATGTGACCTCAGGAACGATGAGCGCAGCTTCGCTACCACTGCCATTTCTTAGCCAAAGAGAGTAGCAATAAAAAACGCAAGCCTTTTTGTTTTCAATTTTTCCGAAACAAAGAAGCGCTGGCCGTATATGGGTGCGTTTAACTTAGTACATGATTGTTCGGAAGCGTACGCCTTCCAGCCCGTTGAGGAATTGACGCTCGAAAGACGGCTGCAGGGGATGGTGTACCTTTGGGTTCACACGCGAGCGCGATTCAAAACAGACCGGGCTGTTGAGCAGTGGGCCATCACCAAGCCGGGGCGTCGGCGGCGGCAGCGGAGGAAGCGGACAATGCTGCCGTGAATGGGCCTTCTTTCATGTACGGCCCTAAATTACGGCTCTCGCCGCTTGTCTTGGACGGCGTGCGCCCTGAGCCGACCATTGTTGCAGGGAGACCACGAGGGAGCCATCAGCACTCGCGTTTTAAGACGTTTATTTTTTTTCTTTTTTTTTTGTCCTCTTGCTCATCATTTGTCTCCGGTATGCCTCCGCAGAGGGCCCGGAAAGACGAGTTGGGCGTTATAAGGAGGGGAAGATGGAAAAAAAAATGGATGTCCATGAACCAAGCGGAGATGGATGGAAGGGGAGGAGATACGGGGGAGAAAACAACTCATCCCTATTAAATGTAGAGCGCGGATAAGTGCGCGTAACAGAGAGAAGAAGAGGTGGGGAGAGGAGGCTAGGAAATGAGGCAAACAACTTTCGTTTTGCTAGCCGCGCTCCTGGAGACGCAGTGACAGCAACAGTGATGATAATGATAATGAGTATGATAATGGCGGTGACGGCAATGGGGCGCCCAGCAAACGAAACTATATGCCAGAGATAAAAGCACAATAAAAAGAACAACAAAGGATAAAAAACTTGAAATATAAAGGAAAGAAGAAACATGGCCGCCTGCGCGATCCACACGTTTGGAGTTTTTAAGACTTCCCTCTTCTCTCGTGTTGCAACGTAGAGGCTGTATCTATATTTAGGCGCACATATACGTCGAGCAAAAATGTACGCGTGATGCTCGCATTCTGAAGCGTCGGTAGCTGCCAGCTATACATTTTTTTTTTTTCGCCTCCTAGCTGGAGAACGAACGAGCGTATGACGAAGGCGCTCTCCTCTCTATAGTTGGCTGAGAGAAGAGAAACCAGGGAAAGAAAGAAGTGGGCGGGGGAGGGAGGAGGGAGGTGGAGTGAAAGCACAATGAAACAAAAGGTGAGTGTGTGTGCGCGCGCAAGCACGCTCACGGGCATCCCGTTAAACGTTACAATTCGTCTGCAGCAGCAGCAGCAGCAGCAGCAGCAGCAGCAGCAGCAGCAGCAGCAGCAGCAGCAGCTGCTGCTGCTGCTGTTTCTGCCCACTGCCCTAAGAATAGCTTTGACGGCTGTGGCTGTGCCGGACAGTGTTTCCCCAGCGAGCGGGCGCTGAGCTGCAGATCGCTGTTCTACCGCCGAGGAAGCAGCGAAACGCGAACGCTGTTGCTCGGTCCTACGTCGGTGTCGCGATTTATGGTCATCTTGGGCGCGTTGCTATATGTAGTTGCGTCGCCACCAGCGTGGCTGGAGTATAGCGGCCGCGTACATCCCCGATTACGCTCGTTCTCTCGCGGGAAAAGAAGTGTCCGCTGATGACGAGAATGGGGCGATGCGCCATGCAAAAGAGCGGTTAGGAAGGTCCCCTGCCGCTGCATTTTTGCCGACTCGCTGGTTGTTATAGGACTATCTGGTTCGGACATCTCTTTGCTGGGGCTTACGAGGGGGTCGAGTGCGGACGAACACCTGCTGTTCCGCGCGCGGAAAGCACCCACTTCTGGAGCGCACGTTCGGGTCGCTGCCTTCTCTATCTCTCGTTTCGAGCGAGTTGACGTTGCTCTCTCCAGCTGGACTATCTCTTGGTGGCAGCCCGCATTTAGCTGAGCTTCTTCCTTGATTCAATCTAGAGCTTGCTTTCTTGCGGCGAATGAATCTGCCTCCGCTGCCAGGCGCTTTGCACCTTGCTAGCTCCGGCTGTTCAAAAGCCTTTAGCAATTTTGACGGAGTTATTAAGCGGTGTTTTAGTTCCTACTGAATGTATCATTGCAGTCAGGAATGACGATCAAAATTACGTATCTGACAGGGCGGAAATCAGGGTTTCAAAACATCAAGATTAATTGTTATGCTTTGAAAGTAATGAGGGCATAACAATTAACAATAGCTAGGTAACAGTTCGACGCAGGCACTTCGATTGTAGATTCGTTTATAACGCCATGACTGGGTCAATATTTTCAACAATTTCCCTGCATTATTTTCTCACTTGGTCTGTGACATCATTCTTGTTTTTATGCGCTTTATGGCCCATAGACATCCTCAGACACTACCCCATTTTGATTTTTTGCAAGTCTACTCTTTCCCGCAGAGACGGCATGTCAAGTTTATGATGAAGGGTCATGCGTGAATTCCACTTTTAAACATTAAAGAAATAAAGAGAGGAAAACTTGTTCCTTGCTGGAAAATTGAAAAACCAGAGCAAAACGAAAAGCAGATTGAGACTAGGCATTCCAGCCTACCAGTCACGAAAAAAACAAATAAAATAAGGTGTTTCAGATCAGGATCGAAAAGAATAGGAATTATGCGTGTCAATTTTATTATTTTGATGTTTCTGCGCAAGGAGGCACGTTTTTCGCATTTCCCAGATAAGGTCGCATAACTCTGGCGGAGAATGTCTTTAGTCCTAAATGTTCGGTACTCATGAATTCCAATACTCTAGATAGCTACACATTGCTTCACACAAGCAACATGTTGCTTCTCTTGAAGATATCTGAACAAACAAAAGGATCAGCTGCGAAGCATTTTTGCTTTCTCGTTCTCCCGTTCAGGATATCGGCCGAGGCAAAACAAAGGAGCGTCTATGCGGGTTCACGATCTCGGCGTCCGTCGGCAACAGAGATCTTCCACGTCGATACACCTCTCGCGGCGGGCGACACGACGCTCACCGAGGTGGAAACAAACAACCCCCGTCACCCTGAGACGCTAAAGAAAGCACGTCAACCTTCCGTACCCGTGTGCCTGGACGAACAAGGGAGGTGGGGTGGGTACTGGTGTCTCGAGAACAAGGGGACACGACAGCGGGACAACTCACACACGCTGGCACGCACCGCTACGACGACCATCGAAGCCATGGCGCTCGATGACAGTGTTTTCGGGGCCCCAGAGTTTCCCTCTTCAATAGTGAACCATTCATCCAAGGCCGCGTGCCCGGCCAGCTCCGGCAGAGCGCGCGAAGAAGGGTCGCCGCCGCCGCTTATAGGAGGAAAGTCGCTTCATGCACTCTTCCGCCGCAAACATCGCGCCATAGAAGAAGACGAGGAGGGCTCCGATTTCCTGGCCCGCAGATCCGTGGGCGCATCGCTTCCTCGGCTCTTGGCATCCACTGTGCACGAGACGCCTAGCACCGGTCGAGGAAGAGGAAAGAGGTACGGTATATGCGATCGCGTATGCGCGTTCTGCTGCTCATAGCAGAACGTGCGCGGGCGCGTCGGCCGGGGCTTTGGAGCCACTTGCGCCACTCCGAGACACTGAAATGAACGGTATCGCTTTTATACTTACTCTTTTTTTTCCTCCCACGCATTTTTGCGGCTTAAGTGTCGCGTCCTCGCCGCACTGGAGCGACGTTTTTGAACGTATGCGACCGTGGCATCGAGCAAAAGTATGTGTTCGTTTCCTGGCTCTCCTGCAGACCTCTGCGTCTCTGCATAGAGGTGTGTAGAGAGTCCGATGGGTTCGTCTCAAAGCCAAGGTCGTCGTCCTCGAATGGAAGCCCGTGTGTAGATCGTTTCGGCATAGACCGGCGTGCTATACACCTGTCCGTCCTTTTAGAAACGTTCCCGAAAGGTCGTCGCGTGGTGGCCGTTCCTAATGCGACGAAACACTTCGCCGCTGTGTGCTCGAGGCTTTTGACCGAAGCATAGGACGAAGACTTTCTCCACGCGCGCTGTCATTGATCGCCATTGATTTCCCGCGATGAAAGCTGCGGCCGTCCCCTTGCTAGGCCGATGCCGCCGCGGCGGGAGAAGCATCACCACGCGAGCCATATCGCGACCATTTAGAAACGGCTTTCGTAGCTCGATTCGCCGCGCTATACCTGGAAGCTGGGGTAGCTGTCAGGAATTCCCGGCCTATGGCTGCAGCGCTGTATGGACAGAGTGGACCATCAGAGGAGCGGGTGTATCTCAGCTAGCATTTGGTTTGAATAGCATGTCTCACTTCTTGTAGGCTGCAGCTACAATTGGCGGCATATACAAACTCACCAAAGAAGGAGAGGCTGATAATTTGTCATTCCTTTAGATAAAAGTGGTTACGGACATGAGAAGTCTTAAAAGCACAATGAGAGAAAAAATTTCTGCAAATTTTCTGACCCCACTTCTATCATTTAGAGACAATGGACACCTTTTTGGGGAAAAGGAATCACGGGAATAGTTTATTCCACATTACAGACCTAGTGATCTGAACCATCGATCAAACCGCCGTAACTATCCCGTCGAACTTTCTCGGGTATAGCTTACAAAAGTAAGTAGATCTATATGTTCCCTCTTCTGGTCTGAAAGCGTCTCTTCATTCACTCAGCTGAAAGCTGCTGTCACTAACGGGGATAAATGTAATCATGAGAGCAGTACAGGAGATAACATCTATTATCTCAGTGAAAGTAAAATTGCATTTTCGGCTACTCAAACAATAGACCCCCGATATCCCTAATGTATCGACGCTGCTGGCAACGCCCACTAAGTGACATTCCACATCCTGCCAGGGATGGGCTTCAACACACCAGTTACGCTTATCACCGGAAAACAGTATACAGAGCTCAGAGAGCTTCCGGGAAAGTAACCCACGGAGCCACGAACGCACACAGCGAAGCGGTGGGCAAAGTAAACTGCGTGGCATTGCAACGCGCACGGGGAAAAGAGCTAATCTCATCAGATCGGGCCGCGTACGCGAATGGTGCTATCTTCTCCATCCGGGCGGGCCGCTTTGTATTACGCGCTAGCGCGTCGGAGATGCAACAGGCCTCGTCGCCGCGTCTGCAGGGGAAAAAATAGGAAAAGGCTCCGCGTCGGCGATTTCGACGGCGCCATCTATACAAGCCTTCTCGTCGCACTAAGAGAAAAAAAGCATAGTGGCGGGTGCCGAGGGCAGGCGAATCCTAATTGTGACCTCTTGATCAAACAGCTCTTACTTCCTCAATGTGACGCAGCACGCTCGCTTAGCTCTTTTTTCGTTCGCAGCCTTTTGAAGCTGTAACAGATGCACAGGGAAAGACAGAAGAAGAGAGAGAGAGAGGAACGACATGCGCCAGCGCTCGCGTAGCCGCGGTGAAAGGTTAGCGACCAGAGACGACTAGATGCGTGCACGCGGCACCAAACCAGAGCATCAGCGCGACTCGCACACTATAGAGGTCGCCGCAGGTCATGGGATGCCCAATTACGAACGCTAGTCAACCCGTTCGCCGGAAAAGAAGAAGCGGAAGAGTGTATACAGGGGTATTTGCATAACACCTTTGAGGACAATTGAGGGAGGCGTGTATAGCGTCCCGGAGGTGCGCCGGGCATGTAAGAGGGATGCCGTATACGTAGGTTTATGTTAAATGTCTACCATCTGGTCGAATGCTCTTCATGACGTCACTCTCCGACCTCAGCCCCCCCCCCCCCCCCCCCCACACACACGTATACTTTTTGTTTTTTTTTTTTGTTTTTGCATTGTATCCTAGTGCGCACTCGACCTACACACAATGCGTGGAGTGTGCGAGGAACCGAAATAAAAAAGTTCCGATTTATTCGTAACTTCTAGTTCACTGCCACCACTGGTACACCTACTGTGCAATGAAGTTAGTCAAAACCATCGCGATATTGCTGCGTGAAATATTTTAATTTTTTCTCTGGACTCTTACCTTAGAACAAGCTAAGCCTAAGTTAAAGCGAAAATATTCTGCCTTTCTATATGCTAAATTTTGCTTTGATATTTCGATGCAGAGTGCAACAAGTTAGGGTCGAGCCTTGCGTGTCTACTTTGGATAGAACTTCCGGTGTTTTCCTCCCAGTTTAAAGCTTCTTCCCACTGTTAAGCACGTTTGTATGCGGAGGCGTTCCTGAACAAGCCTTATCTGAAATGAGGACGTCTATAAGCTGCTTCTGCAGATGCATTGACGATGCCGAACACCTTTCCTGCGCGTAACAAGGACGCAGTATTCTGAACATCGGCTGCAGAGATGTGTCCTAGTACCTCAGTACGACTTTCTAAATTAGGCTTACGAGTAAAAAAAAGAAATACCGTTTACCGCAAGTTGCCATTCTTAAGTCTTGACAACTAAGCGAGAGTTTCCATTGACTTATACAAATCGCACTAAGCACAGTAAAGACTGCAATAGCACTGGCTTTTCTGAGCCGAATAAAAAAACAAAAAACGCCGCCGTGTTCAACACTCTAAGGAATCCCTAGCTTGCGTACAATGGTTTCCATTAAAAGCGACAGTGTTTGACAGCAAACATGATTAAAAACTTGAACTGCTTCCTCTTCCCTCAACATAAGTAATGAAACGAGACATCGCCATAAACAGGGCCAGAGAGATTCTGGCTCGACAAGAATAAATATGCAGGATCTTCTGCGGACAGATTAAAAGCGGAATGTTCTAGGCTTTCTCGCGATCACCGGCGCCAAAGTGTGAGGATAAAAAAAAGAAAGAAACGTAAAGCAGGCATGCACAGCCCACGTCTTGTCCGAGTAGAATACCAGACATGCCTGCAAAATCGTGCCGTCATTTACGTCTTCTTACTAAATAATCCTACTTCCCGGGCAGCCGTCAATTTGCTTTCTGTATACGCCGAAAAATTCGTCTCGCCTGGCAGCGTTCGGAGGCTTTCTTTACGGCGCAAGAGGATGTGCATGTCAAAATAAAATTTTCTTACACGCTTCCGCGGAACACCGCAGTGGCCGGCACCCGATGTATCGCATTTTTAGTCGCTGCCGTTGCTGCTGCTGGTTGCGCTGTTGTTGTTTTTTCCTTGAAGTATGCCGACAAGCAGCAGGAAACTAATAGACTCTGCGGCTCTCTCGTACGGCTGCCGGAATCCGCTGACCTGCACACAAGTCATGCTTCCGAAGCTGTTTCCTTGCGCATTTTTTTCTCCTGCGACCCTCGTCTTTTATTTTATTTAAAGGCTCATGAATAAAGAGTGTTCTTCGAGCACGCATATCAGCTGGCCGAGGAATGGCATCATTCTGCCCGCGCGTGGCTTAACGGGAAATGCGGAAGAAAATAGGGTAAATCGTGAAATGGAGCAGACATGGACCTTTAATGCGAAAAAGCACCTTCCGCCTGATGATTGCGTTGTCTTCAATTTAGGCTTGTCTTCTGTATGCTGAAGTTATATAGACGGTCACTCAGCATAAAATAATCTCTTCTTTTTTGTTCTTTTCATTTTTTTTTTTTTGTGTGTGTGCAGTCTGATGCACAGTACCGCTCCATCTGAGACGGGGCCCTAAGGTTGCAGTGAGTGACGGTGTAATGGACTTAGTAGCTGTGTGCAGAATGAGTCAGCGTCTGTGCAATTGGAAGATTTGAAATGCGCTTCTTATGATTATGAATAAACGTCTCTGAACGAGGTCACTTGACCGCAACATATAAGGAACATCGTGCAGAGTTTACAGGGCCTAAGTTATATACACAATCTTTACCGGTGCATATTTCTTGGCCAGAAAGGCTTGAACTTTCTCGGGTGAACAAGATAATGACTACGCTATTTAAATGGGGCTTCTCGCCTTACAGGAAAGCTAAATCAAGAATCAGGGACAAAGCTTCCACTGTTACCTACCCAATACTACCAAAGAGAAATAGATTACAAAGTCTAATGGTATTCAAATCTGAGAGACTGAAAATTAGGAGTAACTACAAGCTGAGACACAGATGCGGCCCCGAAACGTTCGCATGAGCGGGCACATTATGCTACTTTGCTTCACCATAGAGCCAAGCTTAAACCGACTGTTATTAAATGTGGTCACGCTTCTGAACTGTATCGTGGTTATCTTAGTGAACTCGCGATAAATGTAGATAACTCTTCCAGTGGATCTGTAATTCTTGGTATGTTTTGTACACAGTGTTCGTGATTTTTTGTTATTGTGCAATCAACGTCTCCTGCTGACTTTTGAAAGGCTCCGGGGTCCAGCCAAGTTCTTAGCTGGCAACTTTCTGCCATGAACACTGTCCAGTACTCCCGTAAATAAATAACAGAATTCAATTGAACTGAATTGAAATGAACTAGGTTATATTCTATCAAACAATTTTCTAAACTAATCGTAGAAAAAGCTCAGTCCACTCTTTTCTAAGTAGACAGAAATGTTTAGTCTAAAAAAAAAAAAAACATGAAAACAAAAATAGAAACAAGGGCTCTTTGAGACGTTCAGCGGAGTGTCTAGATTAAATTAAAGGTCTTGAAAAATTGTGACTGTACAAGTTCAGCTGGAGAGGGAATATAGTAAAAGCCAGCGTCATCAGCTTCGCCATGTATTTAAGGTGCGAGGTAAGAGACTGCTAAATATAACGGAACCAATTCTCGGACTTGTGAACGGCTTCAAGAAGAAATAAACTGCAACAGGGAGAAGACGAATAGCTATAGGTCAGAGTTTTGAGGAAGCAATGCATACCACGCGAGTAATAATCGGGAACAACGCTAACTCGCCGCCATGGCAAGAGAACAAAAAAAAAAAATAAGGCAACCGCTTTACAAGCGGCTTTCTAAGCCTCGTTGTCCTCGTTACGAAACACAAAAGGTCGGGACCTCATTTGCATGCCTCGCGCCTAAAACGGCGCTTATCCGGGCGAGCCAGTGAGGCATAGCGACAAAGACGGGGACGAATCATTTGGAAAGTTAAAAATGGTTCGCTGGGTTTCTCTTCTCATTCAAATCAGCCGACCGTTCTACTATATGCTGCTCGCCGAGCCGAAAATTCCGGCAGTGCGGGAACGGCAGAGGGCCAGACAGCGAGTGGCTGTACAAAAAAGCGCGACTTTTTTAGACCGCTACCTCGCATAGTCTTTGTCCTCATCAGCAGCTAACTCGCCGAGTCCAGACAAGACACGAAACAGCAACATGCGCGCTCCCTGCCTTCAACGTTGCCGTTCTAAGAACACGCACATTCGCGCTTCCCGAAATGCCTAGTACTGAGGAAGACGAAAGAAAAAAATTACAAGGCGAAGGAAAACAAAGAAAAAGCTACGGAGTAATATAAGTGAACTTCGAAAACGACGTTAGAACAAAAGGCGCTCGCTCGACTAAGCAAGCTGCATGTCTGCAACCGCTAAAACGGGTGCACTTAGCGTCCGGCTTCGCCACGCGGCCGGGAAGCGAAACATGGCGGACGTACGCCACGAAGAAAAAAAAAAAAAGAAACAGGTAATAAAAATACGCTGAGGACGGAGTTGCTTAAATAAGCGCACTGAAGCTCAGACCAAAGAAAACAAAACGGGTACAGAAATATTCATGTTCGCGTCCACCCTCTTGTGTGACCCTTGTCCAGTTGTGTACACATTCTTAAGCCATTAATGATAACAACTTTTCCCGTACCACAACGTACGCTCAATCAAAGGGGGAAGATAGAAAGAAACGAAAGAGAAAGACGTAGTGTTCTGCCAGCCACAGAGCGATGCTTCGCTTCGTCGAATACGCGCTACAGACGCGCTGCATATGAAAGGAGGGGAGAAGTAAGCAGCAAGAGGAACGAAAACAAATAAAGAATAGGCGGTCGTTCAACTGGCCAGCTATCGAAGCGACACGAGATCTTTCCAGCGGGCAACCGGGCTGCGTGAAACCCCTGCTGTTCAGCAAAACGCTGGTGCCCGTAGTCAGCCGCCGGCACAAAGGTAACGCGACCGCACATTGTAGTGTGATGGACAAAGAGCGGTTCAGAGCTTCCTGTGTTTATACAAGCCTAATTTGTATCCGCACGGGCTGCCCAGCGAGGCCACAAGTATTACCTTTGACAAAACATATGCCACGCAGAGACCCAAGTCTGACAGAGGATGTTATTTGGCGATGGCATGATGGAGAAGCCACGGCATCTTCAGTTCCACATGCTTCATCAGCCAACCTGCCATGCATACCGGAAGTGAAGATAATCATCCGACAAGTGCGTAGTTGTCTTTGGCTACCCACGTCACTTTCACACGAGCAATTACTCGGGCGAGACATCTTCCTGTCGGCTCGAGACGTAGCGGTAATACGAGAAGACAACTCTTCAAATTGGGGGAGAGGCAAGCGAAGAAAAAAGAACAATTGAAAGAGAATAACAGAAGTTAAAAGAAATGTCGGGGGGGCATGGAAGGTAGGGGGGAAGAGAAGCAGGAGGCGGAATATCTTTGTCGAAGACCTCGCCGAGCGAGCCTATATTTTCCCGTAATATCAGTGCCGACACAGTCTACATTGTTGCAGTTCCCTCAGACCAGTGAAAAAAAAAAAAAAAAAAAAAAGAGAAAGGAACAAAAAAACAGCTTCTGCGCTCTGTTCACTGGGGACGCGTCAGTGCACTTTCTTTTGACGACGGTGCAAGAACACTATGTTCTGACGTCACGCTTTTGACAGGCTTGGCGCTTCTAACACGAAGATGTGGAGACACGTGCGCTGAACAATAGAGACCTGCAATCAACTCTGGGTTATGTCTACATCAAGGGAAGCCATGTCACCGCACGCATTCTCCTAGACAGCACACTCAGACGTCACTGCCGTCGTTCTTTTTCTCTCTTTGAAAAAAGAAAATACTTAGGAAATCAACTATTTGGTCTATAATTCTGTTGAAATGAGAGTGTTTGCCTTGCACCAAGAACATGTTTTGAAATTTTCATTTATTGCACAAAAGAACGATTATACAAAAGTAAAACTTAAGGGAGTCATAACAAACATAAACTAAACATTTCTTTCTTTTTTTGTAGCATAACGTAATTATTTAACGAAGCACGCGAGAGCAGTAAGAACTGACGACAGAGATGACATCAAACAAACACATTTGTTCAAACGCTACAAACAATATTCGCGAACACAGGAAAGTAAAAACTAGGGCGAGTTAAGTGGAACAAGTTTTAGTTGTTTCTGAAATGTACGAAGCCTAGAAAAAAATTGGAAACTATAATCAGAAACTATACCAGCGGTTAGGTCCCCCAAAAGTCTAGTGTCTGTCGACCATAATGGGGTGTGTATAGTTAGGAGGATAAGCTGGTACCGTACAGCAGACCTGTTAATGCGTGGTGAGCGGCGAAGACATACAGTTGTTAAATTTAAGCTGTTGCTAGTAATTTGGTAAACTAGGAAAGCGATGTTGTGTGTCACCAGGCTGTATATATATTTATGACACTCAATGCTGCAAGTAATTCATCCGAATGTTCATACTGAATTATTTATGCCACTATTCGAAGAGCTTTCTTCTGCAAAGCGTATAATGGGGCCAAATGCGACGAGTACGTGCTTTCCCAAAAGGATAAACAGTAATTAAAATATGAATGAACAAATGCATAATTAAAAAAGAAGCACATATGGGGGGGGGGGGGGGCATGTAGGGCGTATGACGCTTTTTAATTAGTCAGCTGGCACGCAAATGAAACTTTAGATTACTATCTATTATATTACTATATCCAAGCATTACGTACTAGCCGCATGCTATTTTAATTACTTCTGGATGCTCGGCCATTTCGCTCAGTATTCCGAGATAATGAGCAGCCTATTCAAAACTAGGTGCACCGTTGTAGTTGTTAAATGTCTTTATTTGCATGAAAAGGAAAAAAAGGTGGAAATAATTAAAGGAAATAGACCTTGCTTGCTTCACGATCAAGACATTGGCCACGAAGAAGGCGCGTGTGCGGCGCTTGAGTGTGACTGCAGGTTTACACTTCGGAAAAACTATCCTGCCTGCGCCGCCACCCGCTCTGTGGAAAAGTAATGACTCGCACAGTAACGAGTGTCACGAATTATTATCCGTGCAATAAGAAATCGGAGAAAAAATAGGGTCCATGTGTTCGTTGTAAAGACGTGAACCTGTTGTCATAAGCTCCTGTAAGATGTCACTGATTGATTCATTGACTGATTCATTCATTTTTTCATTACAGCTGTGAAGCAATTTCACCGAAACCAAATACAAAACGAACAATGCTCATTCATTCATTCATTCATTCATTCATTCATTCATTCATTCATTCATTCATTCATTCATTCATTCATTCATTCATTCATTCATTCATAATAGATGAAATATTTCCGCCAAAAAGAAACACGATACTTACAATGCTGACGACATAGTACTTATTGATTGTCCAAATAAGTTTAATTTATTTTGCATGCATATGTAGACGCGTTGTATATTCATAAATCAGTCTACATTTATCTGTTGTATAATGGGGATGGCACTTAGTCTCTTTTCTTTTGCCATTATTGCTTTCCGTGAACGCTTCGGCTGTACGTTGTATTCTTTTGTTCCCGCTCGTGCTCACGACGTGCGTATTCTTGTTTTCAGTGTCACACCTATGCTTTACCTTTCACCTCGTAATAACTGCCCAGGGCCATGCGTCTGTTCCTTGTCACAACTGAGACAAGGAACAGACACGTTGCTCATATCATAAGTATCATCAAAATAAAGGCAGCGCAAACTAATCTGCAAAATACTTATTTCAAAGGAGGATAAACCTGCTAATGACTTGTGATGGTGATAGGACGGCAGTGCCTTGCCAACGTGATCACATTAGCAAAAAACACATGCGCAGCACTCACACGCTAATTATTATACTCCCCAAAAAGGCCAGCCGCACGCTGTCCAAGCCGTGGAAGACACCTGACAGGTTCCTCTACAAACACCAGCAAGAAAGCGCCCTCGCGCGGTACCTCTAATTGGCTCCCAGTGAGAACAACTGACCACAAGGATAATACACAAAGGCAAAAGCGTGACAGGGGAACGGCTGATGCTTCGATATAGGAAAGGAAATGACCACATTGAGAACGACGGCTTAAGCGCAGATGGTCGCGGCGAGTATGACAGGAAGAGGGGGGGCGGCAGCTTTAGCAAGGCGGCTCGATGCTTGCGCGATGAGATCGCCCAGAGCTTTAGCTCATTATCTGTGCACACAGCAGCCGAGCTTTTCGCGGCAAAGAACGAGTTCCCGATGAGAGCGGCAGAAGCGCAAGAGCATAGAGCCTATCTGCTTTCACCTTTAGCGTGGCATAATAATGAGAACGCAAGCGTATGACGCAAAATTAAATTTGCGAAAATCGGGGTACATATATAATATTTCTCTTTCGGATTTGAATGCCGTGCACACGGGATCGCCTTTGTCACTACGTGTTCGCCATTTTGTATGTTGGTGCTAGTGTTCACTGGGTCGCAGCATTGCCAAATGCAAATGTTTTTGCTTTATATGACAAAGAGAAAAAAAGCTCACTTAAGGGAAGGCGAGAGAAAAATATACAGCCAATAAGAAAATACACATTGCAAGACTCGATTGTAATGCATCGGATCAGAAACTGGTCGAGGGATTAAAAGTTAAAATGAAGTGTATTAGAACGTATGTGTTTGGAGACAGGACAGAAACAGAGATAAAGAGATCTGGAACAGATGTACATTATCACATACTGGAGAACAGACGACGTTTCTATGTCTCTTTGCCCGCTATCTCGTTCCACGGGCGGAACAACATGTAGGGGTCTTAAACAAAAAAAAATTGTTTAGTGTGGGCTAGTTCCAGAAAAGCGCTTAATTTTAACAAATGAGATCTAAAGTGTTAGTATAGCTATTTTGACAGCTTGTCCTTGCATGCCACCTTTCATTTCTTTTTCTTTTCAGTATCAATGCAAGTTTTACGATAATAACAAATCAGCTTAAAATCGCCGCGTTCGTGCTGACGTCAACGAATGCTGTGAATGAAAATATGGCCTAATACACTTAACACGAGATTAAATACTACATTATTGTTTTGTGTGCAGCTTGCAGTTTCAATGAATGACACAGTACGGTCGTCTAAATGGAGTTTCATACCAAAAGGATGATAAAACTCATCTCTAGACACTCCGCCAGTATTCAGGAATGACACACTGAATTACTCCGCTACAAAAAAAAAAAAAACAAAAAAAAAACGAAAACAAATAACAACAACAACAACGTAATTAGATGATAAAAAGAACGTTCCTTGAACCTTAAGCAAGAAACTAATAGCAAGACGAAATTATGAACACAATAGTATTGATACCCGTGGAATATTTTGTATAATGAAATATTAAAAGGCCGATATTTCGGATAGTGTTGTCATTATTCAGGGGAGTAACAAGAAAGGGCATGAAACATTGTCTCCAGCTGCTGTCTTCTTTTTTTTTTTTTTTTTATCCTGCTACAGCGCAGTCCCTTTTAGAAAATTCTATTCAAAATTGGCGCTATAGGGTGACTGTCTGAAATAGGTGAAACCACTCTTAACAAATAAAGCAACTGACAGCTCGGTGGAGATGTTCTGGTGAAGAAATATTCACGTTGAACAACAGATGATGACTCAATGCCTGCAAAGAGTTAAACACCCTTGGGACCTTTCGTGGCTCCTTTAACACGCGTCGCCGTTTAGTGAGTGAATGAACGCCTAACATGAAACCCTAGAAAAAGGAGTATGATGACACACTAGATGCAATTTGGGAAACGCGGTCAGTGCTTTTTTCATGGCTAAGTTTAGGTTAAGCAGAACACGAAAATTATTGTCGGCTTCGATGCCCACCGGAGTAAATGTGAATCTTTAATATTAGCATGGTGTTCACCGATCTGGCGTCCCTTATAGAGCTTGAATTTGGGATGCAAGCGCCTAATGAACTTTAACTTAGCTCTATGGGGAACAGAAACTCGAAGATATGGCACAATGACGCCTATTATTGGGAGATCTCTGTCTTTTGCAGATATGCCCTGTCTTGCTAAGAGAAACTCTATAAAATGATTTCTGTGACTGCAGATTAGAGCTGAAGTCGTTGCTTACGACGTACGGTGACAGCGACCATTCAGCTGATTTGGCAGGAAATTGGTTACTTGAAAAGATACAACGCCAGACAATTCAGTGCAACATTGTGAATGTGAATTCACTGAGTAAAAAAAAAAAAAAAAGGAAAGAAAAAGCGCTGCCGATACGACTGAAAATGCGCAAATTGCACATGTCGAGAACACGGAGCTGATGACCAGACACTTGAGTGCACGCGCTTTTGCGAGACACTGAAGATTCACAAATGTATTTCAATTTCTCTCGCGCCCATCACCTGTGCCGTAAGGCGAATTCCTGACCCTCTACGCTCCTCTCAGAGGAACAACAAGCGAAAGCGAAGCCGGCCCCAAAGGAACAGCAGTCGAGATGGAGGAGGGTAACAAGGGCAGAGAAAGCGCAAGGTCTCGCTTCCCTTTCGCTTCCCCCCCGCCGCACTGAGAGCCGGCTGGCGTGGACAGCGGGCACGCGTGTGCACTGTTCCTCCCAGGGATCGGCAGTGCCGGAGGCGAGGAGGATGCGGACAAGAAGAGGCGAGGAATAGACTTCGTGCGCCGGTCGGCCGGAGCATCTCGAAGCAGGGCGCGAGGGGAAGACCTAACTGGATTGGATGCTCTCGCGGGTGGTGGCCCCAAAAAAAGGACCGGGGAGAGGGTCGCCGTATAAATGCGCAATCGTCCTTTCGCCCAAGACTCTCACTGAAGAGAGTGGTGGATGCAGCGGGACGAAAACGGCACCGACCACGTCGAGGACACGGCAGCCAGGGTGACCAGGACCGCGGCAGCAGGTGGTTGTCCCTGAAGCTGCGTCTACACTCGGAGGCTTCGACTGGACCCTGGATTTGCGTGGACGCTAGATCGTCTAACAGGACCATCGCCTTCCTACACGCTTTGAACCCTGGCGGGATTGGCAGCGTGTCTGAACGTCCTGCCCTGTGCTGGACTACTGTGGGCCGTGTGGGGGACTACGGTTCGGTGCTGTGACATCGAAAGTTGACAGTGGCGGAGGCACTCTGCACCTTTGCTCGTTTTGTCCTGGACGGAGTGGGCAGCGCTCTGGAACTCGACTGGTGCGCTCCCTGAACTGCATTTAGGAAAGGTCATCTGAGGAGTCATTCCCGCCATCATCTCAGGATGCATACGCTTCAGGTGAGGATTTCTATATGATTTCTCTTTCTTTTTTTTTTTTTTCAAGCCCGGCTGCATCAAGTTATTGGAAGCCGTCCACGGAGAAGAACCGTTAAAGAATTATACAAATGAAAAAGGCAGTCTTGCCAGATTTTGCTTAACTTTATGCGAATTCAAGCGAGGGAAGGAAACTTGGTCAAGGCCGTATCATTACTGCGTATTTTACAACATTCAGGTCTGTCGAGTGCTTTATCGCGTGATTATACGTCGCGCAAAAAGCGTAATGCATTTTTAGGTCCACTGAAAAATAGCCAGCCTACAATATGATGCAGCAAACTTTGACAGGTCCCATATAAAGAAACCCTGTTGTAGTCCTCTTATGTGGCGTCTATTTCCCATTACGGGCCTAATTACGTACATTGGTATTATCACATAAACTTCGACTCCATCAGATAACGGCGGTTGAAACCTTCTCAAAGGATTTTAAGACGAGCACGCGTAAGCAGCGCCGTATTCTGTGTGTAAAGCTTCGCGTTGCTCGTAACGGAGACGTGATCCTTACAGCTGCAGTATATGAATTTATTTTTCACTCGATCAGACACTCCGTCGAGGCAATAATTGAAAAGTGGAACTGCGCGTATAGCGAGAGAAAAGGGGCAGGCGAATCGATTCACTTAACTGTGCTCCACGAAATCACCAGTTATTCAATCTTGTTCGGCAGCGCAAACACATTAGCGTTTGCGTCATTTTCTTTTGCCGCCCCATATGAATAACGTGGCTTATATATTCTTTTTGGTAATCAGTGCTGAAACAGCAATTCCCTTAAAGAAAAATATTTTCTGACAGGTCCCCCTAGCAGTGTAACCGTCACGCTTGTTGCTGTTAAACGCGTCATTCAGCAGCAAAACAATTCCAAAATGTCACCGATTACGACCATGATCATATATATATATATATATATATATATATATATATATATATATATATATATATATATATATATATATATTCACTGGTAATATGATTAAACTAATGAAAATGTTGCAATTAGCATAGTCCTTCATAAAATATAATTGTTAGGTTCTTCGACCTCGAACTATCCTTTATCAGTGTCCAAAGACATGCATTTATTAACAACAAACCAACTTGAAATTTGAATATTATTTACTGCATGATAGAATAAAATAAAAGGAGATAGAAGGAATAAAAGGAGATGATGTTAAGCACTGAAAAAATATATAACGTGAGAATGAACTATCTAACACACTCCCAAAACATATTAAACAAAGGACGCGCTGTGAAGGCACATCAGCAGTGTTAGAACGAGCCCCCGTACTAAACCTGGATAATAATGATACATATATGTCGCAGGACACCCCTCCCCATGGCCTAAGAAAAAGAGAGCGCTTCATATATAAATTTAGTCCTTTATTTATCTCAAATGTGAAATATGAATGACTTGAATGATGTATGAACTGCTGTCAAAACATGAAAAAAAAAAGTCGATGAAGTCCACATATTCTGCCCATTGTAACAAATGAGGTAACAAATGCCATTATCTGAGGGCACAACAACAACAACAACAAATGATGTCCTAAACAAATCGCTGCTGTTCAGGCAGAACACTGCGCACAGGAACTTCTCCTCTATGATACAGCTTAATGCGTTATTACAAAATGTCTGACATTCATTTAACTCTAAAAAAATGTTGCGTCCAACTAAGGCAGACTGGCACAAATAAAGGGAAATATGATCTCGTTCTATCTCCATTAAATAAATATGGGAATATTAAAGGTTGTCCTAAAGTTTTGAGATTCACGCTGTCTCTTGACTAGTCCTCTGGGTGATGACGTCATAGACCTGATCGACCAATCTGAAGCTTCCGAAGGCATATTTTTGTCACCGGCGCCACTGCCGTGTTCTTCTCAATATGAGACATATAACGTTTTCGCAATAATAGTCCGTTTCAAACCCTTCCCTACAGTTAGCCAAGCAGTCCCTCCAGATTGCCACTGTTTGGAAATAAGCATATACACAGCTCTGTCCCGAAATGTCGGCTCTCCTATTATTACCACTGAAATGAAATGCATTGCTGCTATAAAAATATAACCAGTAATCTCTTGCTATAGCTTATATATGCTGTAATGCCTGCTAAAGGGACACACACGAAAAACAAAAAAACAAAAAAAAAAAAACAGACCAGCATTTTGACTAAGGAACTTTTCACATGTGCTGCAGCAAAATATTTTAGGTGAACCAGGTCGAATGTGCTAATCTTTAACTCGTGTAATCGATGACCATTCATCAAAAGTGGTTAACAATTTAACCTTCTTTAATACAGACTGAGCACCCAATAGTTTATCACGGGTGAAGAAAATTTGAAAATAAATAAATAAAAAGCAATATAGCATCAAATATATAAATGCATTTTGATGAAGGTAAAAGGGCTGAATATTCACGTGAAGAAAGCACCAAACAGAGCTTAAATTAGGCTCATTACTGGACTCCAGGTGCTGTGAAATAGGCTGCACCACTGAATAATAAAAACAGAAGTGCCACCCTCTCCAGCAAATACTCCCGCTTTAAAACGCTTCTACAAAATCTGAACAAGCCGCCATTTTTTTCAGAGCGCTTTTCCAAGGTATACTTAGAGCGCTTTGAGAACACACGAAAGGCTCGTTTACAAGAACAATAATTTTAAAGTACACGGACCTTTACAGGGGCCTCTATATGCAGATGCTGCATGTAGGTCTGGGTACATGCTTTGTTAATGCAGAATGCCTGCACGCCACGAGTGTAACTCAGAAAACATCAGTATGTAACCAATGTTCCTATATTAGTAACTTCCTTTATGTCAGCCCTTCGGTAACGACTCCACAACAGTCCTAGCTCAAATTGTAAAACAGGTCTAACGCTCTTCTCAACGAAAACGACCAATACGTCTTGTCGACGTATGTGGACATTGCGTGCACGCAGTTCTTAGAGTACGCTTAACAGGAAAGTAGGTTTTCGGTTATGCGTTTGACGAGGACGTCGTTCAGAAGCCATCAGTAGGGCAGTCATTGCTTCGAGTCCGCAAAAAGAAACTTCCAAAAAGGACACCAAAAAAAAAAAAGAAAGAAGAATGGCAATTGCCCCGCGTTTAAACGAGCACTGTAGCCTAGGGCAGCAGCATTGCTCGGGGCCTAAAGTTAGCTCCTGTTAAACCGACCGGCTTCGCACAGGCATGCGTCCTAACTTGAAGCTTCCTCGTTCTTCAATATAAAAAAAAGATCATCTACATTCTCCGCGAGCTTGTACCTCTACCTCTCACCCTATCCTTTATATTTTGGCCGATTCGTGAGAGGTGGACGTTTTGTTCCTGTCAGCGTTGTTCTACAGGGCTTCAACACTCGTCAGTGCGCTTGTCAGTGCACAAACTAGCGAATCGAAAGACGTGACCCGAAAAGACCGCAGAAAACCAGCCGTTGAAACGTCCACGATGGAGGCGATAGAAAGCAATCACGTGTTTCCTGGCTGATTAGTTGGGACGACAGGTGACGAAGTGTGACGCTAGTATATTTGATGAGTGGTACTTTCCTCAGTTAGCAGCTCGTGCAAAAGTTGGGATCCCTAAAAATAGATTTAAAAAAGAAGGGAAGGTGCACGATGCCATCGAAAATACTTTGCAAAAAAAAGCTTCAAGTTAGTAATATGAATCGTTTCGGACGCCACGAATATTGCGTTGACATCGAGTACAGGAGGCTGGCTGTAGAGCGCATTGTCAGCTTTTTGGAACATTTTTTTCCCCCTCTGTATATGGCATCGGCTGCGACCGCTTCTGCGTCAGGGCCGTTAGGCTGTTTCTCGCAAAATGCTTTCGGAAGGCCCGGGTCTTTCGCTGAGAGCTAGAAAATCAAAGAAGCCCTCATAAAAAAAGGGGAAGAGACTCCACGGCGAATGCGGTCCCATGCGTCTTCGCCTAAATATAGACCTCGTGTCCGGAAACTTTCGCGCTTAAAGAGAAAAGAAAGAAGCGAGTAGCCAGGAAAAACAATCGCCCAGAGAAGAGTTATTCTAACTTCACCGGCCGCGCGAGACAACAGGCCTGCAAAGACGACGGCTAGAGCGCGCGTGAACGCAAATTTCGCGGAGCGGATGGTGGAGTTCAGCGGCGACGGGCGATAAGACAACCTCCCTTTTGTGTTCGTGACTCGTCTGGGTCATAATCTGAAGCACGCTCTTGTTTACGTTGTGACTGTAGAGAACCGTGCAGTATGTAGCAACCGTTTTCCGAATGAACGAATCAAGAAGTGGGAGCTCTGTCTAGAAAATGTCTCTTATTAACCACTCGGTTTGCACTCCTAAGGTCTGTAACAATATTGAAGCTAAAATATATTTCAGTCAAGCTGTTTTTAGCTCAATCCAGCTTTCTAAATTCAGCGTCAATTATCCGACACCGACTTCCGCTTCAAGTACGCTGCATAGATCTAGTAAGATTTTCGTGCCGCTCCCCGACCAGCAGAACCGATGCCACAAGTATAATTATACGCACATTCTGTGCACCACCGTTTGAGACTTTCTTTTTCAGCACTATAAGAAGCCCGACGTTGTATATACAAAGCGGTGGATAGCTACGCCTCATTTTGATTTAGTATCCTTTCGGGCGGGTACTAGCCGCCTCCGCTGTTCATCATATGCACCCCGTAACCGAAACTTTGCTGCGCCTCGCTTGTCTTGGAACAAAAGGGTCTATTGTCTTCGCGGCCGGTTTGCCTGCGAGCGGATGATGTCTTAATTCTCTCTCTAATTGCGCCGCTTTCTGACTTGAGGGCGCTTGTTTGAGACAATTTCGGAGAAAGCGAGCGTGGATGCTAGGGCGAAAGCACGGTTGATTCCTTTCTTCACTTAAAAGAAGAGGCGGGATTGACTGTGACATCATGTAAATCTGGGCGTATTTAGGGTACTAGGAACGGGCTCTTTACCGTCCAAGGCTAGTGAAAAGCTCTTTCGCTATTATATGCGATAATGAAACTACATATAGCATTGCCGGATATGATTCCTTTGTTATTTTTGTTGTCATCGGTTTCGGTCTAAGTGCTAACTCTCTGGCGTGTGAAAAGTTTTACCTCGTTAAAAAATGAAAAGGTAGCATTTGCTGCCTTTTTGTGCCAGATCAAAATAACAAATAAAGATAAAAAGGGTAGGCGACAGGAACTAACAGCTTTGAAATTTGAGAATTATGACGCTGTGCTGTAAATCTTGCTTGTACCTGGCAGAGCATAGGTGCGTATTCTGCGCGCATCCATATTTCAGATTTGTGTGCATTAAAAAAACGGCAAACTTGAATAGCGTAACAAGTTTCAAACTTCAGCTTATCAGTGGCAAGAGCAGTCCAACAGTTAACCTCGCTCTTCCAGCGAAAATTGATAATTAGGATGTAACGAAGTGCTGGGAAAGACTGTTGTTCCTGAAGAAGCAGAAGACATAAGAGAACTAATAACTAAGTCATCTGATAGTTACTACGAGCCATACTTAAAGAAATCAACTAATTTTTGTCTTCCGAACGCCTCAGGTGTGTGCATTTATGTTAGATCAAGAATGATTCGGGGTAATGTAACGAGGGTCAGTCGTACCCCGAGAGGTCATACGCAGGCAAAGTGCTTTGCGCAGGCAAGCAAGCTAATTTTGTTTAGAAATTTATTTGTAAATGCGAAGGTCACGATTGCTATTTGAAGTTTTCAATTAGCCTAGAGCGCTAGCTTCGAACGGCTGGCTGCGTTCAGGAAGTAGATTCCTGATGCCAGGATGTATTTATATGACAGACGAAAATTTTTTTAACGAGTTTAGTCACTGGCAAGCTACGGCTTCTATCATAGCTTGCCAGTAACTTCATCTATGGCAGTGAACGGAAATCTAACTTCAGCTATTGAATTTCTTTCGAGCTGACGCTATTAGACGAAATTCGGTAGAGACGGACAGCATACTTGCATGGATTCAATGTAGGGTTAACTGGGAGATAAGCAGGGACGGATTGCCGTGCAGTGTAATGCCGCTGGCTGTGTTTCAGAATCGTTACATGAAAATATGTAAGTGGCGATCACAGAACCAAGAAGTTCAGTGGCGATCAGTCTGATTCAACAAATCTGCGAGCAACGCTTTTTTATCCTTCTCGTCGGCATCGCGTTTTTTACGCCTTGCTCCAGATTTTACTCTTCGCATTGCTGGTCTCGGTGTTTTTTCCCGCTCCGATTTCGCTTCGACCGCTAGCACTACTGACTCTCCACTCTCCCCCGCTCCACTTGCCAGTTTCTTCGGAAGCTTCAGATAGACCACGGCTACATTGGCGAAAGTGGTACATAATCTGTCGTATTAATACTAATTACCGCATAACATTGAAAGACAAATTTACAGCTTGTGCCTTCACAGCAGCGGCCAACACCTGACTGCCTATCATGACACACCAACCGCCGGCTGTAGTCAGCCGTACACTTGAGATGATTAGACAAATACGATTAGACAAGGGTTACCGCTGTTGATGTTGGCCTAAGTAAGAATATTCTGCGGGCTCTAACATTTTAAGTCGCCACTGAAACCCGCCGCATTTTTTCTCCCATCGATCGACAGAAGACCATTTTTATCCAGGGGACATGCACCTCTTAGACCCTTTCCAGACTTACTCCTATGAGAAGCGCTGGATAGCCGTCGCAACCAGCTACTCGACACGGTACGCTGCGATAGTCTCTAGTCAAAAGGACGGCTGCTGTGGTGGCATCGTCCTCGCCACCGTTATCACTGACCACGAGAGAGCTTTCACGGCCTGCTTGACCTAGACCGTGATGAATCTGACTCACACCAGCCATTGGCGTGCGGCGGCGTACCAAGCGCGAGCAAACGGACTGGAGGAGCATACCTACCGGCAGTTTCTATATATGTAAATTAGTCATAGAAATTCATTGATCATTGGTCATTGATCATAGAAAACGTGACGAAATTATGCTAGTCGTAATAGTACAGTACAAAAGTGCGCTCCGGGAAACGACACGAATGGCAGCCATGGTGTCCGCTCACCCTACTGCGACACTGACTTTGACCTCGACATCGACACCTATGCTAAGTGAGCTGAGGACGTACGGCATGGCATCGCATGAAGATTCGCCATTTACGCGTCAGGTCTATATTCGTGTGTAAGTTTGGGCGCCTGCACCCCGCCAGGGGCTTGTTGAGAAGTGGTTGCGCGGATCCTTTGTCCCTTACTATGTGAATGACCTCAGCAGTGATGTGACGCACGTTGCTTTTCCGCCACTGTAGCTCGCTCATCGCACTGTTGAAACGTACTGATGTCGTGCACGTGGTTAAAATGAAGCCCTATGACGACTGACTACGTGACGTAACTTAACGTCATCCGCAGCTCTATCCTCCACTGTGCTACTTACAGCTGCCCTCTCGCTGACTTTTTCATTCTATCTGCACTAATCCACACTTTGTTAATGATCGAGAGGGGGACACTGATGCATGCGCTAGTAGCAGTAATGCAAGCATTTGAACAGGTACAAGTTGGATGTCCTCCGCGATCGTTCTCTGACCATTTCAAGGTTCCGCATGTGTGGTCCGTGCAGTTGTGTTGCACAACAGGCTGGACATTATCCTCTTGTAGTAAAACACAACTTTAAAAATAATCAATCACCATATATATTTTAGGTTTTCGCGCACAGCCTATTATAGTGCCAAATCAGAGGTCTGCAGCATTGAGGCTGGACGCGTTTAACAAAATTTGTGAATGGGCACGGTCGTTCGAAATAACGGATGTAAAAAATACACTTCTGATAGAAAGCCAAGTTAGCTTTACCGAAAGGCTGATCTCTAAAATGGCGTCTCTGCCGGTGGTCTCTCCACAACAATCACATAAACGTCCTGTGCCTAATAAGGACCTTGACCACGTCTGTATCTCATTCAAGTGACGCCAATTTATCGTGACATGGGAGGCGAAATGTAGATTGAGGAACTTTTAAAATCGTTATTTTTTTATTTTTAAATTTTCGGCAGCCTTCAATTTCGCAATATAATATTTCATCCTGATAAAGTAGTAAATGCATAGTTAATTCGTCTTAATTCATCGTCCTTTTGCTGCACCCGAATTCGCAAAGAACCTCTCCCTTGCTGTGAAGTTCACTCGCACAGACCGCGCCGGCCTACTTTCAGCTTTATGAAAGAGAATGGCCATTGTATAATTTGAAAATTCCGGTATAACCTTGCCGTCGTAACCATTCAGGCTTGTTGTTGCAGCTTGTCATGGACTACGTAAATTGCTTCGAGAAAGAAGAATTTTGCGCATCTAATAATGAATAACAGAAACACTTAATGCTTTTAACCGCAAAAAGGTTATTGTGGTAAAAGCATGCACATGTTTGAAAGCGTGCGTCTATAAAAGCATATTTAGTACAACAATCATAAACAACTTTATTCTGAGTACGTATTGTCTAGACAGCTACTTGTCATTTATATGACATACAGATTCTCTACGCTCATGTTTTCAGCTAAGTTTTTATTACACACTGACCTAGATGCATTAAAGGTAGAGCTCGCCTCTTAGTACTGTGTCATCACTCAGTCGACATTTGTTAGTGCAAGAAAGTTAAAGAAACGTTCTAGCCTACTTACACAATACATGAATAGCGTAGAAAACTTTAGCCTTTGGTGGGTTATATGGCTATGGCCTTTCTTTTATTTCTAGAAATATGCATAACAATGTTCCGGGAGGAACTCCGTGCATACTTCTTTTATTTTTGTGGCCTCTCTTTTAGCATGGTTCTGAGGTTTTGAACATCAGAAGTCCGCGAGGTTAAGGCAGCCAAGAATAATCTTAGCTCTCAAGCAATGCAACAAGGAAAATATTCAGGCTTAGCAAACGCTTCCTTCATTTACATTTAGCGAGATACGAATTGTGTATCCACCTTCAACGACATTTTATTAAAATAGGTCAGCCTATTCAAATAGGAGTTGGAATAGAGGGCGCAAAAGAAAAAGAAAAGTTCAACCTACTGCTCCCTCTGTGCCTGGAGATCTGATTGTCGGTCGCTTCTGAGGTTAACGAAGTTGCTTCTGATGTTAGTGATGTAGTTTTAAGCATTTAAATCAGAGGGATTCGAAGTAATTAGCGTGAATTTATGCGCGCTTAATCGTATTTGCTCGTGGCACATAATTCTCATTGTTAGCAGCTCCTGACCTGGGACTGAGTGACAAATAAACAGAAACATAAAGCAGTTAACGCAGCAATCAGACATTTGGCAATTTTTTTTTGTCTGTGCCGAGTTTCTCAATAAACTTTTTGTATGTTTGGAACGAATGAACTTGCTGTAGGTAGTTAAGAAAGAGGAATACGGACAAAATAGGATGCAGAGTTGCGGGCTTTTACTGGTTGCAGGCATCTGTCTCTGAGTTGGACGTTGAAGACTTTGTTTTTGCTTAGTAAGAATTCATTCCAACCATCCGGACTTTTGTTTGTTTAGTCGACGTAGTTATAGTAGTTACGTTATTTTAGTTATGACAGAGCGATATTGTAACCCTGATAGTCATTAAAACGTGAGATAAGCAAACCCTAAAGCACTTAAGAAATCCACACGCCAAGGCTATCTAGCTCACTTTTCCGTCCTGAGAACAGCCAGCGTATTACACGGAAGAAGAGTGACGGATGAGCATATTTCACCATCTTGACCTAGATGCAAGTTTGGGCTGGTCAATCCATCCGTGTTATTTATATGTTCGCCGTAGCTTCACAAGAGTCTGAGCGAAAAGGAAACAAGAAAACGCTTAGCTGTCTTCGGTTCACAATGTGACATCGTAGTTCTTTACGACTGTAAGAGTATACGATGCAAGCTTGGAAGTGATAAATGCGAAAGGCTTCAACAAGCTCCGCTCAAAGGAGCCATGTAGGATGTAGCTTTGTATTCAAATTGCTTACCCATCGTTGCAAAACAATGAGTTATTGTAGAGATGGAGGCAAAGGTTAGTTTGAACGTGGGATGGGGCGTCACGATGCGGCGAAAATAGGCAATGCCACATGTGTTGTAGCGAGCTGTTTATTTAGTTTATGGTCTTTGCGATGCAAAGTGGCACCATTAATCATGGTTAACGATCGCGCTAAAGAAAGATGCGGTTGTGCTTCGCCGTAGGGGCCATTGATAACCAGGCCTGGTTTCACATTCTCAGCACGTAGTAGCCTGAGCGGCCCTGTAGCCGAGAGAAATAGGGGCACACAATGGCCGAATAGCAGCTGCGTACTTGTTTACTTTCAAACCTTATCGTAAAAGGTGATTTACCGTGAAGAGTGATTGCTGAAAGAGCTCGTATTAATTAGAGAACTTCGTTGTTATGCGTAACCGATAGTGCACGTTATTCCCGCTGGTGGCAGTCAGAAAATGTGTAGTGGCATCTCTTGTGTAACGCTGAGTGCCCTTGACGCGGAAGGATCTTTTTTTTTTTTTTTTTTCGTTTGCCTTCCCCTGGATATTAACTTTCATGTAGTGTTGGCAGGTGAACTTCTGTAGCACAATGCAAATATTCATTCGTTCGTGCAGACTTGATAAGAATTCCGGTAAAGCTGCATGGCGGTGATGAATATAGCCTTTCGTTTTCTTATTTGTTATCCTCTTTTAATTCTTTCCTCGCACTGCCATAATCACGCAATATAAACTAATTTATCTTATATCTGTTAAATTTTAGGAATATCTGCTGCCTATAGTCACTTAGAGTACGTATGAAACGTTTACACATCGATCAGAAAATACTTAATAAAACGCGGCTATTTATTTATTTATTTATTTACTTATTTATTTATTTATTGTACCCTCCGGGCCAAAGGCATTACAGAGGGGAGTGGGTTATTTAGGATACAGAACAATGAATATAATACAGTGAAAACCAAGTAGTACAAAATAAAATAAAATTCCTCCAGAATAAAACAAACAACATTCAAAAAGCGTAAATAACATAAAATCAATGTATACAACACAGTGGAAACAAATATAACATATGATCAAATTCCTTCAGAATAAACATTGTTAGCTATTGCGTCGTGAATTTAACGCGCTTTTTTTTCCATATGCCTTTGAGCGTTCTCTAAAGAAGCTATAATGTCTAGTTCATGTGAAATAATGGAGGATGACACGTATTATCAGCAATGCACAGTTCAATAATAGATTCCTCCAGCTTTCTCTTCACAGTTTCGTGGGGTGATGCATAATAGAAGCAGATCCTTTCTCAACTTTTTTTAGCGGGTTACGACATCGATGCACAAGTAATGACAAGATGACGCAACTCAGTTCAGCTTTGTTTCGGTCGTCCCAAAAGCCACCGGCCTCTTCTAAAAGGCGCTGCCTTCAAGGAACAATAATTTGACAAGAATAAGGCCCTCGAGCACATCGAGTCTATCTTAACCAAAAAACCCTCATCTTAATGATAACAGCATAGATTGTATTGAGACGTTTTTCTTTGGACAGTGAGGCCCGTTTTTAAAGGAGCGCATTAGCCAAGATTTTAGCTAGTGACTAGAAACCACACCGTAAACTTTGAAGTGATATAGGGCCATCGAGGGGTATTAGCAGAAAGAGTACCGCATCCTTTGGAGGCTTGTCTGTCTGGATTCACGAAGGAACTTTTGAATTTATCCTCTTTATGAGCCCACCATTTCAAAATAGACCTAATAGCTATGTAAAGCAACTTCTATATATTTATTTATGAAAGAGAATGAGGCCTTGACATCGCATGGTTCACAAGGAAGCAAGCAGCTCAAGAACGGAAGAAGTTACTCTCTTTTTTATCGAGATCAGCCCAGCAACTGCACAGCTTATAATTTATGGCAGCAGTGCAGGAGGAAGGGGGTCTGCTGAAACTCATGTCGAGTAACGAGAATGTGCGACCCATACCTACCCGGTACATTACTGCGCTTTACACGCCAGCCGTAATAATGGTATAAGCGCTACCGAGCTGTGATATTTTATCACATGGGAGAAAATCCGGGAAGCTGCATTTCGTTCATCCGTGCGCCCGGACTATCTGTACGTTTTCTAGAACATTCCCCCCCCCCCCCCCCCCCCTTCCCCCTTTACTTTTTTTTTCCTGCAGTAGTCTGCTCGACGGTCTATAAATATATCCCCCGGCAGTGCTTTTCAATCTGGTGCCCTGCCGGAAAGGAAGTGATAAGAATGTGTAAACGGTTCCGGACATCTCAGTATGCCAAAGAAACAAGCCAAAGAAAGAAAAACAGCCCGGATGTTGCTCCTAATTCGTGCAGTAAATCGTTTTTTCACTCTGTCGCCCTCATTTCATTTCCTCCTCATCGCCGTCCTTACAGGTCTTGACCTTCCTGGTTTCAATCGCGCTGGCTGCCGCTGGTTCGAGAAGTTCGAGTCGAGGCTACTCGACGCCAGTCGGGAGCTACGGTGATTCGTCGTATGGATCGTACAAAGGTAAGCAAACAACCTCCTGCCCTTCCTGAAACAAGGCTTGGGAAACGGGGCATTCATATTAATGCTGACTTACGAGAACAAAACTCACACTTTAGAACGTACATGTTTGACACATTTTTGAATCCAAAAAGTATGGTTCACTCAACGCTGACTCAGTTCGTCCCCTGCACAAAATTCGCTGCAAGAGCTGCTTCGGTAATGAACGATATTCTACTATACGATGAATAGAAACTAAAAGATGGCAAGCAGGAATAATGTTGCTAGGTGAAGCCAAAATACATTCAGTATGCACAGGTGAAGTCTTGAACGCTTCTTTTTACTTTTTCTGCTTGCTTTTGTCTCTACAAAGCAGGCAGACATAATTGCTCAATAAAGGAAATGAAATTACAAAATGGGGCATTCGATAAGGTACCGAGAGGTTTATTTGGTTTCTAGTAAAAGGCCTAATTACTTATGTGTGAATTCTGTAGTAAGCCCTCATGGTAAAATTAGAGGAGTATCAATAACAACCCTGCGCTTGTATTCATATAAGGACATAGGGATAATACCAGGCCCGGTAAAGTGGTAGCGAATAGTGGCTGTTCAGTTACAATAACTTAAAAATGCTTAAAAACTTAAAACTCAAAATAACTTTTAATAATTTAAAAATATTTGACAAGCATCCTGCCAAGAGATTAACAACTGTAATTATTTTTCAGTGCTAGAAAAGTTGTCACGTGTCACCTAAAGCTGGAGCATCTGTAGATCTGCGGAGCAGCTTGAGCATTTTGGAAACTTCTAGACTTGACATCATCTGATTTATTATTGCTCTTAATATTTATATGTATATTCAAAAAACAAACTGCTATAAAAACCGCACTTCTCAGTGCCCGCCCGTCGCGTTGCCTTTATCTACAAGGTGTCAGGGAACCTCTTACTGAGCATACATTGCACAGGCTCGCACTAAAGAAACTCAAAATAGAATATCATACAGTCAAAGCACACTCTGGCACTCACATACACAAAGAATATCTCCTCTAAAAAGGCGATAAAAATGTCTAAAAACAAGACTTTTACGATAGAACTTGTAATCATACATATAAACTTCCAGAGCGCTCACTTTTGCAGCGAAGGAATTCAAACTGCATATTTCAAGAAATTTTAAACTTTGCTTCACCCTGTTTTGCATGTGGTGAAACCACTGGCAAGTGCCAGCTCTGAAAGTTTTTTGAGTTGAAACTTTGAGGCGTCTTTAATCAATCACGCAGCTACGGGCACTTTCGCGGAAAGTTGTGGACCTGTGCTGGCAGTAAAGAGAGAATATTAAGCGCAGTCAGCCTTGTTTTTGTAGCCATATCAGATGAAACAACTATATTTCGATCATCGAAGTAGGGAATGGGAGAACGTTTTCCCTTATGATCTAGGTTATTTCAAACTTTGAGCAACTCCTTCCAAAAAAGCAAGAATGCACTGTTCGTTGAAAATACTACCAAAAACAATTATGCAAGGGAGCCCGTCACAGCAAAACAAATGCATGAAAAGAGCCAGATGAGAACTCTCATTTTATTATTAAAACAGGAGTACATGCCCTCCGTAAACATATTTTATCTGAGACCCGTACAGGGTCATCGCAACAACTTAGCTCAAATAACAGACCTCGTAGACATATCTATTCACGGCCCATTCTGTTAACATTTCCAGCACGTTTGACTCTTTTTTGGAGAATCTACTGTGGTTGATACTTCTGGAGCTCAGGCATCTACTAAGTGCGTCTATTAAGTGCGTCTATTAGTACGTCTTATTTTTATATTCGCACAATCTTTCACTAGAGCTGCAGAATCGCTGATATTTGTGTAGCGCAGAATGTTCATTATAGTGTTATTTAGTTCGCCTGAAACGAGCAGTTGTTGCCTCTACAACGTTTACTTTGGTGACAAAAAGATATCCTGAAGATAGCGGGTAACTTTAAAGCTTTAGAGCACTCAAGTGCCATGCTCCTGTTTCAGTATTCTCTATTTCAGTTGAAACTTGCTCTATCGGAAATCTCTTTTTGCGCTCAAACCCCATAAGCTAAATTTGTACTGTCAAACATGAGCAGTTCAAGGGGATAGGCTAAGAATTGTGTCGGGAAAAGAGTATCTTGAATTGTATGTAAGTCGGAATACTTTCTGCACGTACGACCAAAAATCAGCGTTCTTATCAAGTCGTTGGTTATAAAGTTTAATAAGAACGTTCTGGCACTGCTTGCGGCAGGCAAATACAATTAAGCGATTTCTATTGCGCAGCTTGTTGTCACCCCGAAGGCTTATATACTGTCTCAGCCACTGTCGTTATTCTCCCATATATGCAGGCAGCAAGTCGTCTCGCCTCTCCTACGCTTCTATCCCGGGAGATGTGACCCAAGCAGACCTGAGTCTGGGCTCTTCCAAAGTCGCCAAGGGCATTCTGCTCTCCATACGCGTCGTCAATCCCGACGAGGGCTCCGGACAGCCTACGTACGCAGCCCAGGTACCCATCCACTTTTCTGGAGGACGCGTAACCACGGGACCCGTCGTCTACGGACGGGAGCAGCCTTGTCCAGAGGACCACATCCACGGCAGCCGGCAACTGCACAGCATAGTCGGAGGTTACTCCAGTGGTTCGCGAGGAGGACGCGGCTACTCGACCCCCGCGTACCAAAACGCTCTGTCGGCCGCCAAAAGTTACAGCGTCAGCCAGCAAATCCAGGTTGGGGTGCCGAGCACCGCCAAGACGTACCAGTACCACGGCCAGTCGTACGCAGTGCCAGTCAACGCCGTCCCGGCCACGGCGTCACAGGAGGATGCCAAGTCGTACGTCGCGTACGCCGGTCAGTCGTCTGGTGGTCCACATTACCAGAGTTACCAGGTCGCACAGGCTCCGTCAGCGGGCTATACCAGCGGAGCTGTGACGCAGGCCGTCAATGAAGGGAAGGGGTACGGCGGAGCTGCTGCGTACGGGCAAGGACACGCTTACCAGGTAAGTTGCATCTTAGAAGATGAAAATTGTAAACGCAGTTAATGCTTACAAAAAGAAAAGTCACGTTAGAGTTAATCCGGAGGCCGGGTTAGCGGCTGGAATCATGATCTTCGAATGCCCAATTGACCAGATACGTGGCCAGCATTGCTTTTTTTTTTTTTCGGGAAAGGCTGACGTTGGAGTTTGTTCATTAACGCTGTATTATTTAATTTGATCTTGAAGAATTTTGGAGATCGTACACTAGCTCATAAATTTCACATATATAGGATAGAAAATGGAACTCGTTCCGAGCAATGTAATGAGGACTCAGGGACTAATAAATATTGGAGATTGATCCCTGCCTGAATTTTCGATTAGTTTTAAAGCACGTTCAATTCAATGATAAGTGTTAAGCATGCTGGCACAAAAAGGTTCACTTGGAAGCCACAACGATTGTTTCAGTGTTAGCATATCAGTCTGTTAGCGTGTCTAATTAAAAAAAAAAATTAGGAGAGGGAAAAGGGGGGGGGGGTGAAGGCTCGAAAGAGAACTTGAACCAGCAAGAAAGGATACTTCTTTATACTGGGTACCGATAGCCGGGAGATTGGCTTTGATGTAAAAAGTAGATCTTTAATAACGCCTTCAGTAGTTCAATCTTAGCAGTCTAAATATAAATATTTTTTTCTTTTCTAAAGCACGGCTTGCATCTCGAGTCAATCATGAAGTAGTATACTGCCTTAGTGGGCGCCTTTGCAACGCCAAATGTCTTCACAGAGAAATCTAGGCAACGAAATAATTCTCAACAAAAGTAGCATCTTTTTATTCAAATGAATCTTGTCTTCGTAAGGGTGCAAATCAGCACATAGTTTGCAAACTACGAGGATGAAAGAAGCCGAAAGAGCTATAAAACTTCGTGCGGAAAGGAGGAGGAGGAGTAAACAACTTTATATTTGAAGTAAAAAGATGTGTTTGAGCTATTGCATCCCGAGACGAATACCCTTGGCCCAGGAGCCCTCTGGTTCACGCTTCTCGTTTGGAATGGTTGACCAATCAAAGCTGGCCGGTCAGACCTAGCAGTGAACATAGGGCAGGGCTCAGGACAGAAGGCATTGCCTCATCCATCATAAGAATTCCGGCAACTGCTCAGGCGGTACATAAAAAAAAAAGGATGAAGATTTTATAGGGGTATTATTCGCAAAGCAAATTATTTGTAAAAATCAGTAACACTGAATAAACATGATTTTTGTTGTCTCATTGTAGTTTAGGCAAGATCTGTCAGGCGTCCGCAGCACGCCAATCAAATTCATGTTGCTCATATTTGCATGATTGCGGAGCATACATAGTTCAACAGTCTGCAAATGTAAATCCGTGTTTGCTGGTGGTGCTCAGGCCAGAGTGCTGAGAGATTTTACATTGCATTTTTTTTAACCATTCACTGGAGACGGGCGTATCGCCACTCAAAGACAGTGTGAAGATGCGACAAATTTTATTTCCCGCTCTTAACGGAGCGTTACTCCGTTATATAATTACAGAAACGGTCTTTTATAACATGCCTACGAAAAAAAAAAATAATAAGAGGCTAAGCGGCGAGAGATGCAGCAGGCTTGCTGGAATATAAATTCATGCTTAAGGTATCCCTAATGGCAAGATAGTGCGAAGTTTCTCTGGCCGTAATAGTGGGTCGGCAACTAGTGCAGCCGCTTAAAATTTTCTTTATTTGCAGCGTTTGCTTTCCTACATGCAGTTTTGTAGTCGAACATTCAGAAACCAGTCTATAGTTCAGTCTATTACAATCTATATTTTAGTCTATTTTTTCTTCAATATTTCACTGAAGTGACCAATAGCGTTAAAATACTGCAAGTTCATAGCTTTTATCCGAGGTTTGTGAAGCAGCTGTGAATTTAGTTAAATTTGGCATGGTCTCTTGCTGTTTTTATGCAAGATTTCTTTTCCTGCCCGGCGCACTTCATTTTTTCACTCTATAATGAAACGCAATTAATGATGAAAGCCTGAATGCACATATTCTTTAACCGATGTTTTCATTATATGGGCATGTGAGAATTAAATTGAAGGGCAAGATTAAACGGCCGGCAATAAACTTTAAAGACATAAACGAATACAAGGGTGTTTGTGTTCCTTACTTTTTCAGAAGGGCTGGGCTGTCTTAAAATGGCTTGGAAAGAAGAAGTAAGCTGCACTGCGTACAAAAATCGGGCAGTGACATCAATAACAATGTAGATATGAACACGATTGACATGCCCAAAAATGTGGGAATGCGAATCCTGCCCCCGTGCACACTGATAGTGATCCTGGCTGTTTGTTTCCATTTGACAGTAGTATCTCATCACATTTACTCGTATTCTACACGCATCGTTGAGAAAGAATCAGAACAAAAGTTTTGTCTCTCTTCTTCTCTAGGTCGTCGCACAAGGAGGTGACGGCCAAGAGCACGTCTACGTGACGGCGCACCCTGGCGCGCACGGCGCGCACGGAGGGCATGGCGGACATGGCGCTACAGCCGTCGCTCAGAAGGGCTACACGCAGTACGCCGTCCAGGACGCGTACAGCGTTGAAGCGTCGCCGGCAAAATCCTACAGCGGTGAGGCCGGCGGTGCGTCTGGGAACGCTATCAGCGGCCAGCAGGTTTCGTACGAGGTGACGGACGGTGGTCACGGCAAGGCGGGCTACGGTGGCGGACCGACAGCGGTGGCCTACGCGGCGGCTCCGGCCTACGGTGGACCGAGCTACGGAGGTGGCGGCGCTGGAGGTGCCAGCTACAGCGCTGTCGTAGGACGCGGATACACGACTACTGGAGGACCAAGCTACGGCGGCTCGGCTGGACCAAGCTACGGTGTGCCTTCAGCGCCTGGAGGGTACGATAAGCCAGGGTACCAGGTCACCGCCTACCCCGGAGCACAGCCGACGTACGGAGTGAATGTCGCAGCGTTCAAGGCGGCGGCAGCCGCAAGGGGATATGGCGCCTATGGAGGAGGAGGAGGGGGAGGAGGAAGCAGCGGAGGCGAAGAGCAGACCATCATTGTATCAGCGGACTCGCCTGCTGCTGGCGATGGCGGCAAGTCGTACACAGCGTACCAGGGAGCGGCGGGACCGTCATACCAAGCAGCTGGCGGGGCTCAGTACAAGCCCGGGCAGCCGCAGCAGCAGCAGCACAGTGGCCCTCAGCAGGCCGCGTTCAACAGATACACTCACCCGGGGTCCTATTACTCGGGCACCTCGTTCGCGGAGGCGAACAGGCTTGCCCTACAAAAGTACAATGCTCTTCTGAGCCGAGCAGCGTCGATGGTTGGAGGCCCACAAAATCTTAAAGCTGTTACGGCACGGTACAACATCCCGTGGAATTGGTAGGTATTGCTATGTGTTAATTTCACTACAAACCGGGAACCGGATAGGGCACGAAATTATTCTTTTATTTTTGTTTAACGAAAGCACAAATCTTTTCACGACTCCACTCCAAGGTGAAAGAAAAAAAAAAAAAAAAGCCCGTACATGAGGAGACGGCGTGCTTTGCCATGGTGGTTCGCGTTGAATTCCGCGATTATCTAAGATATCCCTGCTTACGACTTCAAAATGAATACTTAGCCTAATAGTTCTTGCAATGCGGATTTTTCTACAGTATGCAGTGCAGATTTTAATGTCACAAAAAGCGAAATAAAATTCCTTGTTCATGTTGTCGCCCGCGATGTATGAAAAACTTCAACAAACTACATGAGTCGGTGAGATCATGACGTAAATATTTTCGCCGAATTTCATTTGATCTAGCCTTTATACCTAAAAATAACAAGTAGAGAGCGGGGATGTCTTCTGCTGGCTTCTTCATTTACAGTCTCCATGACCTGAACCACAGAAAAAATATGAACCAAATTATTTACCAATTTGGTTAAAATATATGGAGCCATTTCAGAAATTCTCTCTTGGTGTTGCGTCGTAGGCTGAACTGTTAAGAAAAGACGACAATATAAGATTATTCGTTGCAGCATTAGAAGAGAACAAAAACGTTGTCGGATCAGGAATAGGTCGTACAATCCCATGCTCTGCATAACATGTTGAAGTAGACTCACGGGCATCCTACACACTACACGTGAAAGATGCGTCTTATTATATCAGTTCCGCATTGCGTGTTTGGTTTCCCACTGTACTGTGTGTGAAAAGATTGCTTGCATTGAGCTGTTAGAAGGAAGTGATTTTTAAACGCCAAAGATTTCCTCTCATCAGCCGCGACAAGTTGCAAGAAGTAGCGGAGCCAAAACATTTCATGAAACGAACTGGCGGACAAACTGCTGAACGGGTTCACTTGATTTTATGGCAAGGGCAAAGTACAGAATTCGCGGCTACGTTTTTTTCTAACCTATTGCAATACTCATACGTCGTCAGCAGGTTCTCTTAAATGTAGCTGTTGATTCGTGGGTTATATTCCTAGAATATTAACCGCCACTGGCTTTTTGTTGAGGCTTGCAGCAGTAAGACATCGAATAAACTTACGCATCCTAAAACTGGCAAAAGGCAAGTTTCTTAAGCAAATACCTTTCAAAAAGGCAGTGTCTTGGTCTTCGCTATCCATTGTTTGCTCTTGTTCGCTCGGTCGAAGCACTGCACCATTTTTTTGGCCCATTTTTAATATGTCAGGAATTTCAGAATGGGCAAAGAAGAAAATGTGCGAATTCATTGAAATGAATACATCGTTGGGAATGACGGTAACCAAAGATCGGAATCCAACCTAGAATGGTTCGCAATGACGGATGATTGTTTCAGTACACTGTTTCTTAGTGCAGCACTTCGAAATGAGAAGCTTGCATGCGGCATCTTGCGGATGGTTGAGGTCTGCACTATGGATATATCGGTACTCGAGTTCATTAGTATTAATAATAGGCTTTATTTCTTAGACTGGCAGTTAAAGTAGTTGTTTCGTACTAAGGCGTGACCTAAAGAGAAGTTCAGTCTGCGGGAGTTGCGTATATCGGTTTGATAGAATTTATCACGACCACGATACGGAAAAAAGCAGGAGACGTCGACTATAAACGCAACTCTGCAGTTACTTGTACTGTTGCAGCTATTATGAGGCTCTTTTTTTTTAGTAAGTGTAAGTGGCTGCTCGATTGGGAAATATCTATATTCTTGCCCGTCACGATGGCGTTAGGTCTTCACCAAAACGCGGGACATTGGGGATGTCTCACTTGTTAAACGTTAATTGTTTTAAAACTTTCTTCTCTGATATCGAAATCTCTGAGGTTGAAGCAAAGCATGCCAGTCTCGACAGGCTGTCAAATATCTTCGAGAGACTGTACAGCAGACGCCTAGATGGGTGTTCTGTTGGCTTTTGTTAGAAATCAGTGCACAAACACAGAGATTTATTGAAAGAACTAAGTACATCTTAACACTTCCACGTTCTGCCGCTCTTCCCACGGTAGCTGCACAAATTAAAACGGACGTACGGGGTAAACAGTGAACAAAATGCATATTCCTCGTAGTGATCAGCAAGCTTTGCAAGCATGACGGAGCGTCCTCAGTAAACTTTCACGCACCCAACAATTGTGAGGCACAACAGAAAGCACTTGAACACTGATCTAATAACAAATCACCATTTTAATGTGACATAGCAGTATTTTAGAAGCTTGGCTATGATCATAAGAAAACGTTTCGCGGAACTAACCTGCAGTGATGCTTCTCTTATCAAAATTCGTGTTCATATTTCATGTCAATCTAGGAATCCCTCAGTACGAGATAGCAGATTAAGACGAGGTCGCCATAGGTAAAGAGAAAATTAAGTGCCTTATCTCGATTTGTGCTTCTTAGTGACGGAGACTGCCACCTCTCAAATAAGTTGTTTTCTTCTTCTTCACGTACTATGGCATCCGAGTGAAGTGCACTCTGTGAATAACAGAAAGTAACCATCCCTTGACTGTTGCTTTCAGATGGACCAAAGTATGAAATCTTGGGAAAACGAAAACTAATATGGGGTGACCAGGCGCCGCCTCAACAAGCCACTCTGCCTCATCTGTTGACGACTAAAAGAAAAAAAAAAAAGCTACTTGTTTATCAGTGGCAAAAGTGGCTGCCGGGAATCCCTTGTACAGTATTTCTGTAAGATAGAACGTTTTTTAGTACCTGTGCTGTTCACAATTTCGCCTGTGTTACCATGTGTCGCCGTGTACATTTTCAATGTCATTAATAAAACAAACGAAAACGAACAATCAACTTCAGTGCAAGTTACACTTCCTTAACGAACACACATTTTGTTAACGGGCAAACCCGGATATGCTGAACAGATTTTTCCATCAAAATTTCACCTGGTAAAGCTTATAATTCAGCACAAATATGAGGGCACCCATTCGCTAGTTTGGTGTTATTGGAGAGCTCATGATTTGATGTAAAATCATGGCCTTGCTTATCTTTTTACGCGGCATGAAAAAATATTGTTCCGGGTGATACAGCATGCTGAATACAACCACCGCTGGTATTATATTTCTCTCCCGTGAGAATGAAAGTGTAATGTAATCCCGGTTTTCTGGACACATGTATGGCTGGCTGTAGTGTAACTGTTCTGAACTAATTTTCAATCTGCACATTTTTTCAATATAATTGATAGCTAGATGACAACATTGTTGACAGTGGGCCCTACTTCTGAAAATGGGTTTTTGGTACCTTCAAAACAAACATAGGTGAAATAGAGCATTCTGCATTATGGGCCACTAGCGGCAGTAACCTTCTTTACTTAGCCGCCAGCTTTGGTGGATAAACTTCTAAGCTGCTGACACATTTTCGGGCAGAATCCGGCGATGAAAACACTCTTCGTGGGGTGTTACAACAGCGCAGCTTTCAGCAAAACAAGGTCGTGCAAATTTTGTACACGACAAAACTTCTTCCATCGTTAGAGTTAGAGTGTAATCGTTTTCTTGCTCTTACAGGCTGGAAACGTCACATTAAAGCATAGCATGAGAAACCTCAATATAATTTAATTTATTCTCGTTTCTTTTCCTTTAATAGAAAGTCGACAATTAAGCACCAAGTATTACGTCCACTCAGGTCCAAAGAGTAACCAAAAATGCAGCTCCATTATAATAACATATATATATTTTTTTTTCAGGCAAACACATTTGAATTAACTTCACCTCGGCTACAGATAGGAAGCGTGCTCACTGCTGAATTGAGATATTTGCTTCCTTAATCTCGAGCTGGTGCATTATTTTTTAAAGAGAACATGTAGCCCTTACACATCATGAATGTCATCATCATGTCGGTGATAAAACTAGGGGGAAGAGAAGGTAGAGAAGATATTGGGAAGATCTCTCTGAAGATAAAAGAGGTGATTAAAAGGTTACACCGGCGCGTTTCAAGTGTGGGCAGAGATCAATAAAGATTGTTTTGCAAGTTTTTCCCAAAGCCAAGAGTGTGCATGCCCCAAACGACACTGCTGAGAAGCGATTACTTCTCTCGCAGGAGAGTATTTAAAGACAGCCCTTTATCCTCCAAGTTCGTGATGTCAAACCGATGATTTTTACGGCCAGACCTGTTCATACGACATCATATTTGGCCGGCCTGTCACTGCAAGGAGCATATGGAATGCGTAAATGTCACCGGTCTTCTAGCAGTGAAAATATTTTGTGTCCTCGGCAGGGGTCTTTGGTTCGTGAAGTAATTGTGGTTGCCAGAGTTATGTTGTCTGATTTCGTAATACCTGAGAATCACTCTGTGGACACGACAGTAGTGTCTTGGTGAACCGACAAAGGGCTTTGCTAGAAGTGCGTGAATTCATTCCGGTGCCTCGACAGGTTCCCGGCTTTATGGGCGAATGTTTTCTCGGAACATGTCATGCCTAATTGAAGTAGAGGCAACTTATAAGAGAGATGTTCGGTTTACCAGAGGTCTGCAGGTGGCCAAATAGATGATACATGCTAGGCTGCCTATTTCTCAAAGGGGCAGCTAAGAAGAGGAATCGAGTGGCGGTAAGTTAGTAGATTGTTAGGCGCCTCAGTTAAGCTAATTAGCACTGACTCCGTAAATTACTGCAAGGAGCAAACAAGAGCAAAAATACTTATATGGAAAGGTCTCTCGCGCATAGGCATACATAAATCACGGGACCTTACTCATATCAGGGAGGCTAAACCTGATTCAATCACATTCAAACGTTGCCAATGCGTTAACTTTAAAGACTTCTTCGGTGAGAAGATTTTGAGAATAATTAAGACATTCCCTATAACGCGAAATTTAAGCGTATCTGTCGATTAGTTTGCAAAAACAAGACAAAATAGAACGCAAGGAGAGCGGGAGCACAGTAACGGTCAGCCGCGCGCGCGCGCGCGCGCACACACACACACACACACACACACACACACACACACACACACACACACACACACACACACACACACACACACACACACACACACACACACACACACACACACACACACACACACACACACACACACACACACACACACACACACACACACACACACACACACACACACACACACGCACGCACGCGCACGCGCACACACACGCACGCACGCGCACGCACATACACACACACACACACACACGCACGCACGCGCGCGCACACACACACACACACACACACGCGCGCGCGCGCGCATACATAGATAGATAGATAGATAGATAGATAGATAGATAGATAGATAGATAGATAGATAGATAGATAGATAGATAGATAGATAGATAGATAGATAGATAGAGAGAGAGAGAGAGAGAGAGAGAGAGAGAGAGAGAGAGAGAGAGAGAGAGAGAGAGAGAGAGAGAGAGAGAGAGAGAGAGAGAGAGAGAGAGAGAGAGAGAGAGAGCGTTTAGAGTATATGTTGATGGCAGTCTCATCAGTGAGGCCCGCCCTCTGATCCGTTGGCCGTCTCGGGTGTCCGATGAGCGACCGGTGCATAGCTCGTGGCTCTTCTTTCTCTACTTCTGAGAAATTCTTTTTGGCTCGTGACTCTCTTGTGGTCTCGTGGACTGCCTTTCGCTCGGTTACACCATCAAGTGAGTATGCGCCATTTTTATGAGGACAACTATAACTACACCGGCAACGGCATAGACGGCGACGCGGCTCAACCACCGAACTGGCGCACTAGAGAGGCGCTCTGTATAATGCAGTGTCTGCATAGTTTACATTGTGACCGCCTGCCAGCCGTGGTAGGTGGCGCCACAGTGTCACATTCCTTGAAGAGAAGTCAAAAATTATTTTCTTTTTTGTAGCAAAGAGGAGGGTATACAGATGGAAGATATGTAAACAACCTGTAACGGCAGGCTGGTGGTAGAGTGGAGAGAGAGAATTTACCCGTCGACTTGAAGGGGAAGAAGGGTGAGACCGCAAGATGGCTTTCGCAGGAGGAACTCAAGAAGTTGGTTATTTTGGACGGAAGATGTTCTGAGCGCGAGCGGTAGAATGCGCTACCAGAGTGTGGTTTCCGTGGGAACGCGACGGGTGGCTACTGTGGATGGCCAGTAAACCAATTCCACTCACCTTTCCCGTACTAATGCAATAAGTCGGCAACCCTAACTCTTGAAGCAAGAAGAACAAGAGCTGGCATACTACGGACGCAAAATGACAAGTATCCCGTAATGTTTTGCTATTATTGTTAATAAATAAAGTGTAAAATCTTGATAACCGTCATGTGTTGTCATACTCATGATTGAGTTGTTTAGCGAAATACATGTTAATATTTTCACCAGAGTGTCAGCATCCATACGTAACGACAGCAATTTTAGCGAAGATACTAGCGACCACGCAGAACTTATATTTTAGCAGTATTGAAGTTTGCTCGTTCCTCCTCACCTACGAATACGACCACGCCAGGCAAATATATATATTTTTTCACATTGATATGTGTCTGGCGCATATGGACTAGTTTTCTATCAAGGTATAGTCAGCTTTATATTTATGCCCTTTCGTTCACTCTTGGTATTCACAACACTTCACCGCAATCGTCCATTTCTGAGCAGCGAAGGGCACCTCCACGATTGAAAAATGAAAATATGACGGGCTGTGCTCGTCCAGCATAAAGCTGGTCAAGCATCATCCCTCTTGGCGGTAGGTTATCGGTGAATGGCGACTCGTTTTTATTTGGGTTCTCTATTCAGCCCTAGGATCTGCGCTATTGAGGGACACGCAGAAAAAAGTGTGAATTTTAGGTCAGTCTTCGTGCGCGCTGTTTCGTCGTCGATTCACTTTCGGCGCAGCACCGCAGGGCTAAAATGCAAATCGCTTGCCACCGGTGACGTCATACTTTCCATCACGCAGTGCTGACCTCCGAGCGGCATGTGCGAATTTCGGTTGCGTACACTTCAATGTTTTTATTTATTTATAATTAGCGCTAGTGTATTTCAGCGGATGAACTCTTTTAAGAGGAAGCCCTCAACAATAAACTCCACTAATAAATGAGCCTGGTAAACATTGTCACAGTCACACTTTATTGAACGACGAAATGTGAAAGACTGCAAGTTGATAGAGATGGTGCAGTTACCATTAAAGGTTGGGTAAACGACAAGAAGAAGCCATATATTGAGACTATCTGGCAAGCTTGAGAGTATAGAGGTGGCCTAAAAACAGTCAGAAAAAAACAACACCAAATGGCAAAACTCACATTTAGGCCAGGAGAGAGAACGAGGGCAACTTTAGTGACAGTATAGATAAAACAGTTCAAATAGCTCAATTTGTCGGCAGTTACAATTATTAGGATGCTAATGATAAAACCAGCAGCATTACAGGATGACACAACGCTAAAGTAATTAAAGAAAAAACAAAGAAAGCACTCTGTGTAATTCAAACGGGAAAGCGACCATTAGGAAGTGTGAAACTGCAGATTTGTATTAAGAGGATAAGGATCCTATTCTAGGAAACATAGCTGTTCTGTTTGCGCAATGCCTAATGACCTAGAAAGTACAGAATCCTTCGAAGGACACAAAGGTCATCTTAATTCACAAGAGGTTATCAATTATTTGAAGAGTTGCAGACTTAGTACCTGTTGTTTATAAGGTGCATATTAAAATAGCCGCTAATAGAAAATATCGGCCTTGGATTCTAGTCAACCAAGTCATAAATAAAGATATAAATCACCAATAAGAGCAGCTGTGAGTCTAGGAGGTACGATCTCCATGGTGTTATCACCGTGTATTCACCGCACGGGAGAGGTGAAACATTTTTCGGGGATGCGACTGCAGGAAGCCAAGAAAAATGTTAATTAGAGGGATATTACGACAGGCCCTTGTTCTGCAGTGTATAAAGTTACGCTGATGACAATGGTGAGTTTAACACACCGTAAAGGAATATCTTTGTGTAGTAAAAAGTAGCCTGGTTCTTATTTGCCTGGACTCAAGGCTCATGTTTCTCGTGTTTTAAGGAGCAGAAGTTTTACTTAAGATAACTTGTGCGTCTGTCATGTATGAGCTTTTGGATGCCTGCCTGCCTTCTCGCTGTATGCAGCTTTACGCAGTACATGTTGGTCAATTTAAAGTCGAGGCAATGAATAAATAAAATAAAAAAAAAACAAGCGAGAAGGTTGCATTTGAATAGAATGAGAGAGAGAGAGAGAGAGAGCGAGAGAAAGAGTCCTATAATGAAGCTGTTTACAGGAGGCCAGTAAGAACGCAAACAAAATGTAGAAGACTAGATGGCCTGGGTTTGGGAGAGACGTTTTGTCCAGGCCTGCCCGGAATTGCAGCGCCCAAAGCGTTAGTCAAGAATCCTGATATACCACCCAAGGCACACTCATAAACACCTCGGTTGTTTGTCCTTTTGTTGGAAGCAATGAGTAAACAGGCATAAGAAACGCGTTTAGCCTGAGCACATATTTCCCTTGACATTTCAGTATCTGTCATACCAGATTCTTTAACTAACCGCCCTACTACCGCCATTGGGCGCATATTTCAACAAGGTTTTGCTTGACTAGGCTTAAATATGAGAAGCATATTTCCGCTCTCAAGCAGAAATAGCTATCGCAGCACAGCCAAAAATGAGGGGAAATCTCACTCTTTCTTTGCCAACTTACCAAGGTACACGTTGGTTCGCTAATGTCTTTCTGTACCATATCCGTTCGCAACGAAGTGTTTTTCGCCACATGGTGTCCTAGCAGGTCACGGGGCATGGGTCATCGAAGATCGAGACCACATCTTAGTACTTTCCTTCGAGACCAGCTGTCTATGTTGGTTGCTGGTTCTTTTGGCATTAAAGTGCCTTGTCCGCGGTTGCATTGCTTCATCCTGCCGGGTTGCCAACATCCTTTCTTCTACGCCCCTAAATTTTCGTCGGTTCTGTTCATTTCTGCTGAAGGTCGATGTGTCTCCATCTGAGGTGCATGAATTAGGACTCGATCTTTGCCCTTGCAGTTGTTTATACTGTTGATGTATATAGGTTATATAAACATTTTGTCCTCCCCTGCGCTATTTTGCCTGCGGTAATACACGGCTCAACGAGGTAAAATTTGGTGGTTACGGTCCGCTGCCTGGCTCACTCGTCGGTCCCTGGCAGGCACGACAAGAAACCACAAAACTTTAATGGCGCCAGACAGATAACAAGGAGGAGGGAAGGCAGGGATGTTAAACAGAAAGGCCTCCAAATGACGCAAAAAAGAAAATATGAAGCACCTCAGATTAATTCCCACCGCTTATTTTTGCTAGATTTTGTTTTGCTGCTAGAAATTTTCAGCGCTCAAGATTTCACATAGCAGTAACATTGAGATCTAGGAACCACACAGAAAGCACGCATTCGGACAATAGGTGGTATGAAGAAGGCAAAATTTTGCCGCCGGTTAGTTTAACCTGTATACTTTCTGCCCATTTTCATTGGTGGTAGGTGTACGTATATACATCCCGTTGCGGCGCTGTATACCATCGATAGAGGTGGCTTGCAGCATCTTGCCCTCCTCCCTTTCATTCTTGAATGACCTAAGAAGACCTGGTAGAGTAGAGGCAAATTTTGTATTGTCCTGCTCTTGAGACAGGTACCTTAGATAGCTGGGCTTAATTGTTCTTCACATGGCCCAGGCAGAAAAAAAGACACTCTTCTAATAACGCCTAAATTTCGCTATAGTGTGTTCATTCTCGCAGAGCATTGACATAACTGAAAATTTCCTCACGAAGAAAAATGCTTCACAGAAATTCATCTCTGCATTATCCATCATTGTGACAGTAGCATCAGTAGCTTAGACCCAATTGCGTCTGTCACTATTTTAATGTCTTTACTGCAGCTACCTTTTTTTTTTTTTTCATTTCTCCTTACAACCAAAGCACTTACAAGCATTGTAGTTACACTCTTTATGGCAGTATGGTGTGGCCTCTTTGTCAGATCATCAAATGCTTACATATAATTCAGAAGTTTCTCTCGAAGCTGCACTGGCTCCATTTGCCCAATCTGAGATTCGAGTTATGTGCCTTTGGAGAAACCAAATCAAGCTTTCCTATATATGATTACCACATATACAATAATTATCAGGGAGAATTGCATCCAGGGAAAAACAGGTGTGAATAACCTGATTTGGCCTCCAAGGAACAACAGGAAAACTCACCTGTCACGCCCGAGAACACTGTGTAGCTATTGGTGTAAAAATATTATCATTTATACACCGCACATTGACGTATGAATAACAATCGCTTATGTCATGGCGGATCTATTTCTGCTCACTTAGCTTCTTACCAGCAGTGATCGGCACAGACAGATACCCTCACAAAGTAACTGCGCTATTGGCAAACAGTCTTTCAGGCATCCGTCAAGAGAAATAATTCAGACAAAGCAATAAACCATGTGGAAGGATCGGAGCATGGCATCTTCACAACAATGGCAACAGGAGGACCAGGTGCGACGGAGAGAACGAAGCAGCGTCCATCACACGTTCCCACTGACGGGTTGATGAGCTACAATGGCGTGCGCGAGGAACATCAGTCCAGTGAGAATGCAGGCAACGCCGGCAAACGCCCGCAGTGAATAAGGCTCTCCCTTTGACTCATGGCACATGTAGTTGGCACTGCTGGGTACGTAGGCAGCCATGGCGACGGACGAGTGCAGCTTCATGAGGCAGCTGTAGGGCAGCTCGGGCGAGCCCACCAGGCAAGCAACCAGCGCGATCACTGCGGTGATGAGGAAGCCACTGGCCACGATCACCATGAGCAGGACATCACTGCGACCCACGATGCCCGACAGCCCGTGCGCGCTCAGGAGCAGCACGACGGCTGGCACGCCGGTCACCAGCTGGAGGATGTTTATCATCCCCATGGGCGAGCTTACATAGTCCAGATTGACAGTCATTGGGCGGAGACATTGACTTGCACCGGCGCTGGCTAAGGTAGCTGGTATCCCGGGAGTGGCAGGCTGCCCTCCTATTGTCGTCGTCTTCTAAATATAGCACGTGAAGACAAAACCGATGACCGAAGGCAAAGAAAAAGGCAGAAGATATGCAAAAACATTCTCCTCTCCTTCGGGGCAAGCGGGAAGGTACACGCCCCGAGACCAGTGTGCGATTCTGTTCACGATCATATAATTACATCAGGTAGATTCCTCTGCAAGAATTAAAATTCATTGATTTTGCTTTTCCTTTGATTTTCTGTTTAAATTCTAGTTTATTACTCGTAAATGTCCAAATACTCTACTCCCTGTCCACGAGTCATTTCTATCTGCAATGCTCCCTGGCGAATTCCCCGCCGTAGGTATGTGCCACTAATATACTGAAGGAATAATAATAATAATAATAATAATAATAATAATAATAATAATAATAATAATAATAATAATAATAATAATAATAATAATAATAATAATAATAATAATAATAATAATAATAACAATAATAATAATAATAATAATAATAATAATAATAATAATAATAATAATAATAATAATAATAATAATAATAATAATAATAATAATAATAATAATAATAATAATAATAATAATAATAATCACCATGAGCAGGGGGTTCTCCTTCAGGCGTGTTCATTCTGCAAGGAAGCTATGACATTGGATCATTTCGTCCTGTCGCCGTATCGCCTCTCTCCGAAACCTTTTCTTCGAAATTTCTTATAACAGATTGGGTATGCCTATGGCTATTCCAAAATTTGTTCTCGTTTAGCGCTACTCGGTCGGGCTCAGTAGCTGGACGGTTTGATTCGCGGTTCAGAAAGTTGTTAACGCCTCTAGAAACATTTCCTCCTAGGTTCACCGATACCGCTCTTCCTCCTTCAGTTTCTTGCTGAGTCGACCTTAATCCGCTGTTTCTGATCAGTAGGGTTTTCTTGATTGGTTGGTTGGTTGGTTGGTTTGTGGGGTATAACGTCCCAAAGCGACTCAGGCTATGAGAGACGCCGTAATTCGATCCCGCTTCCTTGGGCACAGTAGTCGAGCGCCGTAAAAACTGCGCCACCCCGGCGGTTTTCTTTTGTATATATATATATATATATATATATATATATATATATATATATATATATATATATATATATATATATATACCTATTTTTGACGCTTATATTACCATTATTCAAGGGCACAACAACGTGAGCATATAGATTAAGAGACCGTTAGTTTTGGTGCAGTTAGCAAATTAAGACATGATGTTTTAGAAGCGCCAGAAGTGCATAATGGTAGAGTTAAACTTATATTGGGGGGCTAAAATTGCTCCTCTGCGCCGAAGGGGTTGTTACTATCGGCATATGGGCTGGTCCAGTGTTAGCAGGACTTTTTTTTTCTTTTTTCCATAATGATTCCAATGCTTTAATATCGACTAATGAAGTATATATTTAAGGTTTAGGTCTTCTCTGGGCCTTCACCTATACTCCTCCTCAGCCTCATGGACACTCAGGACTGGATCTTCTGTAGTGCATCTGACAATATATACAATGTCCGCAACGTATAAACGTCACCACTTATACTGCGGTGGATGCCAGGTTGACATGAAGGTTGAAAATTTTATTAATTCATGAAAATTCTAGAAGCCTTGGGTGGCTCGCCCAGTCCGGCATACCAGTGGCATGCGCCGCAGCGTAGGCCTTGCGAACCAGTTCTCTTTGTTCGTCGGAGTCCTCGCCGTGTAGAATGACCTCTCACTGCTCCAGACTGGGACTGTGGAGTTCATCGACAGCGGGATTAAATTACCATGCCCACATTATGTGAAAGGCCGCAGCTCGTTCTCCACAGTGTGGACACCCTGGTCTGCCGAGTGAGGGGTACCATTAGTGGAGTTTAAGTGGTGTGACGAGAGTGTCACTTTGTAGCTCCATACCTTATTGGAACGCTAAACAAAGCCGAAAAACATACCCTCCGCCGTCAACAAACAGGCGATCCGTTGGAACCTGGACATTACTTCCAACAGAAACCAACATCAGGGTGCGAATAGCATCGTTCCTAACGTTACAATGAGGACAGAAAAGTTTTTAGGCTTGAAACGTCAGCAGAATGTAAAAGTTTTCAATATTATTCTCTGATTCAGCACGGCCGAAACATTGCAGTTAAAAAGATAATAATTTTCTTCGGCAGGTGGGTTCTAGACTTCACAACCTACCTTTTAACTGCAATGCTGTGTGTGAGAAAGAGATAGAATAAATTTTATTTATACAAAGTAATTATGCGGGTGGTTCACCCAGGTCAGGGAAACCATTGGCGAATACGCCCTCCAGGCCTGACCGATCAGCTGGCGCTGAATGGGGAGCTCTGTGTGAACCAGCTTCGCCTCCCACTGCTCGTGGCTAAGTTTCTGTAATCTGTATGATTTAAGTTTGATTTAAGTGTGATTTAAGTTTTAGTTTCTGTGTACCGTGCGAAGCTTAATGTGTTCGAAGTAAAGAATTCACTATAACTGGCCGTGACGTCATTGTGACGCCACATAGGTCATGCCTAATAATCGTAACTGACGTCATCATGACGACTCGTCTGGTTCTAAGTGACGTCACCATGGCGTCGCCATGGTAGTAATGACGTCACCATGACTGGACGCGACGTCATGACCGAATGCAACGTCATACGTCACATCTGTTCAATTCAATTCAGTTTATTTTTCCAGTTTCTACTGCAAAGTTTCCTGGACAAAAGCTGCAAGAGCGGCTTGACTAGGTCCAGGAAACTTCACAAGGCATGCCGTATATAGCATGCGTGACCAAAATGCAACCATCAATATATATAAAAACGCTTAATACACATCGAAGAAACACAAGGGAAAAAAAAAAGCGTAAAGAACATTTCTTCATACAGATGTAACAACGCTGAAGATGACGTAAATAAAAGAAAATAGAAGATAGTTACAGTATTGCAAATCACGCAAATAAATAACAGTACCACCATTTGTACAAAAATGACAATAGGGCTAGAAATAATAAACAGGTACACAAAACAAGTGACAGACATTCAGTCACAATTTTACAAAACAGCCCAGAAGTTCTTTTTCTGTATATGCCGCAGTGTTATTAAATGCATTTGCTCAAAGGGCAGCTTATCAAATAAAGACTAATTAGTAGATTTGTAGTTATTACGGAAAAATGGTATCATCCTTATACCCTGATTTCTTGTGTTCACCAACGTCTGGCGTAATTCTAAACAGGATAAAATTGACAAATAATTTCTGACATTAGTGGAAGAAAAATACATTGTTTCCAAAACAGTATTCATATAAATTGTAGACGTGAATATTGTAATGTGTTAGGAAAACATCTGTCGTTGGACGTGATCTTTCAAGATTATCAGTTAGAGGAACAATATTGTGTGTGCGTGCGTGTGTGCGTGTGTGTGTGTGTGTGTGTGCGTGTGCGTGTGTGTGTGTGTGTGTGTGTGTGTGTGTGTGTGTGTGTGTGTGTGTGTGTGTGTGTGTGTGTGTGTGTGTGTGTGTGTGTGTGTGTGTGTGTGTGTGTGTGTGTGTGTGTGTGTGTGTGTGTGTGTGTGTGTGTGTGTGTGTGTGTGTGTGTGTGTGTGTGTGTGTGTGTGTGTGTGTGTGTGTGTGTGTGTGTGTGTGTGTGTGTGCGTGCGTTTGCAGTGTGGTTAATATGTCCATATTGGTCTTTGTCGTTGTAGCTCACACCAAATTGCAGTGTTAAATGGGAATGTCAGAGTGCATGATAAATCTGAACTGTACATTTTAAAGGCAGAATGCTGGGACATCATGACAGTGGACATACAACAGAAGTTTTTTGCAAATATAATCAATGCGTGTTTCCCAACTCAAGGTAGATAAAAATATACTCATAGTTTGGTTTGGCTTATGGGGTTTAACGACCCAAAGCGACTCAGGCTGTGAGAAACACCGTAGCGGAGCGATCTGGAAATTTCGACCAGCTGGTGTTCTCTAACGTGCAATAGCATTGCACAGTAGTACATGGGCGCTTCGCTTTTCGCCTCCATCGAAAAGTGGCCGCCGCGGCCGGGATTCGACCCCGCATCCTTGGGCACAAAGTCGAACACCTTAACACTACACCACTGCAGCGGTAAATATACTTCTAGTGTTTTATGCTCTTCAACAATGCCAATCATTTGTCCTTGTGAACTAAACGTAGAATTGAGGTAGAAGCTTTGTTCTTGGCGCGGAAAATTACTGATTTAGTTTCAGCTGCATTTAATTTAAGTCAATTTAAGCGGCACCGGATTGATAATCTATCCAAAGTGGCATTATATTTCGTCATGACTTAGTTGAGGTCAGGACCAGAGACAAGCATTGTGGTCTCATCAGCATATATAATAAATTGAACTTTGCTATCAATGTTAACAACATAAATAATGAATATATTGAACAACAGGGGCCTCAGCACACTACCTTGCGGTACTGCAAAACGGGTAGTTAGAAGCTCGGAAGTTATATTATGGACGGTTGCAGATTTTATTTCTTCATGTTCAATATCCCGAACTGATGTTATCACGACGTCACATCTGGTTATGACCGAAGACTTCAGCAGGCGATTCAGGCATATACGAAGCTGAGCAGACCTGGCGTCCGATCCAGGATTTCATGCCGCGCCTTTAATTTGGCACTTGCTCGAATGCCGCACCACACGGCATGCATAGGCAGACGCAGAAAAGTATGAATCAGCGGTGTTTCAGATTGGTTTACAGGAAAGAAAAGGCGCAGTATATGTCACACTCTTCCGCCAACATGATGAGTCTCGAAGTATAATCATAGATAACTTGGTCGAACCAAACGGAAACAGCCTCTCTGTGTCACCAGTCTAGAATCCTTTATTCCTACGTGGAATAAAGGTTTTCTCTCTCTCTCTATCTCTCTCTCTCTCGAAGCGAAACCCTTATTACTCCCTTCTGTGACGCGTGTCTTTGCACGTGCGGCGCTCGGAGCTGCGGCGCTCATCCCCATTTTCCTTTTCCTATGTCGCGGTTCAGGTATTAACATCAAAAGTGAAAGATACTGTGCCTTACCTTTCCTGCAAACTAATTTATAATTGACCGTTCAAAATGTGGTGTGACCTTGATCTGATGATGTGTATTCCTTCCTTCCTTTCTTCCTTCCTTCCTTCCTTCCTTCCTTCCTTCCTTCCTTCCTTCCTTCCTTCCTTCCTTCCTTCCTTCCTTCCTTCCTTCCTTCCTGTTTGTTTCTTTATTTGTTCCTTTCTTCCTTTCTCATATTGCCGCCCATTACGTTTGGTTATATTTTTGGCCGCTTGGATCAGGGACGTTGACAGTGCTGACTTTCGACACGGTGTACGTGTCCACCATACAATGGTGTTGTTGTTGTTGTTGTGGCTGTAGGAAGAAGGAAAAGAAAATGCACGGGCCTGCTACTGGCTCTGTAGCTGAGCCAACTTCGCTGCCTCGTGCAGATAGAAGAGAAAATAGAGAAGAAACAAAAGGAAGAGGGAAAGAAAGACGCGCGCCGCAACAACAGCCGTCGTCCACCACTGAAGCGGTGGCGGGTGCAATGACGGCCTAAAACAGATAAAATTCGGTAACAGGCTAGCCCCCGCCGCAAGCGGCGGTGACCTACCTGCCCCAGCCCCATCAGGGGAGTAAAAGTCAGCGCAATTCCATCACTCATATACAATGGTGCCCACCCAAATGAGTAGTGCTCATTACATTTCCCAAAACCTAACTTAGGTGAAACGGAGGGGCGTGCATGAGCAAAATTATTCCGTAGCCCTCCACTACGCCATCTCTGTCTTCCATCTCTGTCTTCCTCTCCGCAATCACTCCCACCTTTCTTGCTTCCCGTACGGCGTGGTGCAAGGGTCCACAGGAAAACGTGCGACAGATAGAGCGCCTTTCCTGTAAACCATTTATTATTTATCTCTCATGGCCTGAGTCGCTTTGGGACGTTACACGACACAAACTAAACAAATTTTTATTATTATTTTTATTTCCCCAGAAACTAAACTTAAAGAAAATAAATCGCGGATTGAGAAGGCGGTGTTAAAGCTAGGGGCTATCGCTGCTACGCTCGCCGCTCTGGCTCGGATGACTATAGGTTCAAGCCGTGCTGAAACCTCTACAATTTGTTTCCTAAATGTTAGCCTGGTTACAAGGTGACGCTCAAGGAGCTGCAAGAAAAGCTCAAAGAGGAAAGCCCTAATTAACAAAGCTTAAGAATTTTGTGTCAAGGCTAATGGCACATATAAAGAAAGTTATGCGAGTGCAGGGTGTAATACTCGAAGATAAAAAAAAAATACCCACTCCATACTAAAGCAGCCAATTTGAAAATAGGAGGATTAGGAATACCATAATGACTATCAAAGAAGCCATGTCAGACGGTTCGCCAGACAATGCACGGCATTCACTGTCTTTTATTTATAGCTGGTGTTTTAATCAACACTTAATGAAGGCTTAACTGTGCAATTATCGATCTCGTAAAAGATTCAACTGTGGAGCGTATCAAGATATTATATAAATTCTAGCTTATTTTTGTATGGTGATGAAAGAGAAAAACGTTCAGTGGGTGTTTTAGTGATTTACTTGCACATTGGTACTGTATTGGCGGTCCTTAAAAATAAATTGAAATTACATCAATTAGACAGCCTATTCTGTAACATTTTTTTTCTTCAAACGTCAAGAAATTAAGCGTGTATACTTTTTATCATTGTATTTACCTAATTCCATACATAATTATATATTACTGCTTGTGCTACAATAACGATGCCTATAACAAAATCGCAGCTTGTCCCGTTCGTTACGCGTAAAGCGGAAAAGCCGTTATGTCAACTGCACTACAAAATCGATTACGAAATATGAAATGAATATAAGTAGCAGCTTTCCAAAATAATCACGGCAAAAATTCGTTCGTTCAAATATAAGAACAACAACAACTACAATATATATGTATATATATATATATATATATATATATATATATATATATATATATATATATATATATATATATATATATATATATATATATATATATATATATATATATTGCAGTTGGAGCGCCTACGCTACCGGCGCCTATATATATATATATATATATATATATATATATATATATATATATATATATATATATACACATATATATATATATATATTGTTGTCGTTTTTGAGCAGCACGTTTCACAAGCGGCTAATGAATTTTTTTTTTTTCTCAGAGCAATTGTAAATTGCATTGAGTGACAGCCCTTCCCTTTTCCACTTGGGGTACGATGACAGGGCGGTTAGCTGAAAACCGAAGATAACGATTGCAAAATGATTATCGACATAATATAGCCACGATATTTTTTACAGGAATAGACGAAACACACATGCATTGATTAGACATATGGCGGCGTCTATGGTCTTTCCAGTTGTGATGTATGGATGCGAGAGTTGGACTGTGAAAAAGGCTGACCGCCGAAGAATTGACGCGTTTGAATTGTGGTGCTGGCGAAGACTCTTGAGAGTTCCTTGGACTGCCAGAAGATCAAATTAGTCGATATTGTCGACCATAAACCCTGACTGCTCATTGGAGGGTCAAATTCTAAAGTTAAAGCTCAGCTACTTTGGTCATCTGATGAGAAGAGAGGAGTCGCTGGAGAAAGATTTGATGTTGGGAAAGGTTGAGGGTCGCCGGAGAAGGGGTAGGCAGCGAACGCGATGGTTAGATGGCATTCTCGACGCATTGCAGATGAAGCTATGTGATGTTAAGAAGATAGTGAGAGACCGGAAAGCGTGGCGTGACATGGTCCATAGGGTCACGAAGAGTCGGACACGACTGAACGTCTGAACTGAACTGATGGCGGCGTCAGTTATTTAAGTATCACATAAATAAAAAACAAACATTTGAATGAGTGGAGGGGGACGCCTAAATTATTCATTAAAGCGTGAGGTGTAACAACGTTTACATGGCCCTTGTCTGCATCTCCCCGTGCGGATCATCGTTCACATGCAGTACAGTCCACTGTTCAAGGGAACATCAGATCGTGTGGCCTCAACCCTTTGAAAAACACTGCCGCCGACCACTGGTAAGAATGGATGGCACCAAGCGCATATTCGTGAAGAGCAGTCGGCAGCGCCCTTGTATATTGTCACTGGCTCTCTCGAGAGTGCTTTGTAAACGTGGCAGCAAAGCAGCCCCATGCTCCCTTTAATAATGGACAGTACTGTACATTGTCGTGACGCTGGGGCTATGGCGACCCGGCCTTCACTTGGTAGCGTGCAGAGACTCCGGGTTGAAGAAGGACTGAATCTTCGAAGTTGGTAAAATATGTACAAGCAGGTTTACTGGCACTTTGAGAAAACGTATTTACAAGAATATTTACATGAAGAAGAAGGGTACATCAGCAAAATGACAAGCGTTAAGAGTTCATAGCGAGAAGCGACTGGATGAGCCGTTTACCCAGGGCCCAGAGCGACATTTCGTGCTCTGCAGCGTCCTTAAAAACCCCCTATGTCCAGCCCCTCTCTGAAGATGCTGACCAACCAAATCCAGGGCACGCCCCTCAGGTATCGGCATCCAATCGAACACATCACTGCACTGATGGTCTGAAGCACTGACTGGTCCGGCATTCATTCGTTGGGCGTGATCACTTGTTGGCGGGAAAAGCTTGGGAACGGCGAGGAGAGGAGGTACATTTCTATTCTTCAGCAAAGAAACCACAGGCTGGTTCTGGGGGTTTTACTTCTCAGAAACCCGAGTGCACGTGGCGCCGCATAGGGCTCCCAACATGGTCCCTTTTCGACAATTGCAAATCTTTCCTGCATTCCCGGGAAATCACTTAATGGCCGTATGAGTCATGCTCTTCTCTTGTCCTGCACGTCAGCGGACATGTCACTCTGTCGTCTCCTTTGGATAGGAGGCATTCATCACTGGAGGATAGCACTTCTCGACTGGAAGGGTGAACAAAAGAAAGCACTTCCTGCTATTTCCCGCAGGGGGACGTTTCTTTGTGTTTTTCCAGACGTTCTCTTGACAGGGCCAATTTGGCATTTGCAGGTTGTCCACAAAGCAAAACATGCTTACAAAACAGGATTCCTGGAAACAGGCTCACTTAGAGCCAATGGACCATCACCACATATTCACAAAACTTTTCCATGCCCACAGGCGAACAATAGAGCGCGCAAATGCGGATGCTTGGTCGTAACAGCCTCCTCCCCCGCCAGAAGAGACTCGGAGGGCAGCAGCCGCAGCTGCTGCATGAAGAGACGACTTAATGGCCTGCACGTGAACGCTTGAAGCTCGCTGTTGCATGTCGCGTTGTCTTGATTGTTGTAGGCCAAATTGCTTGAGCTATCTGAAACTCAACCACATGTCGAAGCAAGCACTCGGCTCCCGTCTGAAGAGACCAGGTCAAAAGAAAACTGCCATTGTTGTTCGAGAAAAGCCCACTCTCAAGACGTTCAGGACCCACGTATGCCTCGAAAACCAAACGTGCTGCTTTACATAGTCATCTATATTCAAGCGCACGAAAAAAAAAAAAAACCTGATTATCAATTTGGATACATGGTGAGGAACATCTCGGACCGCTTAGAAAGAGCGGCTAAGCGCGTCCGCATTCCCATTTAACTTCCCCTTTTTGTATCTTATTTCAAAATTGTACTGCTGTAAAATCAAGCTCCACCTAAGAAGGCGACTGTTCTTCGATGTCGCAGTTTGCAGCCAAGCCAGGGGACAATGGTCCGTCTCTACGGTGAATTTGGCCCCTCCAAGATAGCACTGCAATTTTTGAATGGCCCATACAATGCAAGCGCATTCCTTCTCTGACGCGCAATAAGCCCTCTCTCTAGAACTCAGTTTTCTGCTCAAGTAGAGCACGGGGTGCTCATTACCGTCGTCATCTCTCTGGCAGAGAACAGCACCTAACCCTCGATCACTGGCATCACACTGGACCGTGAATTCTCGGCCATAGTCTGGAGCTCGCAATACCGGACGGCTAATCAGCACAGCCTTCAGGTTTACGAAGGAGGCTTCCTTTTGTTCGTCCCAGACTACATTTGTCGGTTCTGTCTTGCGGAGAGCGTCGGTCAGAGGGCTAGCCAAAGCTGAATAGTTAGGGATGTAGTGATTGTAGTACCCAGTCAGACCCAGGAATGCTCGAATTTCCGTCTTCGTGCTCGGCCGCGGGTAGTCTGCTACCGCAGAAATCTTAATCTCGCTGGGTTTCCTGAAACCTTGACCTACATTGTGACCCAAGTAGTCCACGGTCGCCCTTGCCAGGCAACATTTCTCGGCCTTTACGGTTAGTCCAGCTTGACGCAAAAGGCTCAGTACAGCTCTTAGATGTACCATATGGTCCGCCCATGAGTCGGAAAAAACCGCAATGTCGTCTAAATAAGGCACCGCGAATGTTTCACACCCCTTTAAAACCCTATCCATGAGTCGGGAAAAACAAAATGGAGCATTTTTGAGCCCGAAACTCATCATTGTTGGCTGGTAGCTGCCCGTCGGAGTGACGAAAGCCGCGTATCTGCTGGCGCGTTCAGTGAGCGGTACTTGCCAGTATCCTCGAGTAAGGTCCAGCGTAGTCACATATGCCGCTCTACTGACCTGTTCTACTCTCTCCTCAATATTCGGAATAGGATACACTTGATCCCTGGTGAGAGAATTTAGCTTTCGGTAGTCTACCACAGGCCTAGGGTCTTTACCTGGAGCTTCTACTAAGATCATAGGCGAAGCATAATCGCTTTCCGAGGGTTTTATTACTCCCAATTCCAGCATGCGAGTTACTTCCCTATCCAGAATTTCTCTTTGCCTTGGAGAAAATCGGTAGCACCTTGATCGCACTGGCACGTCTGAAGTCAGCTCAATATCGTGCTCAGTCAAATCAGTTCTGCCTGGCCTGTCCACGAAGCAGGCCTCAAACTCTGTTATTATCTCGCCCAGATCGGACAGCTGGGATTTCTTTAGTTCTCCTCTCTGCTCCGTCTTTTTGAGAAGCTCCTGAGCGTTGCTTCCTTTTCCGCTGAGGCAAATCAAGTTGTCCCCCATCTCCTCGGGAAGGTTTAACGTTAGATTTACCACGGCTTCCCTCTGCACATAAGGCTTCATAAGATTGCAATGATAAATGCGCACTTCTTTACGCCTACCGGGAATTTTCACTGCGTAGTTAGTGTTAGAAAGCTTTGCAACGACTTCAGCCGGTCCTTCCCACTGTACTTCGAGCTTATTCTGCCTTGAACTTCTCAGCAACATCACCTGGTCCCCGATACAAAACGTCCTTTGACGGGCTGACTTATCATAGTACACCTTGGAACGAGCCTGGGCTGACTTCATGCTGGCCTCAACGAGTTCCTTAGTGTTATGTAAGCGATTCAAGAGGTTCAGAATGAATTCTACTACTGTTGGGTCTTCTCCGCGCCCCTCCCAGGCTTCGCGCACCATTCGCAAAGGTGAGCGCAGTGACCTTCCGTACACCAACTCGGCTGGGCTAAATCCAGTGGATTCGTGCGGCACTGACCGCAAAGCGAAAAGCGCTGCAGGCAGGCAGGTATCCCATTCGCGCTTGTTTTCATAGCACAGTCCCCTCAGGACTCGTTTGAGAACAGAGTGCCATCTTTCTACGCTGTTGCTCTGCGGATGATGGATCGAGCTATGCACTACCTTAATGCCGCATCGCTCGAGAAATGAGGTGGTGAGGACACTCGTGAAAACGCTACCCTGATCACTTTGTACCTCGGAAGGGAATCCAACTCGTGCAAACACTGACAGCAGCGAATCCACTACACTCTCGGACGTCACCTCGCGCAGCGGAACAGCCTCTGGAAACTTTGTGGCTGGGCATAACATAGTGAGGATATAACGGTACCCTGACTCGGTCACAGGAAGTGGCCCAACTATATCTATTACTAACCGGTGAAACGGCTCGGTAATGATTGGTACTAACACCATCGGAGCTTTCCACTTATCTTGCGCCTTTCCAACCCGCTGGCACGTGTCGCATGACCGTACAAAATTTTCCGTGTCCTTAAAACATCCAGGCCAATAGTATTCTTGCAACAGCCTCTGCTTTGTTTTCTTTATTCCAAGGTGACATGACCACGAGCTGCCATGGGAAAGTCGCAGTAAGTCTCCGCGGTACTTTTGGGGAACGACTAATTGGTCCCGCTCTACTCCGCGCTTATCCTTGAATAAGCGATACAGCACTCCCTTTCTCATCTCGAAAGAAATATTGTTTGCTGTCTTAGTGGCGCGGTGGCGCTCCCTTATCTCCTGTATATTGGGATCATTGGCTTGCTCTATAGCTAAGTCCTCTCGGGTTCCACTTAAAAGTCTCGTGAGATTACTAGACACTGGCGGCAAGAGGTTACTCTCAAGAACGTCCTCATTCCGCGTCTCATCAAGCTCACTTTCAAGTTGACTTATCTGAGATGCCTCGCTCTCAAAGTTTTCTGACCTGCTATCTTCCGCATTTACCATTGTTTTAACTGCCGTTTCCTCCGCTGTGGATTTTTCTGGAATGAGCAGTGTAGCTAGTTCTCGCGCCTTTGAACGTGTTAAGGCTTGCACAACTCTGTCTCCGAAAAGGATGCCCCTCTTTCGCAGCAGCATGTCCGATTTGTTGGAGAACAAATACGGATAGCACTTAGGAAGCTTTCCTGAAACGGCAGCCTCGGTTGTTAATTCGCCGAAAGGGCCCTCGATGACCACGTTCGCGATCGGCAAGCACACACTCTGTTCCTCAACTACCTGTCGGATCCATGCACACTGTCCTGTATAGTCGGAAGGCGATACATACGCCGGATGGACAACATCCATCGTTGCGGCCGAATCGCGCAGTACCTTGCAAGGCTTCCCGTTGACTACTAGGTCATGCAGGTAGGGTTCTAAAAGCTGCATATTTTCATCGCAGTCCCTGACATACGAGAAAGCAATCTTTTCTTTCCGGCAGTTGACGGCAATGTGACCCTGCTCATTACACCTAAAGCATGTGAGCGGCTTCCTAGCCTCAAGCTTATTCTTTGTGTTCTGCACGTTGGTCACTTCCCCACTTTTCTCACTGCCGTCCTTTCTAGGGAATTTGCCTGAAGAAACCTTCATTTCTTCGTTTCCAACTCTAGCAAAGTGCCTTTCCTGACGGTTTTTCATACTGAACTTGGGATTGCGGGGCCTATCCACTGCTGGGTTGCTGAATTGTCGGCGCGAAGCATACTCCTCAATAAGTTCGGCAGCTTCAGTTGCCGACTTAATTTCGCCTCGGTCCTGTAACCAATTTCTTTCTTTTTCTGGGAGGCAGTTATAAAACTGCTCCAAAAGAATTTGCTCGACTACAGCGTCCCTATCACTGTAGGAATCTGTGCTCTTTAGCCACTCGCCCAAATTAACTCTTAAATTGTACAGGAATTCAGGGTAACTCTCGTCCCTGGACTTAGTAGCTTTCCGAAAACGTTGTCTGAACGCCTCGGCGCTAAGCCTATACTTTCTCAGAAGGCAAGCTTTGACCTTCTCGTAGTTGTCCGCGTCCTCCTTGCTTAGCCGCGCGACAACCTCCGCTGCCTCGCAGGGCAGAACCGTCAATAATCTCTGAGACCAAGTGTCTCGCTGGAAGGACAGTTTTTCGCAGGTTCGCTCAAAGTTAGCCAGATACAGACCGATATCCCCTGATATCACATATGGCTGCATGTACTTTGACATCTTGAAATCTGCCTCCTTGTTGAGAAGAGGTACCGCTAGCTGGGGACAATTGCCCGACCTCTTGCTCAACTCTAGTTCTAATTTCCGGAGCTCAATTTCTTGGTCCAGCTTTTTTGCTTCTCTTTCACGCTTCTTTTCCTCTTTTTCCCACTCACGTTCGCGCTCCCTTTCCTCTTTTTCCCTCTCAAGTTCACGCTCACGCCTCTTTTCCTCTTTTTCCCGCTCTTTCTGCTCTTTTTCCCGCTCCTTCTGCTGTCTGAGCTGTTCCTTTTTTTGACCGATGAGGTTCCATGCTTCACTGAGCTCCTCATCATCGGCTCCCAAATCTGTGATTGCCTTTATAATCAAAGGTTTTCGTGCCAAACCACTTGTATCAATTCCCAATTCCTCACACAATTGCAACAGTTCCGGTTTCTGCAGCTTTTGTAGGTCCATGATCGCTCCGAGTGTCGGCTACTTCCAAAACAACAGTGCAAACTACCAAACCTAAAGGCGTTTCCACACTCTCTTTACCAGTTCTAAAATCTAACCCTGTTCTAGAACCTGGTCCACATCAGAAGAAAAGCCAAGCACTCACCCACACATGCGATCGATGTTCCGAGCTGCCCTCTTGTTGGCCGATTGTTGCTCCTGCTTGTTGCTTGAGATGCCACCTCCGATCACCAGATGTTGTGGCTTGTAGATTCTGATCCACCTCGAATCACCAGATGTTGTAGCTTGTAGATGCAGATCCCACCGCTGCCACCAGTTGTCGTGACGCTGGGGCTATGGCGACCCGGCCTTCACTTGGTAGCGTGCAGAGACTCCGGGTTGAAGAAGGACTGAATCTTCGAAGTTGGTAAAATATGTACAAGCAGGTTTACTGGCACTTTGAGAAAACGTATTTACAAGAATATTTACATGAAGAAGAAGGGTACATCAGCAAAATGACAAGCGTTAAGAGTTCATAGCGAGAAGCGACTGGATGAGCCGTTTACCCAGGGCCCAGAGCGACATTTCGTGCTCTGCAGCGTCCTTAAAAACCCCCTATGTCCAGCCCCTCTCTGAAGATGCTGACCAACCAAATCCAGGGCACGCCCCTCAGGTATCGGCATCCAATCGAACACATCACTGCACTGATGGTCTGAAGCACTGACTGGTCCGGCATTCATTCGTTGGGCGTGATCACTTGTTGGCGGGAAAAGCTTGGGAACGGCGAGGAGAGGAGGTACATTTCTATTCTTCAGCAAAGAAACCACAGGCTGGTTCTGGGGGTTTTACTTCTCAGAAACCCGAGTGCACGTGGCGCCGCATAGGGCTCCCAACATGGTCCCTTTTCGACAATTGCAAATCTTTCCTGCATTCCCGGGAAATCACTTAATGGCCGTATGAGTCATGCTCTTCTCTTGTCCTGCACGTCAGCGGACATGTCACTCTGTCGTCTCCTTTGGATAGGAGGCATTCATCACTGGAGGATAGCACTTCTCGACTGGAAGGGTGAACAAAAGAAAGCACTTCCTGCTATTTCCCGCAGGGGGACGTTTCTTTGTGTTTTTCCAGACGTTCTCTTGACAGGGCCAATTTGGCATTTGCAGGTTGTCCACAAAGCAAAACATGCTTACAAAACAGGATTCCTGGAAACAGGCTCACTTAGAGCCAATGGACCATCACCACATATTCACAAAACTTTTCCATGCCCACAGGCGAACAATAGAGCGCGCAAATGCGGATGCTTGGTCGTAACAACATGCACCTTGCCATTCGGTTAATCACTGATCCGTTAATTCGTGCCTTTGTTGAGTCACATATAGAAGTTGTAAGCTGCCATATTGATATGAGACCATCCGACATAAATATAAATCGCCGCTTAACCGAGCCGCACGAACCTGGCTGCAGTAGAGGAGGTATATCTGACTCGAAATGTAAAGGTTCTTGAAGGCTCGAGTCTCCCCACCCTCATATTTGAACTGAGAAGCCCGAGCTGGCAGCTCCTGCTAAATTGGTCATGGCACGTGACGTAGGAGCACCCTACGCCAATCAGTAACCGGCCATGCCAGCTGCCGGCTACCACTTGCCAGAGCCATGCCCTTGTATTTTCGCTTACAGCGCCATAAAACGCAGACGTCGAATTTTACAGAGAACGTAATTTCTAGCGATATTATCTTAAACTTTGTATTCTTGGAAAAAATAGTGTGCACCTCACTTGTGGCAAAACCTTTCTGGAAATGCTACGAAATAAAGATGACATAAAGATAAGCAAAAAGAGGTACAGAGACCAAGCGCGCCTCTTGCCACCACCACCATGTTCAGCGCCGCTCATTCATATAGGCTAGCACTGAACGGCAAACCAAAAGAGAACACAATGGTCTCCAGGAAAGTGGCGCACAGGGCAGCGGTCTAAAGGATGGCAGGCTGATAGGCAATGACCGCCGACGCAATGTACGAGAAGCAGTTGATAAGGCCGAGAGCAGCTGCCACTCGGCCGAAAGTAGTGCGCCCCTGTGTGAGCTCCTGCGTCGTGAATATGATGGCGCACGTGGCATACGCCATGGTGGCCGCGGCGATCGTGGTGCGGTATATACTGCGCAGTGGTAGCGTGTTGTCCAGCGTGCAGCACGCGAACAGGAAGAGCGACATCGTGAAGAATGTTCCCGACACCCAGACCATGAAGAGGGAGTCGACGCGGAGGACAACCAGCCGCGTGTGCTGATTGGCTGTGGTCACCAGGAAGAAGATGGCAGGGCCGATCATGAGCTGCGCCATGTTGAGGACACCCAGAGCCATGTGGGTGTAGGCAGGCATGCTGACGACTATGCAGTAGGATCACGTACGCAGGGGCGCTTGCGTGGAATCGATGTGGCTGTAGAGAGGTCAAGTATTCGATCATCCGCCTTGTAGTGGTCCCAAGCGGCACCTCTCCACCTTCTACTTGATACACTCGTGTTGACTAAGCACAGCAAACAGCCTTGTTTATCATATGCGCTTCCTTGTTGAAGTACCTCTGTCGTTGGCTGGAGGAGGCTGGCAGAGCACCTGAGATGAATGACTCTGTGGGATTTTACTGACCAGTGAAGTATCAACCGTCGATGGACGGCCGTGTCACCACAAACTTTCTTTTGATCATTTGCAGGCTCCTGCAATGAAAAAGCAAGCCGCCAATAAAGAAGCGAGGAAATGATCATGAGTAGCTGAACCCGAGTGTAACTATAGTAGGAAGGGGTGAGCCTTCACAGCGGCGACACATAAATGATAGAGTCTTATGGATATGGATAGCAAAAGCGTAATGTTGTACACAGGCCAGTTCTTTAAAACTTGACAATGTTTATAATTATAAGGTGAGAGGAGGCTACAGAGACTTGAGTATTGGCAAACAGTCTTAAACGGCAAGCTGATTGCGAAGGGAGAGTGGCTGCACACATTATAGGCTAATTTATAGTGTGCTGGCTGCGCAAGCTGCTTCTCCTTTGAATAATTGCGTAAGCATGTAGCGGTCGTTACTCCGAAGTATGTTTCCTTTCCTGCTACTCGTAAATATCAAACAATACGTATGTGTCTCGGCTCTTAAGTTCAGTTGAATAATTACAAATTCATAAATAATTTAGAATGCCCATTCCTAAATTGCTCTATTAGCCACATGTAGGATGAGCCTTCAGATCGATGATTATCTTTGGTGTATATCAGATAAATCATGACAAGTAGGGAGTCATGTAGTCTACCATGGACCTCATGTGATACGTACACGCAACATAAAGCTGTGTTCGCTCTTAGCGTTGCATCTCTATAAAAACTATAAGCAGTAAAGTGGATGCGGCTAAGACAAGACCGGGTTAATTGCGGAAAAATGGAAGAGACCTTATTCGCTCTGCAGTGTGGGTATATTCCGGCTGATGATGGTTATGAATAAACATCTAAGTTTCGCGGATGTATTCATGGCTCCGACGTAAATCCCTAGCTTTTAGTATAGCCCCGCCCTCAGCACCTAAGGTGAGTTTTTATCCTATATCAACCATTTCGATAGCTAAATGAATTCTGCATACGGCTACTGAGCCCGAAGTCACACGGTAGGACCCCAGCAGTGGCGATATCACCTTGAACGAGCCGAAATACAAAGTTAGGGGTAGAACTTAAGGTCCGTTTTTAAGAGCATGACAACAGTCTTGCTCCCGTCTTGGACTCCATTTGCGAATTTTCGTTCGCGTAAAATGCTCTTTGTGGCTTGCTTTATCCCTAATCTCTTGATTTGTGCCTCTGTTATCTCACTCGTACTCACTGGCGCCCATTTGGCCCACCGTATGTGAACGTCAAATATATATATAGATATATTTTTGACGTGCACTAACATCGGGCAGCAGATGAAGGCGTTCTCCACCGGGTGGTCTTTCACCTAACTGTGTAGCTTACGGCTGTGTACCAATGAGCACGTCCGAAGCAAGAGACAGAAATAAAGGGATTAGGGATTAGTGTGTAGAAAAGTACATGCATACGGACAAGGATCTGCAAAGGGAAGCGCAGACAGGATCCTTTAGTGCTTTCGCGTCACACCCTTAAAGGCGGAGCTTAAGTGTGCCCTAAATTAATTTTCAGGTAAAAGCAGTTGAGCCATGCAATAAAAGGGCCACATATTTTTAGCTGAAATGACTTACCAAGGCAAGCAAAGAGAAACGTGGTATCGCGAAGGAACATGGTTCACAGGCCAGCCTCTACTTCTTCTTCGCCTCTTGAAACATGACACATACCCACATGGGAGATTGGCAAATGTGTAGTGGCATATGCATCAAACTTTCAACAGGTCGTATATCATTCAAAGCACTACTAAAAGAAGAATTGCAGTAGCAGGTAGTAATCACGGTAATGTCTGCGTACATAGACAAAAAGCTTTTTTTTTTTTTTGTGCTTAAGGAAATGCAGCCACGTAATTTGATATACTTTTACCTAATGGTGACAATTCCGCTGACAACAAATGAGGTGGTTGAATTTCACTTGAATTAACTCCTTATTAGGCTGACTTGCGCCCTCAAAAAACTAACCAAGCAATCGGTGGCTACGATAGCAACAATCGTGCTCGGCGGTTGTCGATGTACAGAGCGCTCCGGCGAAGAAAGATCTACATAAAACCGCGGACGGTGACTAGCATACCCTGTAGCATTGTAGAAGTATACGTGCGTGGCTGAGATCTTTCCAGATGCTTCTCGAAGTTTTTTATGCAACAAATAAAATGATAAAGCCGTGCCTCACGGCAGCGAGCATGAAAAACCAAAAAGTACATTGTCGATGGTGATAAGGCCGCATGACGGCGGCTGTTAAAAACAACAACAAATAGGGCTTTGAATTGTTCGCAGCAATATATCTGTTCAGAATACGTACAAAAGTGACGAAGAATGTATTTTATGCTTAATACTTTTTTTCTAAAAACAAAACTGCCCAAATACTAAAATTATGTCTGGGATTTAGGCACGTAGGCTTGCAACAGAACATATAAGTATAAAGACAGACCCTTTGCTGCATGCTTCGAAAAAGATATATGGCCGTATTTCATGAGGATTCATCTGAAATGCATGTCTATTTTCCATTTCATTATGCCTGACAACTGCGTGAGGCCACTATCATATGAAAGCAGCAAGCGGCGAATAGTGGGGCAGCTTGGCGTATCTTCGGCCATGTCGGCGCTCGTTCCATAGACAAGCTGACAAGCGATCGATGATGGCAAGATGAAGACAACCGGGTTTATTTATATATTGTACATCGTGAACAGCAAGGTCGACTCGCGACACTCGTTACCGAGTTTTATAAGGCTAATCGTGGCTCAATACCTATGTGAGGGACGAGCCACACGACGATGTCGTGCCTGGATGACCTCAGTTTCGTGCACTTTCACGCGCTAGCACAACCTTTGGCATGCCATATATGTTATATTCTGGATTGAGGGTGTGATGAGCTGAGCATCGTCAATGTTGCGTACACGACGGTCGCTGCGTGTACTTTTGATCAGCCGGTGGTAGGTGTGAGCCGTCCACACCTATGCATCATACGAACCTGCGAACAAAGCCGGCAAGCCACCGGAAACGTGCCCTTTTCTGCTTTACCCGTCAGATCGACGAGTTTTGGACAACACTGTGATTACAGCAGGGTGACATCAGTCTAGTATGCGGGCCGTTAATGGCAGCTGCTTCTAGGGGCTACTCGTTGCTGCCATTTTTACTCACACCCACGTCTACGACAACCTTTTCCACTCCCCACTCTTACCTATTGACTGCAATGTGCATGGTCTCCAACGAGTCAATGATCCGGCCATTTCCGGGACTTGTGACCGGCAGCTACGTCACCGAACCATATCTGTCAGCGCCAATGGACCAAACAGATCTGAAATTAAAAATGAGAGTGGCTTTTTACACAATACAGCCCCTTAGTCTCGATGAGATAAATTTGCATAAGAATTGTTCGTGGATCATGCGCATATCTAATCAAAAACAGGAGGTTATCATCTGAATAACACTGCACTCGAGGCATATAACTTCTTCTCTGACTTGGTCACTCCACATTACCACCATAATTAACAATGCTAACAGCATGTTAGGCTACCTGCGCCGCAACTTCTCCGCCGCTCCTACTTCATTAAAACTAGCGCTGTATAAAACGCTCGTCCGCACTAAACTCGAATACGCATCAGCAATTTGGGACCCAAGCTCCACTAACTTAACTAATTCACTCGAGCTAGTGCAAAACAACTCTGCCCGGTTCATCCTTCTTAACTACAATCGTACAGCAAGTGTCACCTCCATGAAAAACATGCTAAATCTACCTACTTTAGTCTCCCGTCGAAAATTCTCACGGTTATGCTTATTTCATAAACTTTTCTACAATTGCCCCATTCTACGAGATGAACTAATTTCTGTGCCATATTTCATCTCATCCCGGCTTGATCCTGCACATAAAGTCGGCATCATATCATACAAAACCAAAGCTTGTTCACAGTCGTTTATTCCCCGCACATCAGCAGATTGGAATCACCTTCCCGGATCGACAGCCAGCATTCAAGACAGCCTGCGATTCCGCGCCAACTTAGCTAACATTGTATACTCAGGCTCTTAACAATTGTAGTCATTGCTGTTACAATCACCAATTATTTTTGCCTTGCACTTACAACTATATTCTTACTAGAGCAGCTAAAAATGTATAACCAGGAACATGACGCTTGTATTTTTCATTTTTGCTCTTTAACCTCTGTTCTATTATTTTTGTAACCACTCCCCTCTGAAATGCCCCTGGCCTTGATGGTAATCATAAATAAATAAATAAATTAAATATGAATAAAATTTTCTGAAGCATCTCGGATATGACCGAGCCGTATATGTATATCGGCAGTAAGCGTTATACTTAACTGCACAAGTATAGCATGCGAGAAAAGAAGTGAAACATTTTTGAAAACAACCGAATAAGAGAAAGCCTCGACAGAAAGATTAGAATTAAAATTTAATTCATTTTTCAGGACATAACGCTTCTAAATGTTTTATCTGAATCCGCAATGGGAGGCTGACCAGCGCAGTCGACAAGCCCACAACAGACCCTCACCCATGTGCTCATTAAACGGCATCTTAACGCCTGAGTTTCCTGTTACAATGTTCTATGACGTTGGCGCCGATGCCCCTAAATACGCAGAAGCCTAGTATATTCGGATTTGTTTCATGTACAGCGCAGCTTCACTATTATTTATATAAGGTAATTTATCTAAATTCGAGTTAAATATTTTGAGATTATGCACATCATTAGTTAGTGAGAGTGAATGAAGAAGTTTATTCCCTTTGAGGCACTCAAATTGTTCAGAGATTCGTTGTTCATAGACGTTGGTTGCAACGGACAAAGTTTCTGTAATTTTTCGGAGTTAGAATTTCAGGGGATTGCATCTCATTAGAGAGCGAGAACCGGTGGGCATTCCAGGCAAAGGCAGGAGTCAAAGATGCTTGTCGCCTAATTTTAAAAAATCCAGAAGGAAAGTTAATTACATTATGCGTTGGCAATGAGAGAACATTTGACATTCCTTTACGCGCAGCTTTGTATAATTTTTTCATGATTATGCGCGCGGCCCTTCTTCATCTTTCTCTGCACAACCAGACACTTCTTCGAGTCCTCTAATTGGAGAGCAGGATTCTTCTTCAAGCTGTCTAGGGTAGCGACAAGGACGCAATGAAGATACATCGAAACGCACAGGTTATATAGGCAGCACTGTGTAATTCCCTTATTTTTAATTGTTCGAGCTCATAGTAGGTCAAAGTACACCTCATGTTCATTTAAATGGAAGCGACATCCCCAGATCAGACATCACTACCGCTTTGGTGGTGTCACTTCCGTTACTAGGAGTTACGTGGCCAACGCCGCACATTTTTTCAGGTGAAGATTCTATCACTACTGTGTCAATAGAAAAGCAACGCAACACAGATATAATGGTTTCATGGAGTTCGGGAGATGCGGAGTTTGTACCCCAGTGCGATCACCTGTATTCAAAGTGTAAAAGTCTTTCTAGGCTTGGGGCTCAGTTTGTTTGGATGAAAAATGAGAAGATAGCTTTTGCACTCCAAGTTTTATAAACAGAAAACACCTTCCGCTGTAATGCTCTTTTGACACAGGCGTACTTGTGCCATTAAAATTCAGTCATTTTTATAAAAGAACAAAAGCCTATAATCAAATGAATACATCGAAGGACAACATTTGTACACATAGCTCATTGCTATGCAAGGAAATTTCATTCGGTGAGCGCGAGGTTCTAAAGCATATTGTTATCAAGAATTTCACGATTAAGCACAAAACACACATCGCCTTACTTATCTCCGACCGTATACGTACCTCCTACCACGGTAAGAGTTGAAAGCCTTGAAAGTAAGGCAACGACTTATGCCCACACTGCGAGGGCTCTTATCCGAAATGCACATAACTATAGCAAGTATGCTCTTCCGGCTGTTGTTTTTATGACCAAGGAAATAAAGAGTATAAAGAACCGACCTCTCTCCCCCCCTCCACCCCCCCCCCCCCCCCCTTTTCTTGCAAAAGAGAAGTAGGCGAAGTCATTAGGCGTCTCCATTCCGCTCCTGTTAAACTTCCCGAACATACAATCCGCTCTGCTTCGATCACATAAACATTATCTGGAATGCGAGAGCAATCTCTGTAAGCATTTTTATGACCGGATACATCTTACAAGTACGGCGCCCGAAGCAGGCATAAAGTGCTCAGTTCGTATCGGGGAAATAAAGAATAAAACTTCCCATGGAACGCTACGCGAGAAAGAAAAATCAATACCTAGTTTCAGTGATCTGAGAAGCTATCGTTCCCTTAATGGGCCATTATACCGGCACTCGGAATTAATGGCGCTATCATTTCTCTGCAAGTGAACCAGCCACGCCATCTGTAAGAAGCTCCTTGAGTCGAGATGGGAGAGGAAAACCCTCACAGCGTAACAAAGATCTCTGCCGGCGCTCAACAGATGGCGCTACCATTGATATACGTGGGTGCGGAGTCGAAGAATAACTTGACCGTTGCTGCAAGGCGCAGAGACGTGAGCGAAGCCTTTGAAGATTTAGTTGTGCTAAAGTTCCCACCTTACTGAAAAGCACGTTCAACCCAAAAGTGCTAAACGGTTTCAGATATCTTTGTGGTGGGTAGGCTCATCACAGCATCCTTCTGAATAACCGAAGTCACCTTTTCGCTAAAACAGACAGCGCAGATGAGGATCTCTTATTAACACGCGGCATGCCCTCTACTGCCTTTTATTGTTTTCTGGTCATTCTTGTAGGCTGATAGTAAATACGATATATCACTAATAAGCTTCCCAGGTTCTTCCACTCATGCTCGTTGACTCTCTTGCCATTTCTGTAGAAAAGAGCCTTTCCTGCCCCCACCCCTTTGTATTAACATCCTCTCCGCTATTGGCTTTTCAAAAGGAATACGAAGTCAAAATAAAATCCAGGGTTTGAAATAAACCCGTCTGGTCGGATATATGCATGGCGGGAAAGCCTGGATTGATGAATCATTTAAAACAGAGACGCTTCATCCTCGCCGCGTGAGACTTGTTTACAAGACGTTTCGGCCCCGATAGGGTGACCTTTTTCACCCCCGTTCCCCCTTTCCTTGTTCACAACATGTTTCGACCTCGCTACGGAGTGCTTGTTCACCCCCTGTAGGTGAACAGGGCCCCCGCAGTGGAGCCGAAGCGTCTTTATTAAAAATAACGGTCGGAGCTTGAAGCTTTACCGCCGAAGTTAATTTCGTTGAATGCTAGAACCCACTTTGATAACGACGTACTGACGTGATGCAGCCCAATATCAAGAGGTGAAGAACACTGCTCCAATGAATGCGACTCAGTTGGCTACGTCAGTACAGTGGTAAAACGTTAACGATCTCAGCCCTCTGTAAAAAATGTGTGTAATATTACAGGTATTTTTAAAGGCAATTTCTGTTCCCGTAAAGAAAAAAATCTATTCTACTTCATTCACCGAAATAAGTTCATGAAAAAAAAATAATTTTCTGTTTTCCAGCCGAAACCTTGATTGGAAGGCAAACAATTTGATATCTTTGTCGTCTGTTCTATTTCCTATCGCAAACTGATTTTTCCTTAAATAGTAGGTAACTGCTGAACAAAAAGCGAAATGGTATGACAGCACCAAAGGCGCTGTTCGGCGATCGGCTGCGTAACAATTTCGATTCAAAAGAATATATCTAGTGGCGCCACATTGAGGTCCGTTGTTGGTTGCCTGTCTGTTGCTGTGGTACTTGTTATGCATTATTCCACTTTTATTTTTTCTGTGGCTTGAAAACGGCTGTTGCTCGGCGAACATTGTGAGTGCGATGGAGTATTGCCAGCGCCGAGATATTCGTGAGATGGAGTTAACAAGGCTTGGCCCTTAAAATTGTTGTTCATTGAAGAAATTGGCTCTTAACGCAATTACATTGTTGTTACAGGCAGAAAAACACGTGCAGTGAAAGACCAGTAAAAAAAGATATATTTGCATTATTCCTTTATGCGATAAAAAAATTTCAAAAATGAAAAGTAGAAAGCACCGTATAACCGAAATTTTTTGTCAATTTGCAAAACTTTTCTATCAATTGTGAGCAGAAAAAATTCTCGTTTTTCCCCCTTTACCTTGAATATTGTTTTAGATCGGTTAACTGTACCATCAATCCATTTATTGAATTTTTATTCCTACATTAATAACACAATAATAATAATAATAATAATAATAATAATAATAATAATAATAATAATAATAATAATAATAATAATAATGTTCACAGGAAGGGAAAGGCGCCGTATCTGTCACACTTGCACTGTGGACACCTGAACAGCGCCGTAAGGGAACGAAAAAGGGTGGGAGTGAAAGTGGACAGAGAGAAAGGGGAGCCGTAGTGGAGGTCTACAGAGTAATTTCGACAACCTGGGGATCTTTGACGTGCGCACAGCATACGGACGCCACTTCGTTTCGCCTCCGTCGAAATGCAGCCGCCGTGGTCGGGTTCAAACTCCGGAACTCCGGCACAGTAGTCGGGCGTCTTACCACTGCACCACCCCGGCGGGGCTAACATTATATCGCTTTTCTGCTTTTAAGCCACCAATCTTCCAATCACATTTTGCTAGCTTCCACCGGAGATTCATTCACCCGTCCTCTGGTATCTCTAAACCTCAGGGCCTCAGGAAGAGTGACTGCTTCTTCATCGCCATCCGAATGGATACCATCACATTCGAGAATAAGATGTTGAATGGTTTCTATGGATTTACCACATACTGTACTCGTGTCATCTGCTTGGTTAAATTGCGTTTTGTAGCTGCGTGTTGTAAGGCACTCTGATCTAGCTTCAAAAACTAGGGCACTCAGTAAGCTTTCTTCCTGATCTGCCTTTTCCACTTTCGGTATAGTTCCACACTCTGTTCCTTTTCCATAGAATTTATCCAATTTTTACATTCTGTGTTTTTAACCTGTTTTTTAACGCTCTTCATTTCTCCGTCCTTGTGACCAGAATACTTACTAGTTAACTTCCTAGTCCTTTCGCTCCATTGTGAGCCAACGCTTTTCAGGTATAGGTATTTAAATACTACAGCTGCCCACCTTCTTCTTCTTCTTGTTATTTGCGCTCCCTTGTGACCAAGAATTGTGGAAATTCTTGTTGCCATCAAACACGCTCATTGACGAAGAACAGTTTATTCAACTCGAAGCTCGTATACACGTATATGTCACGGAATCTCTCAACTAGTCCAAGCAGCTCTACATAGTGCTTATTACTAAGCTTGGATTATCTGCTAAGCTACTCGGTTTGACATATTGCTGACAAAATCAACTAATTATTGTGGATTATTGATCGCAAACGCAATAGTGGAAATTTCGCTTCTTAGCAGTGTGGAGCCACATCTAATGTGATCAAGTCTATTCACTATCTACATGCGTCACTGAAAAGTGATTAACCTTTGGGGCTAAGGCTAACTCACGTTCACTTAGTAGCAGAGGATGTTCAAATTCGCTGAAAGCTTGTTAACCACTTAAAAGCCAAAAAGCTGCCATTATCAAATAATTTACAACTACAAATTGTACTAGATGCCCTTCTGTTACACCCGCTACTCCACCTTGAACAATATTTTGACCCTATTAGGGTACCTGGTCTTTCGTTTACCTCAGATTCTTTTCTTTTTTTTTTTTTCGAAGTTCAAAGCAGCGGTGTTGAAAGCTGCCATTTATATACGGGTTGTTACTTAGGTGGGAGTGATTTGCTTAATCCATATCACCGCTTTAATCTCCCCTTCGTCCATTTTATTGGTGTGTGACTCCAAGCAATGGTAACCAGGCTTTGAGCTTTGTCTGCACGTTACAGTCCTTGTACAAATACATCAGTGTCCTATAAACTGTAGCTAAAAGTGGTCCTTGGGTGCATAACAAACTACTGGCCTTGAATAACAACCAGCTTCTCTTCACTAGTCGCCCGTGCATACGGTTACTAATGTTGTAGGCACGGCGTTTTACCACGAATATATACTTAAACTGTTCAGAAGTGCAAGATGCCGGGCCGCCGATTCCACGTGCACGTGATAACACGGTGATAGAGTTGCCGGGATCGCTTTCGGCCGGCTTTCGGCGTTCTATGCTACCAGCTGTCGTGTGGTGTCGGAACGCAGAAACACCAGAAGCAAGAGAGCGCGCCGCGGATGCTGCACTAACCGGGGACTACGGTAGGGCTCCGACACGACGACTGAATGACCAAAATGCGAGCAACCAATGTATACGCGTTCTTCCTAGTGAAAAAGAGAGAGCTTAGATTCGCACGCAAACGTTTTTCAAGAATATTTTGGTGAAATTAAACAGAGGGGGAAGGGGGGAGGGGGAGGTGTTGCTTAGTGCTGCACAAAATATGGTAGGTTGTATAAGGACCGCTTTAATAGCTCATTCTTAAAGAATGTAAACTGGGAGCTTATACATCTCTGATCAAGCCTCTCCTTCAATATCTTCCCTTCGTATTTTTCAGGACTAAGATGAACTGAACTTAGGGAACTTGAGTCAGCGCAGAAGAAAATCACCAAATCAATTTTTAACTACTACGCTCGCAAGTTTTTTTTTGTTCTTTTTTTTTTTTTTTTTTTTTTATTAATGCGAAAGCATAACTTCGCTATGTTCACAGATTTCTGTCCCCAAACCGCGTCCGCAGACCGCAGATCGCGTCAGCAAAATCGTGTCCGCAGCAGTTGCGAGTAATTGAGAAGAGGGAGAGGTTAATGAGTGGTGTTAATCGATAAAGTGTGACATAAAGTTGTGTCCGAAAAAAATTATTGGGTCAAAAAGGTAATTAAAAAATTAATTACTGGCAAAAGATGTAAAAGTTGTCCGGAGCAGTTGTGAGTAATTGGGAAGTGGTAGAGGTTAATGAGTGGTGTCAATCGATAAAGGCAAATGTATTGTGTCCGCAAAATAATTAGGCCAATAAGTTAATTAGTTAATTCATTACAGGCGAAAATTGTAAAAGTAAAGACGAAAATGGTCTCATTAGTCCATCGCTTGGCACCACATTTGAATATATCAAATACTAAAATAGTTAATTAAATCAAACAATTAAGGTGACGTCAAGGATGTCAACTCCCGCAACCTGAAGTCAAGCCAAAAAGGGTAAGGGATTGACGCGTCATTTGAAAGTTCCAAAGACTAAAGTAGTTAATTAAGGCAGTCAATTCAGGTGACGCCAAGGATGTGACTTTACGCAACCTGAAGTAGAGCCGAAAATAGGCATAGGAAGGGATTGGCGCGCAATTTGAAAGTACCAAAGACTAAAATGGGTAAACAAGAAGCGAATTAAGCAACTAGAAGCAGCCAGAAGCAACCAACCACAGCATTCGTGCTTTCGCATTACTCCAATGCAGATTCTGCAGTGATTTTTACTTTAAAGAGGATTACCCTGTCTATCAGTCAATTCTTAAGCGTCGATGCTCTAAATTAAATGGGCTTAATTAAGGCAGTCAATTCGGGTGACGTCAAGGATGTGACTGCACGCAACCTGAAGTAGAGCCGAAAATAGGCATAGGAAGGGATTGGCGCGCAATTTGAAAGTACCAAAGACTAAAATGGGTAAACAAGAAGTGAATTAAGCGACTAGAAGCAGCCAGAAGCAACCAACCGCAGCATCCGTGCTTTCGCATTACTCCAATGCAGATTCTGCAGTGATCTTTAATTAAAGAGGAATACCCTGTCTATCACTCAATTCTTAAGCGTCGATGGGCCCCTGGTTGGTTTATAGTGCTTCGCATATTTGTGCACAAGCCCGTTTGTATAGCTGTGCCTATTTCGTTGGTTAATCTCCTGCACTTGTGGCACGGCGACATGTTGAAAATTTTGTCATTTATATCGTCTCTTGTCCTCTTTAAATTTTCCTCTTTTTCTTTTTTTTTCTGTGCTGCCCACTTACGAAATGTAAACTGAGCGTGGTGGTTTTCAAAAACAACTACCAGCTTCACACCTTTCACAGCAAGCGCCTAGTAATGTTTCATGCTATAATCTCGTAATTTTTGTGTAACCACCGCTTTTATGTCTCAAACCTTAGAGAGCATTGTTTTGTGAATGAATTAGAGAATAAATGCTTTCATTAAATGATTGTTTCATAAGCAAACACACATGTCGTCTTAGAAAAAAGCATAGTGTGGAGTACTCAAACGAAAAGAGACACCCAGAACAACTTTACTGGATAATTGCTTCTGCAAAATAAAGATCTACTCTGATGTTCCATATGCGCGTGTTAACATTGTGGCATCAGGCGACGTCTACACCAAGGTCGTCAGTCTCGTGACGTCTGCACTGAAAGCGAATGGTTGCCAACACTTTGAGGTGAATGGCCAAGTTGCATAGCCTCCGAGACCTGAACAGGAAGGCATTATCGACCAACACACTTTACTCGCGAAATCGGTTTGTGATGGTGATATCTGTAGTTCTGGTCCTTCGCAACTTATGAGAAGTTTGTTTTCGGAACGAGTGGTCCGTTCAGCGTTGCAGTAATGCTGTATCCTATCAATGCAGGCCAATTTCAATTTGTCATTAGCATGCCTTTAGCCCAGCCCAATGCAGCCCATGCGACGTTCTTGGATTCGTGCCAGCCATCAAGGCAAGTAATTCCACTGAGCGCCTCTGAGCTTTCTTTACTCTACATCTAAACTTTCTTATCCTGCCCGCTGCCCACCGCGCGCGTAGTAGCCACGAGTGACAGGTCAAGGATGGGAATCTGGGAATCTTCACGACAGTACGGCCCATTGTCGGCGTCGTGAGAGAAGGGAGTGCCCACAAAGGCTGCAAGGGCACACAAAAACGGACCTTGAGGTCTGCGACGAACTAAGGCAACAGATTCGAGCAGAATGGCTTTTTCATGCCGTCTTCCCAGGCGGAAAGGGTCGGCTTGATTATCGTCTGAACTTTGAAGCCAGAACAAAGGGCAGTTTTGAGACGTACCAAATGCCATTTGGGTCGCGTCATTGTTCGCTCTCCTGCCATGACTAACGAAAAACAAGGTCGCGCCAACCACGCCGTTTTCAAGCGGTATTGCACGGCATGTGTATAGGCAGCCATTAGGACGTGTAGTTACGGTATTCGGTGATGCCGCGAGGAGCATTGTGCCCAGCGCGGCACTTAGTGTCTTTCATGAGAAATTGCCTTAGTGGACGCGCTGATAAGATGACAAACCATGATGTTCACCCAATTACGATCATATATGTGCAGAGGGTGAGTCGGACAATGGGGCGGTAAGAAAACAAACAGCCTTGCAGCTTAAGCATTTCTCGTCTTGAAATGCCGCATTATGTTGTATTCTGACCCCCGTGGACAACTATCCTTGCACATAGTAGACCCGCAACAGCTTTGATGGTGAGAATGGTTGTTATAGAATTACAGCATGTTATAGCACACATTACGTGAGGCGGTGCATACGAGCTAGCGTTTTGCACAACTACTCAAGTTTTTTTCTTCCTTTGCGCAAGAGATACAGGAAATGAATTAACGGGGACAACTATCCTTGCACATAGTAGACCCGCAACAGCTTTGATGGTGAGAATGGTTGTTATAGAATTACAGCATGTTATAGCACACATTACGTGAGGCGGTGCATACGAGCTAGCGTTTTGCACAACTACTCAAGTTTTTTTCTTCCTTTGCGCAAGAGATACAGGAAATGAATTAACGGGGACAACTATCCTTGCACATAGTAGACCCGCAACAGCTTTGATGGTGAGAATGGTTGTTATAGAATTACAGCATGTTATAGCACACATTACGTGAGGCGGTGCATACGAGCTAGCGTTTTGCACAACTACTCAAGTTTTTTTCTTCCTTTGCGCAAGAGATACAGGAAATGAATTAAATGCCTCATTTAGGATACGAATGGCAGGACTACGGCGATTGCATTAACCTCACTAACGTGCATATATAATCATCTACCTCAGCAGCATTGCGATCCTTAGTTTTAGAGCGTATTTCTGGAAGCAGCAGTGTGCCCTGATGCATTTACCGGGACGGCTCTGTTATGTCGACGTCACCTACGGTAACCATCTAAATACCATGAACATGCGCCGCAACCTCGGTCACACCCAACTGAAAACACTTCCGTTGCTATGCGAACACCTCCCTGCAAGCCGCTTCTATAATTATTCCACGGCAGCTGCCTAGAGTGCCGGTTATGTTCGCTGATACCATATCTGCACGGCAATCCATGAAACTGACACGCATCAGAAGCAGCTCGTCATCTTGCAATCTCGGTTGCAGTCTTGCAAGCGAGACAGGCACGTTACGGAGCAATTTTGTCCCGCTGCGACAAATCGCTCCCTGCAGGAGCGTCGATGATCGAAGGGCCTACGACGCAGCAAGATCTGTTAACCGTCACTAACCCAAGCATTTCCGCTCCGTATATGCTTGAAGAGATAGGACTAAAATTTCCGCCGCTGTCACGTGGCGTTCATAATTCATGCTGTGGTGCGATACTGAACGACCATAAAGTCTGCTCCGCAGCACTAACACCCTAGAGACTTCCATGTGGCCTCGCAAGGGGTGAGCTCTCGCACCTCTTTGAGGTGCTTTTCATTCTTTTTTTGCATTGGCACATAAAGAGCACTGGTGCTTCGAAGTGGCACCGGCTACTCTTGCGCACAAATTTAAAGAAGCCCATTGCCTCGACGTTATGCAGCTCGAAAAGCGAAACACATTCCTTGATATCACATCACGCGAGTAGTATACATAAGGCCGGATATTCAAAACCTCCCATGCTCTCAGCGTGTGCGGCTCATAAAAATCTCAAACAGTTTGTCAGTGGCTGCGATAAATTTAAGTTGCCACGCAGAACACTGGATTTGTAGAATTTTGCGCGACATAGCATTCGGTCGAAAAAGCATCTCCGTCACTGTTGGCGTTGGCGTTCCCACACCCTATTTTTTTTTTTAATGTGTCGGAAATGTGACGCGACCGATTTTCGTGCGGTGTCATTCTACTTTTCTTCCTATTTAACACGCATCAGGTAATCAAGCTGGAAGCTAGTTTGCGATGGGAATTCGAGATAACGACATGTGTACCTACAACTGTATGCTGTTCATTACAAGCGTAGGCGTTCATCAAAAAAGGGAGAAAAGTAATGCCCCCCCCCCCTCCCTTTTTTCTAGAAAGAGACGAAAATAAAAAAAAAATGAACTATAGACTTTTCACGCTTTGCCAAACCCTGTTCCAGTACCTCGATGGCGAAACATTGCGGAATGAAAACGCGGTGTGGAAGGCGGTCTACTCTTAGGCGATTCTTAAGCGTCTTACTAAATATTTATTGTGGAATTCATGAAGACTGCACTAAGACTAAATATGGCTACATGAGGATGGAGTGACAAGCGCAAATGGAGCCTAGTGATACATGATTCAACGAATACATGCGTCGAAGTTTGTTTTAAAATTGCTAGGGAAACATAGGACATAAATAACATGGTTTTCTTGAAAACCATATGCGTGCATATGCCTTTTGTGTGAGGTCGCCCTCGTCATATTTGGCATCTTCATATGCAGTAACCTGACAGAGAAACTACTAGGTTACCTTCAGGAGCGTCACCGCATATCATTATAGTTTACTATGAAGGCGAAAGCCCTACATGGTTCACAAGAAGGAAAAGCCGCAGGGAAGTGCTCGCAAAATGTATAGCCGGAAGTTGTGGCCCTGAAAGGTCATGTGACGTAGTACAAAGGTGTATGCTGTGTCATCAGTCAGATATCATTGTTAGTGGCGTAATGCTGTCAAACAGCGTAATAACACGTCCTACGCCGTTATCGCATGTGTAATCATGACTAGTCGTGTGGGTCCTGATATGTCATGAACAAAAATAAAGATATGAAATTTGTATATGTAGGGTCATGTGAGTTATACATGACTGAATAATAATGATGTGACATCATGACTAAGTAATGGTGAGGAGTGACACATGATTCAAGATGACAAAAGGTGACAAGTGATTTTGGGTGGCGTGCGAAATCTGGTGGTCACGATGGAATCAAGTAAAATAGTGTCACGTGATTCAGCACTATGAGCAGCAAGAAGCGCTAATGGTTTTGCATTTCACCACTGAAGCAGATTTCAATGCCGTCAAAATTTTATGCCAGCCATGGAAGTTATAGCTTCAGCAGCGGTTGATTTTTGAGCATATTCGACGATATAAAAAACAACCAGCCATCAGCATTGGTGATACCCATCCAAACATATTACAAACCCACTGAAGCATCCTGCTTTATATCTTCCTGATCATTGTTTTTCGCAGCCACTGAGCGGAGAATCGTACCAGATGACTGGGAAGTGGGCAAGTCGTTACTGTGAACAAAACAAGCAGTGCGATGACCTCTTATCATCCTGTTTCATTAACAAGTGTCCTGGGCAAACACATCAAAATCATTCACTATCAAACCATTGCAATATTTATATTCCAACAGCAATTTCTATTCGTGACAGGATGATTTCAGCAAGGACTTCTCCTACGAAACTCAGCTGGCCGTATTTTTTTTTTTATGGTATTCGCACTAACTTGATATAGTCAACAAACCGACGCCACTTCCTTAGACCTCGCAAATGCATATGACAACATTTCTCATGAACGTTTCCTTTTTAAACTTACCAAGTGAAACCTACATGCAAATATCGCCCTGTGGAATAGTGAAATTATCACACGTCGCTCTCAGTCTCCTTTCATCACCTGATTCTCTACTTTACTTTCAATCCCCATCAACGTGTAGCAGGGGTCTGTTCTCAGTCTCGTACTATTCCCCTTTTGCATTAAAGGTTGGTTTTGTTTGGTTTAGGAGGTTTGACGTCCCAAAGCGACTCGAGACGCCGTAGTGGAGGGCATTAAAGATTCATCCCCGCTTTTATCATGCCACAAATCTTTGTTCGCCAAAGACTGCGTTATTTGTCGCTCAGGGATCAAGAATCCCTGCCGGACGACCTAAATGATGTGCAAAACGTGTGCCTACCCTGGCTCATGACGTTCAGCCTTTACAAATGTGTGTATTACGTATTTTCATTGCCATCGCACACCTCTTGGTTTCTAATAGAAAGTTTCTAACTGCACAGTTGACCTCGTTCAGTCGTATAGACACTTAAGTATTACCATTTTTCATGACTCAGGTTTGCGTGCTACTAACCTGATATAATTGAATAATAAGATACGCCCCACAGCACGTCAGACGTTTCACACATAGGCATTAAACATGAATACGCATGGTATCAACAATGTGGAACTCTCAACAACCGTATTTAACAAACGCTCTTTTAACAAAAACTGTAACAAAAGCTATAAGAAATCGGGTTACCATGTGTATCCCCTCCTCATACTCACACGATGTTAGCACGCCTGCTAAGAATTTACGCTAAGGCTTGGCCAATCTTTCTGCTCGCCGCGCACGGCCAATCTTGTCATATTTCAGTTATTTTATTGCCAGTACAGAAAAAAAACCATACATATGGGCAGCCCACCACAGGCTGCATCGCGTCGGTCACCTTCAAGTTTCGCGGCCAGGTGCCTGTATTTACTTCCGTCTATGCCAACGCGTTTTTTTTTTTCTTAGCTACTGACGAGAACGCCCTTACACCCCCTATCGCTGCCCCAAAGTGGCGATCGACATTTATGTCTGCTGTACAAGTACATTGGTCTTCTAAGACCTAACCGTAATGTAACACCCAAAAGTATGTCTTTAAGGAAAATGAAGTGATGCGAAATGGTGTGCTGTTTGTTTAGGGTTTAGCTGGCTTTTCATTGAAGGCTGATGACTTCCTTGTACAAATCCTATAAAGTATACGGGACAAGCGTTATCTTTGTGTAGCTCATTGCCACACAAAAATTCTAGAGCCCGCCACTATAAGGCGTCTTTGATTGCTTGAGGCGCTTTGAGAAGTTAGCTCCATAAAACAAACCAAACCAGCCGTCCTATATCAGGCTAACATTTTCAGTTTTCATCAAAATGCCAGTTCGTCCACCTCCTTTTCTGCCACTGATTTTAATAAGACACTCATCGTTAAGAAGGAATGTAAGCAGTTTTAGAATTTTTAACAAAAAATTTTGGTAATATTTCCTTCTAGTTGCATATCCGGTATTACATATTGAGTTGCAGCCTTGGTATGTAGGGCACATAAGGCATACTGCATAATGCAGTATAAGGCATAAGGCGTACTGCAGTCATAAAATTTTGAAAACTCTTTTGCCGACTGACAATTTCTGAGTGATCGAGAGTGCTGGAAACAACCTGAAAGCTACGTTTGTTTTTGAAGATGATTAGTTTGTGGTCATTTGCATGCAATGGTAATCTTACAGCAAGAAGAACGGCTCCTTGCTATCAATCGAAAGCATTTTTTTAATCTGTCCGATTGGAATTTTAGCCTCGGTTGCGTCTTCAACTGTTCAATTTGCAGAAATTTAAATATATTTTTTTAAATTGTACACAACAGAATCCCTTTTATATATTAGCCCACATTTTTGCTTACGTGATAAATAGAAATTTCACAGAATGCACGTGCCACGCTAGAGAAGGAAAGAGAAGAAAGTGGAGAACGGAGCCAGGTTCCTGTCTCGCCGTCTCTTCACCTCTGTGCCAGCGGAGCCTCTTGGCGCCATCTCTATCTTCGACTCTCACCACAAGCAGCGCCATGTCTAGCGTTGGAGTCTACTTCCGCTCCGCGCCGGGTGTTCTCAACATCTGGCAGGTGGTGCTTTGCTTCGCCCTGGTCATCACCCTCATGGCCGACCACTACGGGGCGAACGCCCGCTACGACCTACGGCTCGACGAGCTGCTCCTGCTCATGGCCTCGTTCGCCTTCTTCGTCAGCACGTTGCTCATGCTGGTCGGAGTACTCATGGGAACGCTGGACCTGCAGTACTCTCCCATCTATCGGCTCAACTACGTCATGGCCAGCTTCGCCTACCTGCCTTGCACCGTGGCGTTCGTCGTCGGTGAGGTTGGTTCCTCCCACGGAGCCGACACTTTCCTCAGCATGGCCCTGGCCGTGGCCACGTCGTTCATGTTCGTCGCCAGCACACTCGTTGTCTACCAGCCTTTCTTCTGCCCCATTGTCGTCGCCTAGGCAACGCTGTGTCTCGTCCTTGAACGACGAGCAGTGTGTACTGAGTATGCATTCGTGTACTTTTGACTTGGCTGACACATTCGTCACGTTACTTATGTCGCTATAACGCCCACTCCAGATATCGGACGTTCATTAAATATGGCCAGTGGTTTGAGGAGTTGATGCAATAGTTCGGATAGAAATTCAACGCTTCGGTGTATTTACTGCCCCCTACCCTTGTGGTCTGCTCATATTAGTACCTATAAAAATGTGACAATGTTCAAATAGTTAAAGGTGCTGCGCGTAAAGAAGTTGGGAAGGAAAAGTACGAAGTTGAATGCCATTTCTTTTCTCATTGTCTTTCTGATATTCCTATTTTTTTTTATTTGATACAGTGAATCCCATCAGGGATTGTAACAGGAAGGGCTGTGAGCATATTATACTAAAGCATAAAAGCATACAGAATAATACATGGTGTAGAGTGTTACATGCAGCTTACAACGATCGAATAACACAGATAATATCACTTGTATTAATTACATGATTACGAATGATACAGCGAGGGGATCAGTATTAGTTGTAATTGACAGTCAAGACACAATCAAGGTTTAAAATACTAAAAAAGAGAATCGACTATAATGAATTCACAACTTGAATCAGGCATGACAGGCAAGTAAAAATACCAAGAGAACAAGGAAGCATAAAAATAAAAATAAGGAATACAATTGTTACTGTAATGAGTATAATTCATCGGCAACAAGGGAACAAAACTCAGCTAAGGGCGTGTTTGCACATTAGGCCTTTCGCATAAATGCATCACATCTAGCACCTCACTAGCGAGTCGTAACTTTATTCATAAGGGCTTGATTTGTTTGAGTTATATATTTTATATATTTTTAAAGTAAGGTGATGGCAGACTATAGAGGGCGTTGCGGGGAAACACCACTGTTTGCCGTGCTGCACCTGAAGATAATTTGCTGCCCTGGTGCCACTGTGCTTTTATCAAGATAACGTCATCTCGAACTAACAAGGCGCAGATAAAGGAAATAAAGGAGTTTGCTCTCCAGCAACTCTGAATTCATGGGGCGAATAGGCGTGCAAGGTAATTGCAATGTCAGCTTCAAGAAAAATAATATAGCTTGCAGTCGAGACAGTTTTCGACCAGTAGAAACCTGTACAGCGGCTGCGCTCATCGTCATCCGGAATTAGGCACTGTTTCTACTTTCCGAGTCGGTAGCAGACATTGTCTGCGACGAATATGATGCGCAAGCATTCCCATTGCAAAACTCAATTAGCAATGCAGATAAACATGAAGTCATGAAGAGAGCCACTTGCGCGCAATGCACACGTTGTGCATCACTTTTAATTGAAGTTTTTACTAGGCAAATAAGACTAATAATGCCTACGTAAGCACAAAGACATCGCAATTTATCGCCTAAAAAAATTGTCCTGGAAATCTCGGGCTGCCTAGTATATTTTGACCGGCATGAGAAAAAAAGGCAACAAACGACGGCGATATTACTAGTAATCGATTGTCCGTCGACGAAGCCTTGAAATAGCATTTAGAATGCACGCAACCCGCTCGTGATCCTACACAAACTGAACATGCTAATGTATGACGAATGAGGAGTGCATTCGATGAGCACACAGAACGTCGCGTTTATTCAGAGCTCGCCATCGCAGATGATCACGTATGCAAACAGCGCCGCCCTCCCGCGTTAGATGCGCTGTCACAGCTGGCACAAGCACGCTGCATACGTCTATTCTATTCCGGGCGATGGGCGCCTTCACACCCTGCCCTCGACTGATGTGGACGGCGGTGACCTCGACAATGTATGTCCACCCAGGCGAGACACGGCAACCGTTTCGCTACTGGCTCCCGTGTCAAGTGCGATGTTTATTTCTCCCTGCCTCTTTTATTGCGGGAGGCCAGCTTCCTGGACCAACTGCACGACGATGTGCTCGCTACGCCGCCACCTCCAGCGTGTTGAGAACGCAGCCGTGCCTTCATTGTTACGGAGCGTCCATAGGCGCGATGAATCGCGTACGGCTGGCGCTTCCGCCTTACAAAGAAGCTTCGCGCCGCATAACGTTGCCTTGAACGCTGTCTTGAACGCATTCAGAAAGTGCGCCACCGAACACTGTACTGAAGCGATGGGGTGCGGACTCCGAAACGCCGTTCCGTCGTTTAGGCAGCCTCGCGAAATTTCTCAGCTGCGTGTTCCTCGAGGGAGACTGAAGTATACCACGCCCGAAAGGTTCCTTTGTTAGGCGTGCTGAGCATGGTTCGGCCAAGATAAACTCCGATCGACGAGGTGACACGTGCAGTTTGTCGATGTTGGGTGTTAAGTTGGCGAGATTGTTTGACGATGTCGACGCACTTCGTTCGGTCAACACATTCTCGGCACAATGCCTACGTCCAAGGACGCGCCCTTCACGCTTACGCTCATTCCTTAAATCGCTTTATGAAAGAAGAAGAAAAAAGACACTATCGAGTGAATTTGAGATTTCTACTTTGAAAGAGAGCTTTGTTTGAGTTTTAGTCTTCAGGTGGCCCTGAGTCATCGCGCGTCCTTGCGAAGGCCGCGAACATGGCCTTCGCTATATGTGCAAAGATTCGCGATATTGAGAGATGGGCTTTCGACAGACCCAACTCTCGAGGACATTCAAGCGTTCTTTGGAGCTTTCATTCGTGACAAACTCTGTCGCTAGCAATGTTTAGCACCAGAAAAATAAACGCGAGAAGAGAATGCCACAAATTCAGTTTAGAATGCAATATAAGTATTATCCAGCGAACTTCTAGAGAGCTATATTTTAGTGATAGGCAGCACATGTGTTGCCTATCAATGGAAGTAAATGTTTAAATAATTGGCTTTTCTCAGAGACACAAGGAGCCAAGAGCTTATCTGAAGCGAGTGAGTGTGCAGGTTCTACAATGCAAGGGCGAAGTCTAACAAGTCGAATGAACGGTGTCCAAAACATTCACATAGCCAGACATATGAGAGTGGAGCGTTCGCCTTTGGCTTGCTGTGAGCCCAGAGTATGAATAGTGATGTGCAATAGTGGCAAAACCTTTCCAAATTGAAAGAAAATGCAATTGGCAGAACGCCCAGCCGTGGCTAACGTTCCCGTTGTCCTACAGTCTACACAAATCCACATTTCATCCTTTTATTCGAAGAGTTCGTAAGAGGTTTCCAGACATAACTGTGAATGCTCAAGCATCAATGTAAAGCACAGAAAAGCAAGACAGCGGCGACTGTAGTTAAGTGGTGCGCATTATACAGAACCCCCCAAAAAAGCCCCCTCATATAGCAGTGCCGCTCGCCGGTGTGACTTGCACGAAGTTGTCCCTAAACGTTAATAAAAAGGAGGTTGACGTGTTTGTCCGTGAACTTTACTGGCTTCCGTTGTAGCTTCTCCTTCAGTGTCAGCCACTTTGAAAGCAAAGCGCAGGTCGTATGCAGTGCTCAATTTCATTGCATTTGAGGAATCGAGAATGAACATCCTGCGATCTGACGTTTCGCATGGCTTGAAAACGTACAAGATTTTCATGGCTCGTTAACTGTTGCCGGCTGCTTAAGAAATCTTCCTCAGTCTGCTCTTACCCCGGTTGCCTGTGTAGCTGTGCAACCATATAATTCACGCGCAAAGCAGAGATGAGGAATTTATACGAAGAATCCTTCGTCAACACTCTCATCTCTGTATTTTCCTGCTCGCCGTTGTCTGTGAACAGTTTCAACTTCTAAGGAGAACAAGAGAGTAGCGAAAGTACTTATGTTAACAACGCTATTAAAGTACGTATCATGCATTAGGTTTCGAATACCGTGGCGTAATGTTCGCACGAACTTTTTCGTAACACCTTCGTGCAAGGGGATGTCGACGTCGGCGGCGGATTCTTATCAATCGTTTTTAGTGGTCGGCTGTATTCACCCACTTTGCTTATGGACAGCATTCTCGTGAATGCGGCGTGAACGCACCTCCAGCTTCGAGCTCGCCTCTCGAGAAATAAAGTTCGGAAGAAAAGCATTCGCGTGGCGGACGTAATAAAGAAATTCATTAATGGCCGCGGTTACCGCCGCCCGTGCGTGCGACCCGCTGACCCGGAAAGAGAATCTTTTGCCGTCGTTGCATATGCCTTGGGACACAACACAACGCACGCCTAGCGATGCGCACTCAACCGCGCCACCAGCAGCGGCTGACACTCAACACTGTGTATTCCGAAGTGGCCTGTTGCAATAACACGGTCGCGCCGGGATTACGCAACGAAAGCATCGATGGGTTATTGCCCGCGCTGAAAGCGAGTCGGTGATTGACGCCTACAACGCATTGTGTTTTGAGTGCCTCCTCCGTGACGAGTTGAGAGCCAGCGTTCGAAACAGAGGCACACACACACACAGTTCGCATGTAAGACTTCCAACTTGTCCACTCAGAGCTCGCCCATGTCAGGCTGCTCTGCTAGGCTAGCTGGTCGAGCAGGAAAAGTGGGCTATCAGAAGCAGTAAATGTGACTTCGTTTCACAAGCCAAACGTTCGGCTGAGCGGATTAACCTCGTAAGGGGGAGTATGACCTGACAAGCGAGCGCATTTGCGCTGATAAAATGTCCTGTTAGAACTGCACGAGAGGTAGTTTGATTCGCCAAGTGCAGCCGTTATCGCTGTTAACGGGAACGCCCATGGCGCTGTTCTTGCTACATTGTAAAAGGTATAAATGCTGTTAGAAGTAAATACACAGATCTTCACGACACGCTATTGGGATGATGATGCGCTAAGCACACGCGTGCCAAAAGTCAAGCTCTATCGTCAGCAGATATATTAAAGGCATAAAAATCGACTTTGTGTAAGACCACAACTGTAGAACATGCGTTACAAGTTGTGGTAGACAGGCGACTTATTAAATGACAATAACTCTTGTGATTACTCAGCCTGGTCTCAAAATTGAAATCTGAGCAAGTTGCTACTGCCCATATATGTTTTAACTACAAATAACAGGTACGAAGACAGAAACGTTTTATTGAGGAGGAACGCATGAAAGGACTGCTAATTCAGAATGAAGAAGCTGATGACAGGTGGATGATAGACTTTATATATGCACTCAGCAAAACACTTGGTTGACAGTACTACGAACGTTTATTGGCATGATCGTCGTTACTGACTGAATAAAAATTATTTGGCTGACGGTACTAGCACGTGTGCTGACTTCCTTTCGTTATCATTTTCCCATCACGCCAAGAACATGTAGGGCCAGCATTTTTTACAGTAATTATGTTTATCCTTTTTACAATTTTACTTACTTTATACCAGTATATATTCATTTACATGACTAAGGAGTACCGTTTTAATTTTCCGATCCCTGGAATAAAATCACATCAAAGGGAGGAAGAAGAAAAAGTGGTACATACATATATATATGTATATATGATGATGATAATGATGAAGGCCAGCTTCTGGTCGAAACGTCGAGTCCAATAAAATGTTTCTCTAAATGAAGCGTACACTTCGCTCTCTCTCTCTCTCTATCTATATATATATATATATATATATATATATATATATATATATATATATATATATATATATATATATATATATATATATATATATATATATATCCTTTAATGTTTCAGACACGAATGGTTTACGAAAATGAACGAGCAAAACTAAGATCTTGGTATATTAGAGGAATCGGCAAATAGAAACAATGAAAAAATGATCAAAGCACACATTGTCGACGTTTAGATGCCCCGATATTGCGGGTAATAATATATATATCAGGAATAATAATACAGAATGCTTCGCTTGGAGATAATTCCTTCAGTGAAAAAAAGCTCTAATTTTTAGGATTGTTCATCCAACCAAAATGGGCCACTACGTTTTGAGATACGTGGGTGAATAAAGCTATAAGGCTGCTGAGTCCTCGCATGAACACAAAAAACCTTGCTTCACAGCCATTTGAATTTATTTTTCGTCATCGTAACAAAGAAAACCTTCTGTTCTCGCACATTTGTCCTTGCCACATCTTCGACAATGCTTACCATGAAATTCCCCATGAAACGCACCTAGGCTGAGTATATATTATCTTCCTTTGTTCGCTAAACAAATACCAGTAAACTGAAAATTTCGTTAAGTATTGTCAGTCGTTCTTCTCTGACTTCAAGGTATGCGTCTAACCTTGTTTACGGACCATCATCCCCACAGGGCTCTCCCAGACGGGAGCGTCCCCATTGCGCCTGTTCTGTCTGTGCACGTATAATCAACCAGACGGATGCGCATTTCACGCCACGATGAACTCAGGTCATGTCATGTTTGCAAAACCGGAGAGCAAATGCCGAACCGACCGGCTGCATCCAGACGACCCTGCAGTGCACAGACAAACTCGCTCCTCACGATGCTGTCAACCGCTATCCAACACGGTCTGGAACGGTTTGCGCGCGTCGTGGCTTAGAACAATGGCCGCCGTGAGGCATCAGGCATCTCAGTAATTTGGCCGCCGACTTCGCAGTTCCCGCAAGATCAACCGCGTCATCGATCCGTTCTCGTCGTCACGGTGCTTACACGACGGGCTGGATCGGAAACAAAACACAGGCTTTACAACGTCTGTGATTTCTTCTGTCAAAGAGAAATCGAAGTATGCGACAGCAAAGAAAATATATCCGGCTGAAAGTTCGCGTCGTCGCGGCGACCGCGTCTTTGCGAGCAAAACAGGCGCTCTCGGTATGCTCTCCGTTGGGCCGCTGGCGGCTGCTGCGGCCAGGTTGACAGGCTAAGCGCGGCCGACGAGACGAGTAAATATTTTCGCCCGCCTTCTTTAAAATGGGGTCGGTCACAAAAGAGACCTCGGCATAGCTCTTCTCTCCTAGCACGCTGGCTGGCTCGCGAGCACGCTCTCTCTTCAGGGCGGCTGGTAAGAAGAGCTTTTCCGTCGTGCGTAGCAGTGTGTGTGTGCGCGCGCTTCTGGCCTGTGCGTGTCCGAGCGTTCGTGCGCCACGGCGCTCCTTTTGTGCCCCCTCTCGGCGCCGGAACATCCGCCCTGTTTCTGCAGTGGAAGACAGGCCGCCCTAGCTCGCGCTCTTGAAGAGCACGCCGCAACTCCATTGTACGCCGCGTGTGGGCAAACCGAGGGAGAGAGACTGCGTGGTTCCAGAGGCGATACGCACACTGCCCTGGCTGTCTTGTCTGCCTACTTGCCTGCTCTTGTTGCTTGCGAGACCCTGTGGAGAGTTGATATAGGGGCGGCGAAGGCCGAGCGTGGGCTTCGCCGATGCCCCCATCGCTGGCCGGCTGCGAGGATCTCTCGATTCTGTGAGGGCGTTGGTCGAGCCTCCTCCTCCTACTGCCGCACCCTCTTTCGTTCACTCGTTTCTTATGGTAGTTTTCTTTTTATAGGAATTCCAGTTTATGAAAAATTTACAAAAATGAAGTCCTACCTCATCGGGAATCACAGCGGTACATAATAACTGAAAACTACGGAACTCAACTATTAAAAAACCCGGTATGGTATTATTGTGGTATTATTATTGTTATCATCAGTATTATTGTTAGTATTAGTAGTATTATTATTACCGCTAAAAGATAGCGAAGTATGAAGACAATTATTTTTCGCTTAAAAAAAAAAAACAGCATTTGGCACAGCAAATCGAGAAGAAAAGCGGGTGGAAATATGCAAATGCACATTAACTCCATGTTGAATTAAGAATCCATCAAGGATTAAATTTTTTTTTTTTTACAAGGCTTTATCCCATTCAATGTTTACGACACTAAAGTTTGCCTTCCAGGGCTTACGCTCATTAGGAAAGAAGTTCGAACTCTAGCGTGACCACTTAATTTAGACCTAGTTTCAAGAGAAGTGGTATACTTTTTCGAAATGAAGACTTGCTTATCTAGTTATCAGCATCAGAGGTAAACCTGTTCCTGGAGGATTTATTCGAAGTAGTTCGCAGCATTTCCAAATGATGGTGCAACGGGCGCTGGCTTCCTATACGGGGAGACGCGAATCGGGCGAACGCGAGAGTCGGGAGGTGCCCACGGCCGAGGATAAATTGAAGCTCGCCGGAATCGATATATTACCTTGTGCTAAACCTACAGAGACCCATCTGTTCGGACACGGAGCTTTTATAATGTACGGAAACTTAAAATAATGAAATACATGCGTTGCCATCACCGGCCAATTTGTGAAAAAAAACAAAAAAAACTAGCACTTTTTGTATTTGGGCATATGATTTTACTGCGTAAGCAATAAATACTACGCGAGGTTTCAGTCCGTCGCGTAAACCCGGCCGGTAGCCACGTTTGACGTTTGACCTTTAGAGAAGAAGAAAAAGAAGAAGGAAAAGAAGAATGAAAAGAAGAAGAAGTAGAAAAAGAAGAAGAAAACGAAGAAAAAGAAGGAAAAAAAAACGAAGAAGTAAAAGAAAGCGAAGAAGAAGAAGAAGAAGCTACGTCGGCTTTGCGTACGCAACCTACCGGGTTTAATTAAAGCTAACTCCGTTTACTCCAAAACAGTAGTCCAGCAGTTTGTTTCAAAGTTGACGTCAATAGTTTGAGACTGGCGGCGGTAAACGTTTAGTAGGATGACTTTTGCACTAAGAAATGCGTTTTTTTTCAGCGCACAGAAACTTTTATATAACAGCAAAAAATTATGAATCGATTTTTATTAAACAGTGATACCTTAAGCATTGCGTTTCGTATAGAGACAAATGAGAAATTGAGGAGGATGTGGGCATTGGCGACGAAGGTAATGCGCATGACGGCGACTGCGGGGGAGGTTGAGTTGTGCTGTGAACAGCGTATGCCCCATTGCTCTATGCAACAATTAACGGGCCGGTAGGTATCTATATGCCAAATCTGTCATAGATGAAATGAACGGCACGAATGAAGCTCCATTGGAGCGAGTACAGGAGCTGGGGTACGCGGCATGAATCAGTTTATGGAGACACTCTGAAATTGTGACGTCATTAAACGGATATAAAGATCGGATTGAGACGCAAGGGGGCGCTTTTTGTGCTACCTTTCATTTAGTGGTCGACGCAGCTTAACTGCATGTCAAGCATTTTTGATACTTCCTTAATTGCACGATTATTGTGTTTGATTGGTAATACTCTGATGAGTCCAATCTATGAGAAACTTTTCTGGTTTGGTTTGTGGGGTTTAACGTCCCAAAGCTACTCAGGCTATCAGAAACGCCGTAGTGGAAGACGCCGAAAATTTCGACCAACTGGGGTTCTTTAACGTGCACTGACATCGCACAGCGCACGGGCGCCTTGCTTTTCGCCTCCAGCGAAAAGCTGCCGCCGAGGCCGGGATTCGATCCCGCGTCCTTGGGAACAGTAGTCGAGCGCCGTGACCACTGCGCCACCCCGGTGGGGTGTGCGAAACTTTTTTATTGTAAAAATTTTCAACTGCGTTAGAAACCCCACTGCTCACTGGATGTAGGTATTGAATGAGTGAATAAATCAGCGAACATGAGTAAGTGGGTGAGTCAGTGAGAGAGGCAGTGAGTGAAATATTGAAAGAGGAGGGGAGTGAGTGATTAGTAAGCGTGCCAGTTAATAAGGAAATGGTTCCTGAGGCGAGTTATGCATTGAGGGATAAAGATAATGAGTGAACAAATTAGTGAAAAATTTTATGAGGGAGTGAGGGGGGCAGAGACGATATTGTGGCGTTAGTCGGAGAAGGTTTCATCTGTACAGTATAGGTGTCATGGGTTCGTACTGGGTCATTGGTGTCATGCTGTTACTTCTCGGCGCGTCGATTCCCTCTCCGAGTCCATGTTGTGGAGTATAGATCTGATTGTGACGGGGATGGAATGAGCCCACGAAAGTCGCAAATCGGGGCTTGGTGTGAGTTGTGACATGTGTCCGAATGTTTATAGTGTGGCCCGGATGTGAAGGGAGATGGTGAAGTTGGTACTGCGATTAGTGCTTATGTGCGTGTGAGAGTGCAGAACATTAGCCGCCCACGCAGTCCTTTTACTTCGTAAAGGAAATCAAACAACGAGGGAGCCAATGGTGGCACATATTCCAAAAAAGGAAGGAAAATTTTGTGGTCACCCATACTGCTAGTAAATGCTGAAGTTCTTTTGTTCGACAAGGCGCGATTTTTTTTTTTCGGGAATAAGGACCTTGCGTTTGGCTTATGCTGCGTTTGTTTAGATAATCAGTGCATAATCACGGATTTTCTTTCATTTTGACTTCTCAGCAATAATTATGCTGCTTATAATATATATGTATATATATATATATATATATATATATATATATATATATATAGACATGGTTTGCTTGTCACTAATGGGCCAGAGTTAAATTCAAACAGGATGTCACACAACTTTCCCGATTATCTATTTTATTCCAACAGTTTCAGACGGTGGACGTCCTTCTTCAAGGTAGAATTGAGAATCCGCAATTCTACCTTGAAGAAGGATGGTTCACCGTCCGAAACTGTTGGAATAAAATAGATAATCGGGAAAGTTGTGTGACATCCTGTTTGAATATATATATTTAGTACCATCCCCAACGCTTTCCTTGGCCTCGCCGACTGTTGGCTTCTTTCCTTCATGTAATATAACGAGTACCCTCATTTCCCCTTAATTGATCTGCTTGTAGCTTACGGGGGTCTCGGTTCTGGCAGTCTTGAAGCCATAGGTAGCGTAAGAGGGTTCTAGCACAGCTGTCGCCCTCGCTCTTGATCACGTTCTACGTGACGCTGGCGGTAACAAAGGACGTTCAACGTTCGCCGCTATGGCTGAGTGTGGCGCTGGTGAACACTCTCAAGGTTCGTATACAGACAACATAAATACCAAAGAAAGTAGCAGGGGGGACAGCGGCCGATGTAGCTCAGTTGGAAGAGCACCGGACGCGATATTCGGAGGTCGTGGGTTCGGTTCCCACCATCGGCACGTTGTTTTTTCTTCTACATTGTGTTTAATTATCTTTCCCCTAAACAGATTACATTACTAATTTCTGTGCTCATCCAAGTAAACATTAAAAAAAAAAAGACATTAAGTACCATCCCCAACGCTTTCCTTGGCCTCGCCGACTGTTGGCTTCTTTCCTTCATGTATTATAACGAGTACCCTCATTTCCCCTTAATTGATCTGCTTATATATATATATATATATATATATATATATATGGCCTGTTTTCTGTTATATGATCAAATGTGGGAAATTAATTTTAAGAAAAAACAACTACAGAAGCGACCAAATTTTACAAGGCATTTTCTCCCTAAACTGAAAAAAAAAAAAAGAAATATCAGCAGCTCATGAGTGTCGTTCACTGTCCGCCCCAGTTGTAAATCATCAGAAAAATAAAAAATCCGGTCTCAACCGAGAATTGAAGCTCCATCCCTTGGATCCCCAGCCGAGCGCTTTAACCAACTGCTCCAGGCCTTTTATTTATTTATTGCCAGAATTTAGCAGGCATTAAAATACATTGCAGAAAAAAAAGGAAAGCTGCCAACTCTCCCAGCCCCGGATTTCTTTTTCTTTATTGTCTGGCTTTTGACGCACAATATTTCACAAAAAGGAAGGATAAACACAACATGCAGAGCACAGGGCTATGCACATCTAAAGACATCATGGTTAGCCTGTGATAGCCTGGCTAGTGCCATTAAAACTCCCGCAACGAGAACAAGAGAGCCAGGCCCTAGAGAGCCAGTCGGGCCCTTTTTGTATGCCGCCAAACCAATGAATACTCTCTCGCAGATAAAATAGGGCAGGTCTTGCAACCCTGTCAAAGTGATAGCCTGCTATTCTAGAACGCCATATAGAGTGGATGCTCAAATGTGTAATCACATCCAATGGAAGCCCACCCTCATTATTAATGCTTAAATATCGAATATCTTGCGAGTCTAGTGGTATATTCTTCTTTATTGTCTGTTGCAATACATCCCAAAAATAAACCTCTTCCTAAAATTGTAAAAATACGAGGTCTATTGTTTCCGGTTTTTCGCGTTCTACCGTGGGAAACGCCACTCCCGGGAGAGTGCACAAAGCACAGCGTAATTCTCATTTTGTAGCGTGAGAATAATAGTAGCGAAGACAATGAGGCTGCAATTATTGAAATGATAATGATGATAGTAGCGAAGATACTGACGGTGCATTTAGTTAATAATGATAAAGAGAGCAAACGTGATGCACAGTGTGCAGAAGCAACGCGAAGCTTTCGCATTTGTGCAAAGTAGATTCTACATTGTTCTCGGAATTTTTAAAATTTTTTTTTCCTGCGCTTGCAATGCCAATAAAGGATAATTTACGCTTACCTTTTTTTGTCGCTTGCACACACAAACACTTCACCAATTCTTCAGACAAGTTCTGCTTCATGTTCTGCATTTAGCTTGGCTGTAGGCTCACTGAAGATTCCCCACAATGTTTCGCCTTAATTTGCAGAAAATACCTAGCATTGCTTCATCAAAAAGGAACAAAAATTAAAAAAAAAAACACGTTACCAATAGAATAGCACAGTAAGGATCACAGGAGAATTAAAATGAATACGGGCGCAAAAATAAATTGTGACAAATACTGTAAAGGAATCTGAACTTAATCGAGTGGCAAATAAATTAAAAGTTCCCTCGCATCCTTGTGCTTCTGTCCCACTTCATCGTCCTTAGTTATTTTTTTTTCGCTATTCTAGTGTTTTTAATAATAGAAAAATAATTTATTTTCATCATTGTCTTTCTTGCTCAAAGTGAGTTCATAATTTCTCTATTGTATATAGTATAATTCCTAGTACGCTAGCGAAGCACTTAAAATATGAAATATTTAAGTGCTTCAAGCAAACTTCGGCCCCACCAAAACAAAGCTATTGCCAAAACATTAGCCTCGCTGCGGTGGTGCAGTGATTAGGGTGCTCGACTTCCGTACCCAAGGACGCTTTTCGATGGAGGCGAAAAGCAAGGCTTTCGTGTTCTGTGCAGTGTCAGTGCACGGTAATGAACCCCAGGTGCTAGAAATTTCCAGAGCCCTCAACTGCGTCGTGTCTCATAGTCTGAATCAATTTGGGACGTTGAATCTCTCAAAGAAAACAATCCAAACTTGAACTATTAATTGAGCTTCAGCCCTGAGAAGCGATACAGTATTTTACCAAGTATTTCTAGTTCAATACGAACGAAAAGGATAAAAGCGCAGAAGGAAGAAGCTCCTTAATATTTCCCTTCGTAGCACAAAGCAATTCAGTAGATGCTTCAGACAGCGAAAAGGCCGCGCCCTCACAATTCATCTCTCTAGCATATCGGACTGCTAAGATTTCCGTTCATATATTCGTCCACATTGTTTCAACATGGACGGTCAAGGCGCCGCCTGATGACCTTGGGATATATGTAATAAAAAAGCACCTCAATTGTGCAACTGGCAACGCATTGAGATGATTGCTTGTTGCGACAGGACACCGTCGTTCAAAAAGAAGAAGGGAGGGGGTGCGGAGAAATCGGAGCAAGTTTTAAGATGGGGCGCGCCGCCCATTGTTGCAAAAACGATTCACCCCCCTTATAGAGGGGCGCTCGGGACCTGACCGATTCAGCTCCCGAACACTGGGGCTAAACCCGAACCAGAGGGCTTTCCACGGAGCGCATTAATCGTGACGTAACATCCACCACACGCGAACTCTGAAGAGAGCAGGAGCACCATGCTGAGGGGCGCACAATGGCGCGAACCACACGGAGGAGGAAAACGCGCCGTTGAGTGTGTCTTCCTTTTTAGCGACGACAAAGGAACTCGCTGAAGAGTCTCAAACAACGAGAAGCTTTCGTTTGCGGAACGGATAACTGTGCATTCCTTGCGAATGCGCGGTGCGAGCGCTCGTCCGACCCTGAGCTAAATTACTGGAACGAGCGATTTGTTCGGACGCGCAGCTAGGGCTGTTCTCTTGCGCTGCTGAATGGTCGGACCAACAGGCGGGATGGCAATTCTTCTAAAAGTATTCGATCGTTGTGAGAATCGAGGGTTATTGCGCGGCCTCTGGGCGCCCATCGAGTGAGGCGGTGCGATGCGAAGACGGGAGCGTCATTTGGGAAAAAGGCAATTGAAAAAGGCGCTTTCATTAAAGGCGACTCGGCGGAGCAGCAGCTTTCGTGGTAATGTGTCCTTGAGGATTACGCGCGGAGTTGCCACTGTGCTACTGTTGGCTAACATATGCCCTCACGCGGCAGTTGTTCTCTTGGCCTCCTTTGAGTTCGCCCTGCGCGATGCATGGTACGAATACTATAGCCTCTGCGCGTCGATAGTATGTAAACTTTGTGTTCATTCTCTTGATTTTTAGTTTAATTTTATTTTTTCATTGCAAGGAGTAAGAGAGGTTAGCAACCTTCGCAACGACCACAAATGAAGTTTGAAGAGTAGAATAAGAAGAGTTGTGAATGTGTAAGCACACACTGAAACTAGACGCTGATAAAACGTTACAAATCATGATTAATAAGGAAAAAGAAAGTTGCGGTGGAAACACTACCCTAACGGACATTGCGATGTCAGACGTTAGACGTATTAGTGACATGTGTATTTCCCCCAACTCGACCTGCACAACCGAAACAATTGGGTTTTACTGTTAGTATCTAAGCCACCCCAGTACTCTATTTGCTTTTGGTTCATCATTCTTGTGGGGTGGATCCATTAAGCAGGATGAGCACAAATCATTCGTTTAGATCAAAAACGTGTCCAAAATTTGACTGCAGTGAAGAATAAAAGGTTTATTTAGTGACTTTCTCGTACAAGTTAAAATACGAACGCATATCCTTAAGGCTAATCTGTAGCTATCAACTAGTTTGTTAGATTTCTCATCGTTGCTGCGACGCCAGAAATTACTTATCGAATCACTCCGGACGTTGCCTCATTCTTCTTATGCAGTTTCAACCTGCTGCAGCGATCCCCCTCTATTGTTACTAATATAGTCCTGGTGATTTGACGCATCTATAAAATGAAGAGCACAATTTTTGCGTTATTTTCTTTTGTAAGAACGATCGATGGTTTTACCATACGTAACACCGCGATTGCGAGGCGCAAATTTACCTTCAAACTCTGTTAACAGACATCGGCGAGAATTAGCGGGGAAAAGTAGCGCTGATCCCCACTCGGAAGCGGCGCAGTCAAGTCAAGCAACTTATATACATCAAAGCAAGCAGCTAAGCAGGAAATAAGGACTCAATGATGATAATTTACGTGGTGTTATTGTCGCAAATGGTAGCAGTTACATCCCTGAAAAGTTGTAAAGAAAGCTAGTATGCACCGGCCCCTGTAATTACGGTCATACAAAGCATTGTATGGACCTTTCGACATTAAAGGGGATAGGGAAAGAGAAGACGTTACGCGAAAAACATCAGGAATACGACTTCGGGGACAAAAGGTGGGCAATCAAAGCGTCGTGAGCTTCCTCCAGACGGTCTCAGTGCCCACATTCTTTCTGGCAAAACGAGCGGCTATTTGCTGCAGTCTAGACGCACTGCTGCTGCGGCCGGGGCCAGACGGAAAGTCGCCGCAATTTGGGAAGCCGGGCGGACAGGGCGATTCGCAGTTGTATTTTCGGAGGCCGCTACAGCTGGGGAAACGACACTCTCACACATAAAAGCAGGAACAACGAGACACACAGGCATTGGGACCGAAAGAGAAGTGGCGCCGTAAAGTCAGATAGCGGTCGCTTTCGGCCGGCTGATGAGCCTGGCGCGAATTGAAGCTGTACCGGAGACGGTAGCGAAGCCGGAGAACAGGACAGCCCTATAGCCGAAACCAATAGGCACAGAGAAATACCGAGAGACGGCGGTATGTTGGCCTGTTGAGTGAGTGAGCTAAAGAGAGAGAGAGAAAGAGAAAGGACGCCTCGGTCTTCATGATCGACAAATCGGTCCCGACCGGAAGGACCCGTCGGACGGACAGCAACTATTTTCGAAGTTGTCTTCGTCGCTCGCCGACACGGGAGCCTCGCGCGCGGCTGTGTCCGACAGCTCGTGTCGCGCGCCCTGAAGGAACTCCATGTAACGCGATTTGCTCCTTTCGGTCACAGCCGCGAGGCATCGCGCCGGAAACGTCCCCTCTGTACCAGTTCTTGCATGTGCATTCGTTCCGCTCGGTTCATTGCTGGGACGCGTCGACAGAAGAGGGTAACTAGGGTTGAGGGGAGCAGAGGAGTTGCGACGAGATTTGTGCTATACAAGCGGTGCGTGCGACGAGAGGTATTCGCTTCTCGTCGGCGCTTGCTTGCTGACCGAGGACCGAACAAGACTGCCCGATGCCACCGTCGTTTGTTTCTACATGCCGTCGGCGGCCGGTAGCCTGTCGAAGCTTTTCCTGTAGTTGGTCGCTATTACGGCACTAGCTGCGGCGAAGACTCGGCACACGTATGTCGTGACGCAGGGGTCGTCTCTGGCGCAGACCTTTCTCCTTTTTACCAGCAACATTTGTAGGATTTAGAGCTGCGGAAGATGAAAGAAAATAAGGAACGTAAAGGGCACTCGATGTGAAGCAAGATCTCCTCGTTCGTGTAGTAAAATGTGAATCAAGTTTATTTTCACATGACGTAATTTAAGCACGCTCCTTGAAGTTTTTTCTGACTGCGGTGGGATAGTCATTGTTAAGAAACAATGTGCCAACTACATCAAGAAGCATCCTTCCTCCAGCTCTCTGGACATACCAGGTATATAAAAAATGAAATAGAAGCCTAAAATTAATCACCAGCTTTATTGCGGGCTCTAGAACGCATGTCGCAAAGCTGGCAGCATTACTTTTTGTCTCATTTATCTCGTGTCCTTCAATGATGCGCCTTTATTGATTTTTACTCCTGACGACTTTTCCTTATATAATTCCTTGTGTAGCGTTTTAATTTTTTTTTTTGGAAACATATGCTAGGAAACATGTTACATACAGTTTTTCTTAAACCTTTGCATCGCTCACTGAAGTAAGGTCATCATGCGTGGGATCCGAGATTATAGTCTAAAATGAGAGCGAGTCGCGAATATGCACGAGTCCCCGCCTAGCCGCACCCTCTGCGCCTTACATCGCAGCATTCGGTGCCTGCGCATTGCTGCTCAAGCATTCTCCTGTCCCTGACCGATAGCGTCACCCTATTCTAAAGCTCGCTAATAAAGATCAGTATACCAAATAAAACATTCGTATCTTTACGTAACAATGTAATTATTAGCCTAATTATTAGTAGTATGATGAGAAGTCAGCAGAAGATTCGAAAAAAAATATTGATAAAAAAACGCGTGTTTGAATTAAGACACTGCAATGTGAAACTTATGGTGGTAATAAAGGATGTCCAACTCTCGCTCTGGGGTGCCTTTGCTCAGATCAACGTTGTTCCAAACACTGGAAATAATAACAAATGGTTTACAATTATGCAGAATTTAATTATCATTAATGTGGTAAGAATTCCTACAATTCTTTAAAGTGCCGTTTCATTCATTTCCTCGCAGTATCGCTGACAGCTATTAACGATGCGGAGGGTTAAACGGCATGCGTATACTCGTTGCACTCACGCCTGCAACAACGCAGCAGCGTGAGGATCACTCGGCGGTCTTGAATAAACGTTTTCTCCTCTATTAGCAGTGGCCAGGCGATGTAACTTTAGACAAGCAAAAGCTTTTCTAGGGCACCATTTTATTTTTGTTTGATGAATTAAGTCCTCTAGTACTGACATTAAGCTCTAGCACTGGCAGGCTAACAGCTATTTAAGTGTCCCGAGATGTCGCATGACCAACGCATAAAATAATTAAAAGTAATTTGCGCCGTCTTTCTCGCGATGAAAGAAATAAGCCTTGTTAAGGGGAGTGTAGAGTCGACTGTTATGTCGGTTCTGGTTTGCCTAAGCAAGTACATGAATGGAGAACGCAACCCTGTGTAAATGTGAAAAAAGTTTTAGTCGTATATTCCTGAAATGACTCTGGCCCACCCAAAAGCAAAATAGGAAAAAAGGCAATAACGGTCTTATACTACAAGGCGAGCTGAATGCTGAAACTTATTTTCATCCGCTTGGTGGCGCTATAGTTAGCGCTGAGGATTATGAAGCAAACCACCTACTACGCAAGGTTCAACTGTGGCGCAGAAAGGATTTTGTGCAATAGGGATTCCATTGCTAAAATTACCTCTTTTTCCTATCATTTCGTGGAGCAAAAGCTTAGCTATATTCTCAAGTGTTTAAAGTACAGCTACAGAGGAGTAATGGTTACGGCGATTGACGGCTGAGTTCCCACGACGCGATTTTGATCCTAGCCGAGGAGGCTGCATTTTAGCAGAGGCGAAACGCTATACTTTCGTGTTCTCTGCGATTTCAACGCAACGATTTCAGGCAGTAGAACTTCAAAAGGCCATCGCTATGGCGTCAGTTCATGTCGCAATGTGATGCTATCTCGTACAGTCCATGTCTCTTTGGAACGTTAAAACACCACAAACTAGTTCAATAAAGCGGTCGAAACTTATATAATTATTTTGTCTGGTTACCTTCGTTAGCATTTAGTTAAACTAGTGTGACCTCTAATTAGCCGGTAGCGTTGTGCTGCAGTTTCGTACCAGAGACGCGCTACGGCTTTTCAGACTTGACTTGGGTTTCTACAGGTCAACGATACTAATTGCTAGGGCAGTCGTAAGACGTTTGCTTTCTCCATGTGAAAGGCAGAGCTAATAACCATCTTCCGTCCTTTTCTTCTACCGTTGCATACATTCATGCATTATAGGTTATGGTGTGCTCAGAAAATTGGAACTGGATCATACTGCACAACGTGGCATTTATTCCGTAGCGAAGGCCTCGAGTGGAGACTTTCTTCACTTGACCTTTCCTGCAAGGCAAGCGGTGCAGATCGTCGTTTGTCAAATTGCTGAAGCTCGCGTTCTTCCGGGCCCGGCTCCAACCTCGCAGGGGCAACGGCGAAACACACCGTGGCCCCGTGTCTAATAGGCAAACCACGAGCTGCGTGGTCGCGTTCAATGATGTATAATGACCGCCCAGTGCCTCATTCAAAAGTCAGTTCCTGGTTTCAAAACTCCTGCCATGTAGTACAAGCCTCGGGGCCCTCCTGCAGCAGCTTGAATCGGAATGTCGAAGGAGATAAGTAACGCCTGTTAGCTTCATTATTAATGACTTCCACCACGCGAAACGGCAGAGGTGCGTTTGAGTTTCTTCTTTTTTATCACTAGCAAATGATGTAAGTATCATGACACACAGGGCAAACAAAGCTAGCTGTCCACATCGGAGGCAGAGCCACATATTTACACTCACTTTCCAGTGCGCAGGAAGCATTCAGTATGCAAGGGAGTGTAGTGTACGCAAAAGTACTTCGCACGATGCAGGAATGATAAATCACAGGGTCTCAGCACCAGAAAATAATGATACGGTCCCGGCGAAAACGAGAAGCCGAATGCTCGAATGGAGCTCGGGACACGCGCGAACTAGTTACCCAAGTTGGAGAGGCTGTGCGCTTAGCAAACGTGCGATTATTGCCTAAAAGACGACCGATAGCTGCTGGCTAATACGGAGGCAGAGCACGGCGTGTGATACAACGATGCTGCTGTTGCGCTCGGCGCAGAATGCGAGTGGGTCGCCATTGTTTCAAAGAGGGGATACGCGATCATGATTACCAAGCGTGACTATACTCGTCAGTATTCTGGTAGATCGCCTGCCCTCGCGCATGTATTGCAGGTTGGAGGTTACTAGAAAAGAAGGTATACAACTCAACAGGTTCGGGAAGGCGAGAATACTTCCGCCTGAATTGTTCCGTTTCTTCCAGGTTAAGAGGCGGTCTTTATATCTGTGCGAATGTTGGGCCCACGTTTGGTCGGAAGTCCAAGGAGGTGGTATGGACCAATTTTGTTATATTGCCTTTGCTCCTTTTTTTTTTTCATCCATTAAAGAACCTTTCTGGCCGCTCGAAAGAGCTGAGTGTTTTTTCTCGTTTTTTTTTTCTTTTTTTTTTTTTTTTTTAAGCGCTGTGATGTCGCGCTTGCAAGAAAAGGAAACATGACCTATGGCACTGTTGGGGGTGCGCTAACACAGACATCCAGTTCGTTTAAAACAAACAACGACATCGTACAATCTTAACACATCTCTAGCCACTAGAAGAGTGCCGATAATAAACGTTTCTATTACCCTAGGTAGATGATAAGTAGCGTTTTTTTTTTTTTTTTTAGTGAAACTATATGGGATGGAAATGTGTCCTCGTGGCGTCTGTTTCCGGCATTGCGCAAGAGCAGTAAAGCAGGACCCCTTCTCGTGTAGGCAGAAACACCATGCTCGCAAGAGGAGTTGCTTCACTATAGCCGCCTCTAAGGTTACGTCATCGGTACGGCCACTGAAAACATTCGCGCAGGAAGTGCACCATTTTTTCCTGATTGCCCACAACCACTTGTTACCGCTAGTAAAATCCGCGCCGTGAGGAATCACCAGTCTCAACCAAATATAAATGCATTCAGCCTGCGTCCACTGACGCACTACTCGAAGCAAGTGAGGGTCGATCAAGCGATGGACACATAACCAACCGCAACTTGACCAGCACTTGTCTAGGGTCCGTCTTGTAGGGCAATCAAAGCTAGAGGCGGGGGAATTCCCAGCGCTGTAGTCCCTGTGCATCTAAACATACCTTTGCTACAAGCCCGCAGTCATTTTGTCGTCAGGCGGTGCTTCCTGCCTGGACGACTACGAAAATATGACTTGCCAAGACACAGCCTCGTGTCTCCGCAGAAATTAGATGACCCTTCAAAGGCTGCTTTGAAGGCGCTGCAGAGGTTTCGCGTCGCTTGTTTTTCCTCGGTGGTATCGACGTTTAGTCCCCAACCACATACAGCTTTTACTCCAATCGAACGTAGACGTTCCGGCATACAGAGGTTAAAGAAAAACAGGGATGAGATGTCGAGTACCAATAATGCGCACGTGTCACCGAAGCGAGCACCGTCAATTCTCGGTTCTTATCAAGGCGGTTTGCACGTGCGGCACGTGTGCGCGGCTGCGAACGCGACCGGAATACAACAGTGCATCTTCCGGTCATCACAACGAGGTATAGAGGCACAGAGAGAAAGAAAGAAATGATCGCCAAGAATCGTGCTGGGCGGCACACGCACGCGCCCGTATGGCAAGCCACTCGATAATTATAGATATTGCCTCGCCTTGAGAACGGTGACCTGTGAGGGCGAAGAAAGCGATGAAAAAAGCAAGCACGCGTAGTAGTCGGACAATTGCATCGGAATGAGAAACAAGATGACCCTTCAGCAGGGAGTCAGATAACGACAGTTCGAGCTGCCCGAACAATGCCTATAGCCGTAGAGGGAAGGAAAAAAAAAAGGAATATCAATAAATTGAAGTATAAGTAAAGGGTGGGATAGCTCTGAACCTATTTACGAGAAGACGCTGCGAGAGAGAAAAAGAGAAAGAACAGTTAGGGCACGCAAGATTCGTTTTCTCTTGGGGTGTAGCTCAGGAAGTCCCGGGTTGCGGGAACAATCGTCTTGTGCCCCGAACGATTCCCCCTCGGTTGTACATTCCGCCTCCTTTCTCGGCAGTGACTGTTGTTCCTATCGTTTTTATCTCAGGGACTGCACCTTGCCTCGCTTGTTGTGCAGGGCTGACGTTGAGGGTATATAGACCCTACGCCCGCTCCACTAAAGAGACGGAAAACGGGCGTTGTCATCGCTTTGGTTTTCTTTTGTTGCTTTTTTATTGCTTCTTTTATTTATTTCTTGGTGTCACAGAGAGTAGGCAGCAAGAGCGGATATATTGCGTCATCGCCGCCGCAGCCGCGGAGGGAGGGCTTTGCGACAATGGGTCCAGAAACGCGGTAGGCGTCGGCGGAGTCTCGTCGAGGGACAAAGAAAGTTTAGCCCTCGCGACAGTCCGTTCTTACATCACCGGCGTAACCGGCAGCAGCGAGGAAGCGGAAATGTCGCTGTTCCGGGGCGCGCGAATTCTTTGAGGCCGAAATGAAGCCAACTCGAGCCGTTTGCCATGTGATGCGATGCGCTTTTCTTCAGATTGCGTAACTTCTAGTCGCGACTTGAGTGCATCCGTCATTCTCTTGTAATTACAGCTGCAGCTTCGAAGCTTCAGGGGGAACAAATGTTAAAAGAGAGAGAGGGAGAGAGTTTCAGTTGTATTGCAATGCAAGCTTCCATGTACGGTAATTAACAAGGAATTCAAGGCTCGAACAAAGCCCAGCTGAAGCAACGAATGTAGCGTAATGTACAGCTTCTTCGTCAGCTAGAATTTCGTCATATTACCTCACACTAGAAGTGATTTTTTGTTTTTGTTCTGTTTTTTCTCTGAAGCGGAAGCATCACTGCGATAGCTAACTCGAGCCTTCAGCGTAATTGTCGGTGGGTGTCTGAAAGAGCGCCAACTTGGGTCTCTGCTTTCATGTGGGAGGGGGACAATAGAATCAGCCTGCAGTGACATTTGAATTCACGTTACCGCTATACCATGGGCAGGAGTTGCTTACTCGGGTCGCTCCTTTCGCATATGGGAGGGTGATATCAGAATCAGCCTGCCAGAACGCTTTGCATTCACGTTACCCCTAGGAAACCCAGGCTCGTCCATACAGCTTGGTTAAAGCGGGACTTTATATGTGGGCTGGCAGCTTATGCTCTGGCGTCATACCCTTCAAGGCTGAGCTTAAGTGTCCCTAACAATGTAGCACCGTACACTGATAGGGCGTGATAGGGGAATAATGTAGCAGGCAAAAGAAGTTTCCGCTTCTATCCAGGTTTAACCAGAGCTAAACCACAGCAAATATTTTTGCGATCCCAAAGTGTTGCGTCAAAGGCTGACTTTCCCATTGTCGGCCACCTTCGAGAGTTCTCACTTAACGTCACAATGTGTCAGTCGACAGTGATGGCTTCAGTTCCGAAGATTCTAAGTAAATCGCGTTGCCAAGATTTCGGTTGAACTTATATGTGGACGCTCATCCCGATTTATACGCAATGATCTGATGAAATATTAAAGGGTTAAGAAACGAGTTTGGCAATTATTGAGCAATTTTCATGCTGTTCCAACGAAAAATCGATTTGTGTACCGGCAGGTAGGCAGTGGGTCAAAGGGGTAAAAAGCTAGGAAGAAGTGAGACGTTTTTTGAAGTTAAGATGAGTTTGGTATCCGATTTGGTATCAAAGAAGCCAGGAAAGTATTTATGTATAGCCCATTGCCCTCACACCATTCCAGTAATACGTTTCAATTCTGGCACATTATCAGGCCCAAAAAGCGAAATGTCGTTCAGCTTTCCAATAATGCTGGGAATATTGCAAGTGATGAATGTTGTACTGCTTTAAACGCCACCTTTACAAGGTACTTTTTAGATAGTTCTTTTGATGCGACCCCAAAAAATTAGAGGGTCACTCAGATGTCTTTTATGAGGAGAATGACGAAAGAGTACCATTCCGCTCCTGTCATTTTCCTCTCATTGTTTGCCTCTTATAGGTGTTCATTGCAGTGCTACATATAATTATAATTGGTGTGCAGGAAAAGAAAGGGCGCAGTATCTGTCACACTTTCTCTGGCAATTGTGTTTGGACGGTACACCATCGCCGTTGTCGCGTGGCGTTTTTTGGCGCGCGTTCAAGTGTGGGACTGCAGATAGCAGGAATGCTAGAATGAACACATCTCGCGGAATCTCTCAGAATATATGACAGATTTCGCGCACAGATCTCGCGTATAACTCTCGCGCACGAGATTTCGTTCCAGAAGATTAGAAAGACTTTAGCCTTGAAAGTGCTTGAGTGCGATTTCTTCTAATGGACCCTGTTTTGATTGGGTTTACCGATAATGTGGCGTTGAGCAGTTGCCTTGGCCATATATGCAGAAACTTCTTCCATGGTCCACCTCATTTGAAGTTACTTTTATATCAAACACTAACAAGGCTTAGATCCCTGCTATCCCTATTTTTCAAAATGAATGCGCATCTTAACTCTTTTCTGCCGAAGGCCGACATTAAGAGGAAGTTAAGATGACCGCACAGGTATACGATGTGTTCAAAAAACCAGCATTTGCTAACTTTGATGGGGATGAGCATTAGTATTTTCTTTTTAACTGCTCATGCGACGTGTACATAGTATTCAATCACTGGCAGACATTTGTCCACAGATTCCAATGAAGTAGCGCTGGGGAGTGGTGTGGTGGACGCATCTGGATTAGTTTCCACACTATGGGGAAGTATAGGGTGCACCGAACTCGTAGCTCGAAGACATGTTGGCCTGTATCGCCTCCTGTCAAAATGTGGTTGCCTCGACCAGAATAGTTGTACTGGCAACCTCGTGCTTCGTTCTAAAGTGTCATCTGTTTAGCCGGCAAACGACCTGTGAGCAAGGTAAGTACTTATAAGTAATTTGTCCGAGCCTAAAGAAACGACAAGATTAAGGCGGCGCAGCATATCAATGAGCAGAAGAGATTGTGGGTAGAAGGGCAATTAAGGATAAAGAAAGACTTGCTGGTCAGCCTTGCCTTGAATAAATAAATAGTAGTGCCAATGCAGAAATCGGAATCAAATGTGCACTCCTTTCCCTATGATCTCGCCCTTGACCATCAAAATACAGGTAAATTAACGGCTGAGTACACTATTTTCAGGATATTTACCAGCCACGAAGGCTCTAAATGTGCGAGATGACCAGTAAAGGAAGCTCACAAAGTATCAGCAACAGAGAGAAAAAAAAAAGAAATAGAGCTGGGCGGTTAGATAAGGCGAGTGCCGGTGCCGCCATTGTTAAACGATCACGGCTTGCGCGAGACGCGGTAGGTGAGGCCGGTCACGGCGCGAATCTGTGTCGTGGGTCGGCCAAAAGGTTTGCCCCCAGGAGAGCAAACAAAACATGGCGTCAGAACGCTGGAGACGCCCCCCTTGCTCTGAGTCTCCACTCCCCCGTGTACCGTATTTTTTTTTCGTTTTTTTTTAAACAAACGTTTAGGACTGAGATAACGCTTAGCGTTGAAGCACAATGGAAGCGAACCGCATGGTGGCGGAGGAACGACAGTGCGACACCCCCCTCCCGCCTCCGCAACCTCCTCGTATCGGAGTCCGCCTTTGTTTTTCTAGTTGGGAAACATTTGACAATGCGGGCCGCGCTGGGTCCGCCATCACCGAGGCCCGACCGCCAAGAGATGTGCTTGCTTCAGTTCCAGGCGGTACTATATTTTTTTATTTTCTGGCACTTCTCTTTTTGCTTCGCACCTCTTGAGAGATATCTAGCACAAAACGTCTTCTAGCGCTCGTTAAACAAACTGCCCTTCATCGTGATGCCGTTCACGATTATGGTAATCGAAAGGCAGGGAGCGGAAGGAGCTGCTTCGTCTCAAGGTCAGCTTTGCGAGCATTGAAAGCATTAGTTTAAATGTAAAAATGAACGTCGACATCGCACAATGCTGCTTGAAAATGTGTATTGAAGGAGCAATATTAATATTCTATTATACATTACTAACAAATATATTTGCCTGATAATTATATAACACACTGACAGCTCGTTCACTTTCACATCCAGTCACTTGGTAACCGAAGAAATAAAGCGAGCCCACCTGTAAGTGCATTTCTCTTGGCATCTGTTTTCAGTATTCGCATATGTGAGCTCAGAAAGTTTGAAACAGACCATTTAGATTTACGGCTCAATTTTGTTCTTACTGCAACGTGCATATTGCGGTCATTCTGTAACATCAGCAGAGCGATCTTTTTAATCATATTCCAAAAACAACTTCACAATCTTCGTTTACAACCCCAGACAATGTATTCATGTTTCATGAAAACTAACGATGTTAATACAACTACAAGTGAGCGATAAGTTTCATGTGTGCGCCATAACTACATCATAGCATCACATTTTCGGTTATGTTGGATAATGAGATGCACATTGTTCAAAGCCCCCTCCCCACACACACACACACACACACACACACACACACACACACACACACACACACACACACACACACACACACACACACACACACACACACACACACACACACACACACACACACACACACACACACACACACACACACACACACACACACACACACACACACACACACACACACACACACACACACACACACACACACACACACACACACACACACACACACACACACACACACACACACACACACACACACACACACACACACACACACACACACACACACACACACACACACACACACACACACACACACACACACACACACACACACACACACACACACACACACACACACACACACACACACACACACACACACACACACACACACACACACACACACACACACACACACACACACACACACACACACACACACACACACACACACACACACACACACACACACACACACACACACACACACACACACACACACACACACACACACACACACACACACACACACACACACACACACACACACACACACACACACACACACACACACACACACACACACACACACACACACACACACACACACACACACACACACACACACACACACACACACACACACACACACACACACACACACACACACACACACACACACACACACACACACACACACACACACACACACACACACACACACACACACACACACACACACACACACACACACACACACACACACACACACACACACACACACACACACACACACACACACACACACACACACACACACACACACACACACACACACACACACACACACACACACACACACACACACACACACACACACACACACACACACACACACACACACACACACACACACACACACACACACACACACACACACACACACACACACACACACACACACACACACACACACACACACACACACACACACACACACACACACACACACACACACACACACACACACACACACACACACACACACACACACATATATATATTATAGGCGGTTTTGCCTTTGTCGGCTTCGTGCATCGGAATCTACCAGTAACCGGAACGCAAATCCAACGTGGAGAACTATTCGGCGCCCTGAAGACAGTCGAGGGAGTCGTCAATTCGTGGCATAAGGTAAACATCTTTGCGAGTGACTTTATTAAGTGCGCGGTAATCAATGCAAAAACGCACGGACCCATCTTTTTTTTTTTTTTTTTTTTGACCAAGACGACCGGAGATGACCAGGGGCTAGCTGAGGGCCGAATAGTGTCTCGTCGGAGCATATCATTCACATTATCTTCAATGATTTTACGGTCTGATAGAGAAACACGGCAAGGGCGGCGGCTAACAATAGAAGTACCTTCTGTAATAATGTGGTGCTGTGTAGAAGTTCGGCCCAAGGTCGGAGAAGTGACATCAAAGGAGGCTTGGTGTTTCGAAGTAATTCCTGCAAAGCTGGGCGGTGAGTCGCAGGAAGGTCAGGATTGATGGTGCCAAAGAGAACACAGAGAGAGGCATCGGAAGAAGCTGCTGGTGAGGAAGAGGGGGCGGTAAGGGTGATGAGGGACACCGGGTGAATGTCCAGGGCACAAGGAAAACATGTCCCTTTAGTCAGCACAATGGGCTGTGGGGAAGTGTTCGAAGCAGCGACAAGCGCTGTGCCATGCTCGAACCGAACAAGACTTGGTGGTAGCGCGATTCCACGGGTTAGATGGCGATCAGAAGACACGATTAGCACATCTCCGTTATCAATGTCAGTATAAGTAAGCGCGACAAGTTGTTCGCATCCAGGGGGCAACACTGAGTCAGTAGCGGCAAGCAGGCGATGACGGAGCTCGGGAGGTTCAGAGGACGGATCGCTCTCGTTCATGTAAATGACCCTGTCACGACACGAAATGCTGGCTGATGCGGCAGACAGAAAATCCCAGCCTAAAATAATTGGGTGAGCGCACGGTGACATCACGGCAAATTGTACATGGTGGCGGACACCGTCAACAAAAACTAGCACAGTACACTTAGCAAAAGGCCGAATTATTGCACCATTAGCTCCACGGAGTTCAGGTCCATCGTAAGGCGTTTTCACTATTCGCAAGCGGGAGCACAAGTCAGTGTGTATCACAAACAGCGGCGCCCGTGTCAACCAAAGCCTCATCAGATAAACCTTCAACCCAAACTAAAATAATATTCCGGGGACGTTCCGGAGGATTTTTGGGATGGCCGAAGAGTGCAGTTTTCCCTCCTAAAACTGCAGTGGTCAGTTTTCCGATAGGCGGGGGGTCGTCAGAGAAGCTTGGCGGAGAGGCGAGGTTGAGCGGCGAGAAGGCGAAGGAGAACGGCGTCTTGAAGGCCTGTAACCACCAGGCGGAGCGGGGCTTTCTGGCGGGGGTGATGAACGTCGGGGATAATCAGGGAATGAACGGTGGTTAGAGCCGGAGAAGTGAGGAGGGTAGTCTGCTTCAAATGAGTCGTAGCCGCGGCGTTCATTCTGGAGCCTGCGACGACAGAAGCGGGAAATATGGCCTCGATACCCGTAATAACAAACAGGGCGGGCTGGGCGCCAGGTGGGGTAGTATGTCGGCGCCGCGGCAGGTGGTGCCAATGCGGCGACATGAGCAGTGGTAGGCGCCGGTAGCGTAGGCGCTCCAACTGCAATATATATATATATATATATATATATATATATATATATATATATATATATATATATATATATATATATATATATTGAAAGGGGGTTTTTACTGTGATTTAACAGGGATAATAGCCCTGTCGAAGTTTCACGGCGAACCACACAAGAACACAGCCAGTCTCAGTCTCCACAAGCGAGCACGAGCAGCGCAGCGGCACTTCGTCGTCCTTATCCTCGTCTTCGTGATATTCTCACCTACTTAATCCTCGTCTTCGTATATCCTCGTGTAGTTCACTAAAATATGTATATATATATATATATATATATATATATATATATATATATATATATATATATATATATATATATATATATATATATATATATATATATATATATATAATCTTTTATCGGTTAGCGACAGGAGCAAGATCTGAATCTTCCAGCGCAGTTGCCTGAGCATTGTTAGCTTTTTATTTCCGCCCTCGCCTAGTGTTGCCCCAATATCTGCAAACTTCTACGCATTATTATTTAATCCATGTTAATCAATAAAAGTAAGGTACATTGATCCTGATATGATGGATTATTATTAGACACAGTAACCTCTTTACAATAAAAGACAACTACTTATTCATGATTGATTTATCACAAAGTGAGGTGCCCTGGATAATGAGATTTACGTATACAGATTTTAAAATTTTTGAAGAAAATATAAGTGGAAGCCGCACGAACGGAGCCGCTCAGCAGATTTAAGGCATGCGAACTGGTAGGAAATTAGTTAAGAAAAAATAACTGAAATGGTGACGAGGACTTCCTACTTCAGCGCGGAAAACTGGGAAAAAAACCCTGGCGCAAAAAATAGTAATAAAGATAAATATGGCAATTTGGTCAGGCATGTCAACGCGCGCAAGTGTAAGCCTCGACTAGGAGAGGCGAGGATTCTTGGTAGGAGCAAAAACAAAGAGGCCAGGCTGTTATTGGAAGCTGTTCATATAAAGAAAAACGCAGACTTGTGCGTCAGCGAAACGTCGGTGAATTTGTATACGGCTGAGTATGCGTTTCTGTGCAAATGTAGTGCGCGGTGATAAGCCACGGCTTGTTAATGCACGTTTTGTTAAGTGGGCGTAGCTTGATAAGCCACGGCTTTGATAATGCACGTTTTGTTAAGTGGGCGTAGCTTGACAATATAAATGCATGTGCCTGTATTCTGAAATAAACAGTTGGAAGTTGGCGCCTGTCCGTTGTCCCTTTGTCTCTCTCTTTTGTGTGTGTGAATTTTTGGCGCCAGGGTTTTTTTTCCCAGTTTTAGAAGATGTTAGACCAACTAGCCCGGCAACACGCTTTATTGAGTTTTTTGCGCCAGTTTTTTTTTTTCCCAGTTTTAGAAGATGTTAGACCAACTAGCCCGGCAACATGCTTTATTGAGAGACACTATACACGGATAAAACGTGCAAGGCAAGGAAATAAAGTAGGAAAGACTAAACCCATTGAAGAAAATGGGTCCTTTTTCACTTAATTACGTCATGGGAAAAGGCAAAGATAAACAGCATCCGCCGCGACCTCATGGAACAAAATAAAAACAAGCAAGATTCTTTCAGGAAACCGCAGGAAGATCACGGGGAGCCGTTCTAGCGGTAGCTCCTCCCAGAAGAGACGTCGGATGTAACACGATAATACCTACCCATTATTCTCGAAGCGCAGCAGAAGGAATGCCAGGGAAACAACGTGTACATCGCTTGGCGTGCCATCCCCGCTCCATCTCTTTTAATTCACGAACATAGGGCTGGGCTCCTCCTCTAGGTTTCGGCGCCTTCGTGCGCCTGCAAGCCCACACGCCCGATTCTTTTGACAGTCCTACGGGCTTACGGCATAAAGACGCCCTTTACTTCCGCGGGCCCCGTGCTACGACATCCACCTGTACGAACAAGGAGGCCTGTTTGTTTGTGGGTCTTAAGCGTCTCGCGCTGAGCCAGCCAGCTCTGCGTTTGTCGAGTGGGACCTCAGTGAACCCGAAGGCTTCTCAAACTCTCACGAAGCAGCCGAATAGTCAGAGGGACTCTCAGAAGAACAATGCCTTACCAAGCGCAAGCGTAACCAGAGCAGAAGCGAAGGGGACTACAAGGCGTTTCAGAAGAGGCGAGGAGGTATACCGGGGATGCGAAGCCAGGGGTGTCGACAGGGAGCGAGTGAGCGATGAAAAACTCGGCGACCCCTAAACAACTTCCTCGAAGCGTACACCCCTCTCCTTAAACCCCCCTCGTCTCTCTGGAGGCCGCAATCGTTTCTTGCCGAAAGCGGTACACAGAGAACGCCTCTGTTTTGTCGACATCGCCGCGACGAGCACCGCCGAAATGGTGCACAGAGCAACAAGAGGCGAATTCCGGAGCGCTAAGAACAAAATAATGTCTCTGAAATCCGCTGCTCTTTCCAAACGCTCCTGAATGAAGAAGAAAACAGGGAAACCGGAGGTCGCTGGTGCCTAGCTAAAGCGAGGAGAATCGGGCGGAGTTGGTGGTTGTGGCGCGCAGAAGTCCAGGCCAACTTCGCCTGACTCGCCCGTTAATCTTGTCTATTGTGTACGCTCTCGCAACCTTAAAGCGGATAATACGCGCTGGCGCATTCTTACAGTCTGAGCAGTCATCCTCATCCTCATCATCTTCCATGCACAGATGCAGAGGAAGGCGGCAGTGTTTTTTCTCTATTTTCCACAGTTCGGAAGCGAAGAGCGCAGTGGTCAGGAAGCAAGGCTTCCGGTTCGGCAATGGCGTTGCGCTCTGCAAGACGCGTACAGCGTTGTCCGCGGCGAATCGGGTACGCCCGAGCCAGGCGAAGACAAGACTGTGGCGAGGGATTTCCCCTTTCTCTGCGCAGAATGGGAGTTCACTGAGAACGGCACGGTAGCGAGCGGCTGATGCTCACTGCCGTACGCGACGCGGCCATAATCATTAACGTGCCCGTGGCGATGGCGTCGGAAGCGGCAGAGGTGGAGTCGGGGGCGACGTATTTGCTCTCTCGGAATTACCTACGAAGAGAATACGTAGAGGCACGTGCCAGGGTATCTTTGTGTTTACACTGGAGGCCGGAAGCGGGCGCTGAGATCTAATAGTCCGTTGCGCCGTGGCCGTTTACTCGTGCCAGATTTAGTTTGCTGGTACTGCGAGCGCCAGAAGAGGGTGACTTCTGCCGGTGCTTTATTTGAGGAGGCGTCGTAATTTCGAGAACAAATATGTGGCAAGTATCACGCGACACCCCCCTCCCCCCCCTTGTCTAGAAATGTTCTTAAGCTTGCCAGACGAATGGCTTAAGAGCAAAACTTCCAGAGCACGTCTAAGAATATCTAGAGCGAAACTTCTTGGGAACGTAACGTATACGTTACCTCCTCATGGGTTTCCTGTTGGAGGCGTACCGACCTGAAGTTTTAAGCAACGCAGCCTGCGTGTCACGTACTCGCAACCTTCGCATTTTGTATTGATATCAACATCCTCAATGAAAAATACTTGATTATGAAGCAGCACCACAGGAAACACGCCGACAGGAAGAAGGGACCAGCGCTTCTTGGTGCGCTGCTTCATAATCAATTTCAAACCAACTAGCTCAGTTACACGCTTTATTGAAAAAGAGTAGTTCGAATAAAATCGTTTTCGAAGCTAAAATAAAAAAAAGCAATAACCAAACTGGTTTACAAGCATCGCGCTGCAGTGCTTTGCAGGACGAATTAATGAACGATAATTGCAATGATATGAGCAAAGAAAAATCATTTCTTCTCTGCACAGATTGCAAGGTTTGCAGAGATCCGCTTGAAACGTGGGTCTAATTGTGGATGGGAACGATTACCGTCCCTCTGTTAGTACAGCCGCACAAAACAATGTGATTATACCTCTATTAAAGGCACTTCTCAGCAGCAAAAATGATGCACACGCCCACTACGAGGAAGACATTGTTTGTTGCTGCGTATATCGGCAGTGGAGAGCTGGTGGAGGACTTTGCAACATTATGTTGGCTTTCATGTTAGCAAATGCTGATTATTTGCATTTTCTGGGGAACTAAAATCGATTTGCGCCCCCTCCTGCCCCGCTTATCCCCTGAATAATTACGCTTATTCACTAGGTACTAAAACATTCAAGAATTGCTGACCTCCGCCCAATAAGCGTCTCTCGGTGCAGGTCTCCGTGTTCTGAACTTGACACACAAATTAATTTAATGGATTCAAAGAATGTTTGTTGCCCAACTTCCGAGGCACAAGGGAAAGGGAAATCGAAAAGAAAGAAATCAGGCACGCAAGCAGAAAAAAACGCACACGCGATTACGATAATCGGTACGGCGAAATTCTGGCCCATGAACGGACGGACGGACGGACGGACGGACGGACGGACGGACGGACGGACGGACGGACGGACGTATGTATGTATGTATGTATGTATGTATGTATGTATGTATGTATGTATGTATGTATGTATGTATGTATGTATGTATGTATGTATGTATGTATGTATGTATGTATGTATGTATGTATGTATGTATGTATGTATGTATGTATGTATGTATGTATGTATGTATGTATGTATGTATGTATGTATGTATGTATGTATGTATGTATGTATGACGCAAAAGTTAGGTGGGCGGATCAGATTAAGAAGTTCGCAGGGGTCAAGTGGATGCAGCTAGCACAGAACCGGGTGAAGTGGAGAAATATGGGAGAGGCCTTTGCCCTGCAGGGGGTATAATCAGGCTGATGATGATGATGATGTATGTATGTATGTATGTATGTATGTATGTATGTATGTATGTATGTATGTATGTATGTATGTATGTATGTATGTATGTATGTATGTATGTATGTATGTATGTATGTATGTATGTATGTATGTATGTATGTATGTATGTATGTATGTTAAAGAGAGATGACTGGGCAATGAAAAGAACCGCGACCAGTCAAGTATCGTAACGCGGCAATATAAAGTATATATAAAAGTTTCAGTATGTCTTCTTTTGGTTATACAATCCTTTCGTTTGGTGAACTGCCATTTACCGTGCAATCGCGAACCGTTTGATTTTATAATTCCTAGCATTACTTTTCGCTTCACCTTCTAGTCTGAACTTATCCCATTTTGCCATATTCGTTTCTCTTCTATTTCGCTTGTAATATTCGCTCTTTCGACATTTTGTTTTTCCCATTTTAAAGCGAAAGCGACAAAGGTCCCGTTCTCCATAAAATCTGGCGTCATCGCCATTGTCAGCGCTGCTTGCGTGTAGAGCGAGGAATCATGGCCATATTTCTGGCAGGCCGCAGAAGGCAGGCGACACATCCGAGCATTGAGTGATCGGTCGAATTTGTGACGTTTGAAGCCCGCGTGACTTGGCCGATTTGGCAGGAGCTGCCATCTCGGACCCCTTTGGCAGAGGCCAGCAGGAGCTGCGAACTAGGGCACCACTCTCAAGATGGGAGGATTACATGGGAGCCGAAGCTTCCGGGACACTTCGCGCTCGACGCAAACACGATATACTCCTATAGAATACACAGCAAATTTGTGCGGCTTGGTGTCAGCGGAACTTTATGTCAGGTTGCCTTTAAAATAATGTGGTAGCCTACGAGTGTATGCTAAAGAGTCTGTGTGAGATAATTACACTCAGGAATTAAGGGATTAGTGATTAAGCAACCGCCAAAGATCGAATACGCGCGCTCATATTCGAATGGCCCCACCGCGGTGATGCAGTGGTTAGGATGCCAGACTACTGTTTCGGAGTACCCGGATTAGATCGCAACCGACGGTGGCTGCGTTTCGATGGAGGCGAAGCGAAGTGGCGTCCGTGTGCTGTGCGATGTCAGCACACGTTAAAGATCCCCAGGTGTTCGAAAGTTATCCGTAGCCCTCCACTACGGCTCCTCTTTCTCTCTTTCACTTCCACCTTTATCCCATCCCTTACGGCCTGGTTCAGGTGTCCACGGAACAAGTATGACAGAAATTTATTTTCGCCCTCACTCACTCCCTCTCCCTCACACACTCACCCCCACCCCGCCGGTGTTGCGCCGTGGTTAGGGCGCTCGACTACTGTTCCCGAGGACGCAGGGTCGAATCCCGGCCTCGGCGGCCGCTTTTTAATGGAGGCGAAAACCAAGGCGCCCGTGCGCTGTTCGATGTCAGTGCACGTTAAGGAACCTCAGGTGGTCCAAAATTTCCGGAGTCCGCCACTACGGCGTTTCTCATAGCCTGAGTCGCTTTGAGACGTTAAACCCCACAAACCAAACCAAACCCATCACTCACTCCCTGTTCACTCCACTCCTCACTTCGGTTGGCGCAGGGGTTACGACGCTCGACTACTGTTCCCAAGGACGCGGGATCGAATCCCGGCCTCGGCGGCAGCTTTTCGGTGGAGGCGAAAAGCAAGGCGTCCGTGTGCTGTGCGATGTCAGTGCACGTTAAAGAACCCCAGGTGGTCGAAATTTCCGGAGTCCTCCACTACGGCGTCTCTCATAGCCTGAGTTGCTTTGGGACGTTAAACCCCACAAACCAACCAACCATCCACTCCTCACTCCAGTCATTCACTCCCTGTTTTGCTTGCATATGTTGGAACTGTTGCTATGGCTGTAGGAAGAAGGAAAAGAAAATGCACAGGCCTGCTACTGGCTCTGTAGCTGAGCAACCTCCGCTGCCTCGAGCGGACAGAAGAGAGAAAGCAGAGAAGAAAGAGAAAGAAGAGGGAGAAAAAGACGCGCGCCGCAACAGCCGTCATCTGAAGATAAAAATTTTGTGGCTGGCTAGCCCCCGCCGCAAGCGGCGTTGACCTACCGTTCCAGCCCCGTAGGGCCAGAAATAGCCACCCTTCACCCCTGTATGTCGGAACTGCTCAATTAATTGCCATGTACTCCTCCCCTCATGTTTGTTTTGTGAGTAATGTGCGTTCTTGTATGTGTATATTTACCCAATTAATTTTCTTTGTGTTTTCCCCTCTCTGGGGAATCATGTTATTTTTAGTTTATTATGCATATGTAACCTATAGTGTTTGTATTGTGCTTTGTTGTGTGAGTAATTTGCGTTTCTGTATGTATGTACCCAATGAATTCTCTTTTTGTTCTCCCTTCCACATAAATGGAGACCTTCAAAATTAGGCGCATCATCAACCCCCCTTCCTGAGAAGGATTCATGTGCAAACTTATCATGGGCTGGAAGTCGATCGGTGCTGTGTGCCATATTTATCCTGTTTTCTTTTCTGTTTTCTTGTGGCGACATTGGATGTCCACCTGTTAATTTGTTTTGCAGCCCATGAATGTGATTAGTTACTTTTTTTTCTTCACCGCTTAACTGCGTGAAGAGTCTATTGATTTCTTTGCGAGGCCAGGATTCCTGAACTGTTTGTAACTGGGCCGGTCGGTACTTGGCTATAAACATGTCAGCACAAGAATAGACTCAAACAAATTAAAGACGAATAACAACGCTGTGCCCTACGTGTGCGTTCAAGGCGCTAACACATTCAAGTTTCCACCTAAGGTGCACCGATCAATAACATTTGCTTGTCAGTCCGTCCACCACCTCTTTTCACTCATTTATTTCCAATCCAAACCGCGGTTCACCCCGTTTTCATCTCTGTTCAATAAAAAGCGTGAAGCAAAAATATTCATTGATCCTGATCGGTATGTAAGCTACTCTAAACAAGGATGCATGCAGTTCACGTTTCTGCTTACCTCGCTTGCTTAAGCCGAGTTATTTATGGTTTGGCTCAGTTAGGTTATATGAGATATTCAGAAAAAAAATTATATATATATATATATATATATATAATTAGATTTCTCGTGTACGGTGAACGTATCTCTAACTAGCTCGTGTCATCGACGTAGCCTCAGGTATCGACATGTTGAGTGCTTCCAGCTGAGTTTTGCCTAACGGCTCGTTTTGTTTCTGGTTCGACCTTACCTTTCTTATCCCAAAAAGGGCGACAGGCGAGGAGGAAGTAGCTCTAACCTAACCAGAAAGAACAAAAAGCTATATAGTGCTTGCACTTCCGACCCATCCATCTCGTTACACAGTTAGCCCCGGCTGCACCTGTATACGCTTTCTCACTTCTTCGCGAATTCATCGTTTGTGAGGTTTTTCTTATCAACAGCAGGGGAACGAAACGCGCGCGACGACTGGATGGCAGCGTCAAAATAACAGAAATTATCGATACGTCTCAGTGCTCGGACCCCCGCTGGGAGCATAACTGGTTTCTGAGCGCATCACCTCGATGCCAGACGCACGAAACATTGAAAAGAAGGAAGAGAGAGAAGGGAGGTAAGGTGCCGCGACTGCAAATATTAACAAATGTGCGCCGCATCGCGCCGCTTGGGATCACGACGAAAGTTCCGCCTGTGGTGCGCCGCATTAAGCGCACGGCACCTAGACCACAGCTGCGCATGGACGAAACTACGGGTTGAGTTGCGAAAATAATGTATTGGACCCTCTTCCTCTCTATACCTCTACATTTTGGCGTGCAGCAAGTACGGCACCACAGCGGGCTGTCTTAACTCGAATGTTTCGCCACCTCTTCGCAGCAAAGAGAATTTATTATTTTGTGGATTTCTGCTTTCATTCGGTTTCCGAAAATCGCGGCTGCGTTGTGTGCGGCCCGTCCATCTTCTATCCTTCTCGTGTCCAAGGCAAAGCAGGCTTGGACGTGCAGAAAATAGATCGGGAATGCATCGCCCCAGGAGGGTGGCGGACAGCGTTTGTGACGCCTCCGCACATCCGTTAAACGTGAGCCAACAATCCAGCATATTTAGAGCGGCTTAACTTACCCGGCTTACCTGTGCATCAAGAAGGGCACAAAAAAGGTTAGTGCTTTAACGCCTTACAGGGGCGCTTCACTTGGGCGTAAATTAGAAACGAGCTGATGCGTGATGCTTGGAGCCCGTGCCAAACAGGAAGCAAAAAGAAAACGAAAAGCGTCATGTGTTTTGTAACTAGTGGCTTCGTTCTATAGAAGAAACAAGTGAAAATAAATTAACGTCGTGCATCTGTATTCCATGAATATAGTGTTACGACTACGGATATTTTAGCAGCTTCAGCTAGGCGAAAGGCGCAGGAGAAACAAAATGAGCCTGTGCTTTAGATTCGTGAAATTATGCCCTGCTGGTTGTTCTTGCAAAGCGTTTTACTCTCCGTGGCCAAATTATCATTCATGGTGTCTGTGAACAAGTTTCTGTCTCACTTACTGCCCTGACTTGACAAAAGTTTCTCTTCACGAACTGGATTCAGGATTCCTAACTGGTTAAAAGCATTGCATAATATATTTCCTTCAGTTTAATTACCTCGCCTGACTTTCTTAATAGTTGTTCGTGTATTGTTTACCCGTTTCATTAGTTTCGCAGTCAGCACAACGCAGCTAACTTAAAGCTTCTTTTCTTTTATGTGAGCATGATTATTCGAGAAATTGCAGTCAAGTTTTACTTTTACTCAGGAATAAAATCCTAATCCTTGCCTGCAGCGCTCCGTCATGATCTCATGGAAATAATGCTGATAATCAGCCAAGGTCCAGGTAATACCGTGTTTATAATTCAAGAGCGGGGTCATGTACTGTTTCTTGCTAACGGTTGCATCGACCTATTAACATATTTATTCCTCGGTGACCAAGTTTTACATGCAATGGGGCAGGAGCAAGCGTTTGGATATATTACTAAACCATTATTATATACATCTTGTAAATATTTACCGTTTAAAATTATGCAAGGCCTCCGAAGCGTTGGTGTGCATACATTGATCCTATCCGAACTTATAGATTTGGTATCAAAGAAGCCAGGAAGGTATTTATGCATAGCCGACTGCTCTCATCCCGTTTCAATACTACGTCTCAATTCTGGCCCATTATCAGGCCCAAAAAGCGAAATGTCGTTCAGCTTTCCAATAATGCTGGGAATATTCCAGGTGAATAATGTTTTACTGCTTTAAACGCCACCTTTATAAGATAGTTTTCCGCTATTTCTTTTGATGTGACCCCAACAAACTAGAGGGTCTCTTTGATATCTCTTATGAGGAGAATGGCGAAAGCCTACTCTTCCTCTTCTATCATTTGCCTCTCATTATTTGCCTCTTATCGGCGTTTAGTGCAGTGCTAAATATAATTGTAATTGGTTTGCAGGAAAAGAACAGGCGCAGCATCTGTCACACTTTCTCCCGCTATTGTTGATTGATTTTGTTGATGTGGGGTTTAACGTCCCAAAGCGACTCAGACAATGAGAGACGCCGTAGTGGAGGACTCCGGAAATTTCGGCCACCTGGGGTTCTTTAACGTGCACTGACATCGCACAGCACACGGGCGCTTTGCTTTTCGCCTCCATCGAATCCCGGTGTTTGGACGGTAAACCATCGCTCTTGGCGCGTAGCGTTCCGTGGCGCCAGTTTAAGGGTGCGATTGCAGATGGCAGGAATGCTAGAAAGAACACATCTCGCGGAATCTCACAGAATATGATCTCTCGCACAGATCTCGCGCACAACTCTCGCGTACGGGATTTCGTTCCTTGAGCTTAGAAATGCTTTAGACTTAAAAGTGCTTGAGTGCGATTTCTTTTCGATGTACACTGTTGTGATTGCTTCAGACATCTTATAGTAGCGCGAACAAAAACACACAAGACAGGGTACAGGACGAGCGCTACCTGTACCTGTACCTCGTCCTGTACCCTGTCTTGTGTGTTTTTGTTCGCGCTACTATAAGACGTCTGGAGTACCGCACCAACTAGGCCGACAACACATCTTACTGTTGTGATTGGTTTTACCTTTTATTTGGCGTTAAGCAGTGGCCTTGGCCATATGTGCAGAAAATTCTTCTATAGTTCGCCTCAATTGAAGTTATTTTTATATCAAACACCAACAAAGCTTAGATGAAAATACACATTTTCCATATAGGACATGACACAACTCATTTTTAATTGATTCTATGAAATCAGCTCAGAATCGATCAGCTCGCTTTGTCCTTTCGAATTATTCTCGCGCGACGAGTGTTTAATCATTACGTCGAAACGTGGTTTGTCTAATCGTTCAAGACAGTAATTCCTAAGTATACCATCGAACAAGACTCCGCATCATATGTTTGCTTTTTCTCTTCCTGTATAATGTTGCGATATGTATAAATTTATTAATTTTTTTCTTTTCAAGCCCTGCCATCTATAATTTGGAGGATAAACCAGTCAAAGGGGCAAATGACAAAGAAGAGACGAGTCGTACATATTAATTTGTGTAGCAGTCCAGACCAGTCTGTTTAGCAGCAAGTCTGGACTTGCTAGTCCAGTCGATGTGTATGCCTCATCCCATCTCTTGCCTTTGTATTTCGACTGGTTTATTTTTCAAGAACATCTACCCATTGACCCAGATTTCAACCCTCTATAACAGGCCTTTTGAGTACTGTGATGCCTAGATAAGAAGTAAATAAACTTATAAGGTCAATCAGAGGATGTGAACCAAACATCTGTGTTAAAGTAATGGAATTAGCATTTAAGTTAGTTTTTACACTTCGCATTTACAAGAACCACCTTCCTGCTGCACCTGCGAATTTTATTTGACTGTATATCTTTTCCCTTCTACTGCTGCATTGCAGAGAAGAGCCTTACGAAGGGTAGATGCGTGTCGTTTGGTGCAGGTCATCATCATCATCATCATCATCATCATCATCATCATCATCATCATCATCATCATCATCAGACTGATTATACCCACTGCAGGGCGAAGGCCTCTCCCATATCTCTCCACTTAACCCGGTTCTGTGCTAGCTGCATCCACTTGACCCCTGCGAACTTCTTAATCTCATCCGCCCACCTAACTTTCTGCCGCCCCCTGCTACGCTTTCCTTCCCTTGGAATCCAGTTTGTTACCCTCAGCGACCATCGGTTATCCTCTCTTCGCACTACATGTCCTGCCCATGTCCATTTCTTCTTCTTAATTTCCACTAGAATTTCGTTAACTTGAGTTATTTCTCTGACCCACTCTGCACGCTTTCTATCTCTTAATGTTACCCCTACCATTTTTCGTTCCATAGCCCTCTGGGTTGTCCTCAACTTAAGTAGAACTCTCTTGGTTAGCCTCCACGTTTCAGCCCCATAGGTGAGTACAGGCAAGATGCAACTGTTGTATACTTTCCTCTTGAGCGATACCGGTAAGCTGCTAGTCATAATCTGCGAGTGCTTGCCAAATGCGCTCCATCCCAATCTTATTCTTCTTGTTATTTCCTTTTCATGGTCCGGATCTGCGGTTACTACCTGTCCTAAGTAGATATATTCGCCTACTACTTCCAGTATTTCGCTACCTAATGTAAACTCCTGTTCCTTCCCGAGGCTGTTGAACATTACCTTAGTCTTCTGCATATTGATTTTCAAGCCGCTTCTATAATGTAAATTTTGGTGGGGGGTGGCTTCGGACGCAAATACCATGGAATTTAATTACTGCAAATGATGACTATATAACGCAGTGATCATACAAGACAGCGGACATATGCACTTTTATAAGTCTGTGTTTTGATGTGTACAAAGGCGGTCAGTAACCACCGGCACCAAGGAAATCGTAGAGAATTTGTGTGCGTGTGTGCGTTGATAAACGCGAAATAATAATCTGATAATGAAGATAAGCCTTTAGTAAATAGATAAAAAAAAACAACCACATGCTGCCGGTAGGATCACACACTTTAGCACGTGCTATGTGACACTTCCTGAAATACAGGACGCTCCTCGTCGGTCGTTCTGGAGGAGGGGGGCGCTGCTGAACATTCCAAAGGATAGATTGCGCGCAACAAAAATACTAAGAAAGGGGAAGATTGAACAGCTACCGTCAAAGCTCAGTCACTGGAGCATCGAAGGCGAAATTCGGAGATGGTGGGATTTGACTCCAGTAGTATACATGTGGTTCTTCTACCTTTTAAGCGTTTACCTCCATGATTACAATATTATATCACAGTGATCGAAAATAAATTCTTCGTGCTTCCCTCTGGGTCCGTGGCTGTTGCCTTTCTATGTATGCATGTCATACCGGGCACTTCATTTTCCTCGTGCGTGTCTGGGCGCTTCAGTATGAAATTTCAAAACTCCAACTGCATAAAAATAGCTGAGCATATCTATTTGCCTGCATTCAATAACGACTTACGGTTCAAGATTTATAGGCTGCAAGACGACCCGATCAAAGCGAAGGAGCAAGGCGTGCACTGTCTTATAGCCTCTTGGAAATAATGGGACCAGGGACGAGCATTCGTTTTCATTTCATCATCGCAGCCGCGTTGGAAACGACCCTCCCAGCCCGCAATCATAAATATCACGCTTCCCTAGGTTGTATGATTTTCGGGGCGTTAAAGGCCAGGGGGAGCTCCCCAGACACTCCGAGCAACCAGAGGGGAGTTACGCGTATCTCAGATGCTGCAAGCGAACCTAAGCAAAAGAACACTGCAAGTCCTTTGAACACCAATTACGAACAATCGTGGCTTCCGCGGGTAACCGATTTGAACTCTGCGCGCGCTAGTAATGCCAGCGAATGGCTGCGCAATTGAGTCGGGGATCGACCCTGCCGGCACGTATGAGCCGTGGCGAACAATCATTGAGCAACTCCACGAGCCATACACCGCGGGCGGTCCAGTACTTTCTCCCTCTCTCATCGTTGAATTTGAAAAGAAGCCGCAAACATGGCTTCGGCGCGGAAGGAAAGCAATGCGGGCTCGCTACTTTGTACTCTAGTACTTAGGTGGTTGCGCGCGAGTGTGTGTGTGTGGTGTTTCTTCGTCTTCGCGGTGGGCCTGGCTGCGGTGGCGGCATAAAGCTCAGCCGGAGCATCACGAACCATCGTTCCGAGACGAGAACAAAGACGCCGGTTCAGCCGTAAGCGCGCTTCCAAAGCAGCAGCAGGGACGAGAGCACGTCTCTGGGCACGCTAGAGGCACAGCCGAAGCGTTCGGATGACCGCAAGCCGGCTCGACCCACAAAAAACCATTGGTGATTGGGTCATTGCCTGACCGTCCGGAAGGTGCCTTCCCCTTTCCCTCGCCATCTCTTTACCTCCTCCCCGCCCGCATCTTCGACGGAGGCCGGAGAAACTTGTGAAGGCGCCTGTGCACAAAAGGCGAGCATGACGCCGTACACGGTCCTTGCGAAAGCAAGTTCTTCTTGCTCGCTTGGACGCACTGGAAGCACTTTCTTGGTCGCAGGCTCGCGCGCGTATAAGGCAGTAGCGCGAGAACTGGCGTCGCCGCTGCCTTCTTTGAATGTAAATCGCTCATTCACGGAGATATAGGACGCTGCGGCCGCGACGGCGACGTTGTTGTTCGCGCTTGTAACCATTTGCATTGCGAGCTGCCGCTAGTCTTCCACTGCTTGCTGTCGGAGAGAGAGAAACAGAAAGAGGGAGAGGGGAACTGCCGTCTTCTAACGGGGCAGGGCCGCGCGAATGACATAACGCACTAAGTGACCGCACATCCAGGCGCAGCTCACAAGGACGGGGAGTGTTCTCGGCTGACTGATGCGCGCTCGCCCGTCTTTTTCCATTCCGTGCTGTCACGCAACGCTAAGGCCGGTCGACACCACTTAGCGATAGGGCTGTGCTGAGACGGTTTCGGGGAAAGGATTGAGGATTGCTCTGTGGCGTTGAACGAACAGCTGTGCTGCTCAGCGCAAGTTACGTGTTTCAGTGCATAGAACTTCGTGGGAAAGACTACCGATTACCCAAGAGTGATAGATTTCGGTATTCAAAATAGTCCTATCGGCGCATGCGGGAATTGCATCTCAGTTCTGACTTATTTTTTCGAAGGCGCTCTTGGTTTTTTCGCCGTGTAAAAAGAACAAGCTTGACGGCAGACGCAGTCAATAAGTCTCCCTTGTTCTACTCACGCGTGTTTGTATTATGCCCATATTGGTTCGCAGAAAATTGAAGTATTCGTCATCTATTAATTCCTGTTATTTTCTGTTATTCTTCTACAGGCCAAATTACCACTCAAATTAGTACATTTCAGCTGAACTAATTGTAACTCAAATCAGTTCTCTTCTTTTATGCAGAAATGGTTCCTAGAGAGTCAAGGGTGCTGACTAAAGGGAAATTGGATGGAGCTCACGTGTAGCAGTAGAAAGAGGATACGCGTGTATTTACAGTCAGTCAAATGATGGCACATGCTCGTAATGATTTTCAGAACTCGGGGTCTTCTCTACATTCCGTGAACATCGTTTCATTGTTGCAGTGTATTCCTTATCATCTGAGTCTTGTCATCTTGGCTCCGTAGGTACAGTTCGCGACAGGCTCCAGGGCTTCACTCCAGGTCACCCTCAGCAGCAGGATCCAGGAACGCAGGTTCCCATTGAATTGTGTAGAGAGAGGGCGCCACAGGGAGAGGCAGAGTCATAACACCAGAAAGTGAAATGGCGGCCACAGAGCAAGACATGTTTATTTCAATAAGATAACTCAAACAATTATATTTTCCACTTTAATAACTTGCCGAAGTCTTTTTTTTTTTTTAGATTTGTTGAAAGTGGGACACATATCTGCAATACCTGATATTGGCCCCATTCATATCATGTTTATAACATCAAAGGTGGGAGTCTTGGCAAGAACATCACAATTTGAGCTGAAATATGAGCCATATATATATATGGCTCTTCGCGAGACAGACACATTCTCAGTGAGATGCTACATACTAGGATGCTGAGCCGAATATAAGCATCAATTGAGCCAAGTAGACAAAAATATTCTGACACTCAGCAAGAGAGTACGTCACAAAACTAAAATGATCTATACTAACCCCCCTTAATCCTGCCAATATCATGCTCTAACGAGAGTCAGAGCTGTGTCCTCCTCTCCAAGAACTTAGTAACTACTTGCTTATACAAAACGTCAGCAGGAAAAGAATATTCTTTCATAATGCACGCCAGAAAACTCAGTATTGGTCTCCAGCGTTAAAAAGCTAGGATTCGGTCTTAGATGCTATGATCAGCGGCTGAAATTTATATGCCATAGGTAGGTAGCGAAATTTCCGTGGCAGAAAACGCAGCCTACAAAATGCATTGGCGAACTACTATCCATTGATGTTAGGGGAATGCACTACAACAAATGGCACAGACACAGTTACAGACACGCAAAAAAATACAATTCCCCCGTAGGACAGCTGCACGCCTCTTATGCATCAAGGGAGTAGCCAAGTACAAAGGAGATGTTATGCACGCCCACTAGCGCGTACCCAATAATTGCATCTGTCATTTCACCTGTCCTGTTTAACGTCAAACCCAGGAAAGCCGCGTATTTGTGTGTCACGTTTATAAAACACGCATATACAAACACAGCAACCGAAAAGATCGTTCTGGAGCCGAAATCCTCACAACTTTCATGTAATCTGACAAACATCTGTAATTTGACTATTACCTCAAGCAATGAAGACAGCGTCTACAATCAAGACCTAGGAGTCCAGTTTGCTTTCTAAATAAATTAAGCTGGCCATCGACGAAGACGCTTCTCTTTCGCAGGTATGCATATCGAGTGGGAGTACACTAACGAAAAAAAAAGTCAAAATAATCGTATGCGTCCACTAGTTCAAATGCCACGTTAGCCTACAAAGCAATTTCCTCCTATATGTCGTCCGGGGACATCGCATTTACCATTGGCAACGCCTACGCTTACAGCCAAGCTATTCTACTAGGGGCGCTTTGGAGCACGGGTTATACGCCGTTACGCAAGCTTGGCTAGGCGCCAGAAGGATGCTCTCTATTTGCACCATCGCGTCGCGACTCCCAAGCGTGCATTCGATCGTCTTCGCTTTGCTTCAGTGCAGTGAAGAAAGAAGGCGATGTGGTGTGTCCTCAGTTCACCAACAACGCCTCGAGAGTACGCAAGGAGTGATGGGTTCCGCTTCATTCGCCGATCCTCAGGAAGCCTGTGGTGCCAGCCTCCTACACGTAATGGGTTGGCTCAGGTAACCTCGGAACAGCGAAGGAATTGTGTAGAGTGGGGTGCATTCCTGCGTCCATTACGAAGTCACCATCTCGCAAAGTGCGGCAGTGGTTGTTACCGCGGCGAGCTGTGAATAGTTTGCTTGCGCACTTTTTTCCCCCGCCTTACATCTACCCAATTGTTCATGTAAATTGCTAATGACACCTTGCCTTTATTGGCTGTAAGTCGGTACTATTTATTCTTTTTTTTTGGAAAGGAGAAAGGGAGGGGGGGGGGAGGGGTCGGATGTTCTATCCCTCTAACATTTTGAGCCGAGTTTCAGTATAACTTGACGACACAGCTGGAGCGGCTAAAAGTAAGCTCAGCCATGACATCTTAAGAAGCGGATGCTGATGATGTCAAGCCGATAGCTATGATATGATAGAATTAAGCGAAACCAGATAGTGGCAATGAGACTTTCGTGCAATATATTTCAGCTAAACCTCTTTCGGTCCGACGACACGCCATTTCCCGGCCTAAAATAACACAAGCAGAAACATTTGTTGGAACCAATGCTGGCGCGACACTGGAACCAACACAGCGTGGAGTTTCTGAATATCAACTAGAGGGAAAGTTTACAGACCGATTTCTAGGTGGGTCTTTTAATGAGCACTTCAGGTACAGCGGGAATGCCAGGAAGGCGAGGTTTTGTATTTAGCTTGGCTATTGTTGGGTTGATAACATGAACTTCTGTGCGTAAAACAAATTGTTTTAAGAAAACATTCTTCGCTATCTAAAACATATGCAACGCCATCGTGGGGCTGACATCAAAACTTTCACCGCATTTCTTCCACATTTCCACCGAGAGAAGTCGTATTGTTACTCACGAATCCACGTTTCATGGCCAGCAATTATCGAGCAAAATACAGACTCATTCTTCCCGCCATTCCTGCGCATCTCCATGGTGACTGATTTGCAGAGGTGCAAACTTTCTGTCTGGGTAATAATTAGAAACTATGCCTTTGCAAGAATGTTTAGAGCTAAAAGCAGCAGGCGTTTGCTGTGGTTGCTAGATCTGCAATTCTTCCAGTGCTTTGGCCACGGCGAGCTAGCCTTCGACCCTGGCCGCTCTGCGGCGCGATTTTTAAAATTTCGATTTTGTCGCAGATATGTCCTTTCCGTGCTAAAACGCAACAAGGAATAGAGTGAAGTTACCAAATATCCCCCCCCTCCCCCTCCCCAGATCTTTATTGTATGCACTTGCATCAGATGCTTACTTTCGCTGAAGCAGTGTACAGCCCAACAGCTGCACAGGGCAGCGGACAGTACACCGGCTCTAGTTGAAAATTTATGAGCTATGCACATATGCTTAGCCCTGATTTGTTTCTTTTCTTTTTTAAATCATCAAAGTACCCTGAAGTCTTCGGTTCGTGCTGCTACCAAGCAAAACTGTGCATCGTCAATAAATCCAAAGCTTCCATTTTGTTTCGAGTATAGATTTGGAAAGCTATACATAGCCATTAAATGAAATGCAAATGCCCTTATATCAGTCACGTTTTCCTATACAGCATGAAAACAAATCTTTAGTTAATTTGCGGCAAACTATTTATTCATGTTTCAAAGAGAACTCGGGGAGGCGCCACTTTTTATTTTGATGCCTAGTTTAATTGAAGTAAAAACAATGAAATTACAGACGAAGCACTAAAATAGTAAGCGACCGTACTGCGTCGCATCAAAGACAGGCTGCAGCTTTCTTGCTGCGCCTTTCAAACGTCGCATGTACTTAAATCTGCGCCGCAGCGTACGCCTAATGCGGCAGCATCGTTTGTCAAGGTTTATTTTACATCAGGAAAAGCCGGACTCTGTACAACGAAAGATATATGACGCTAAATGCAAACAAACAATTACGAAAATGAAATGCGCCGGATGAAAACAGGGTACCTCCATCATATAACCGAAACGCCAAGCCATCGTGCCGCTCTTTGCAAATATAATGCTGCCATAAGGAACTCTGTGACGTCATTGCGGCTAATGACTCCAACGCCGCAAGAAAAGCATCGGAAAATGTCGGGAGTGATTCAAACGTCGGCAACAGCGCACGCGCTTTTGCCGCGAGAACAATTCTGACGCCACCATGCTTTTTTATCCGATGATTAATGTCTTTGATCCTGGGCAGCGTTTGTAACCGTCGAAAAAGAAATGAAAGCGTTATAGCTCTGGGACGATGTTAGCCGGCACAGAAACGCTATCACTGGGAACTGAGACGATGGTGGACTTTTGCCGACGTTCCAGGAGTGCGCCGATAGGGGCTCGCTCGGCGTGTAAAACAGCATTTTGATGAAAGGAAGAAATCAAAACGAAAGAATAAACAAGATTTAGGGACTTGTTTCTGCGCCAGAGGCGTCATTATGCGCTCAAACAGGCAGGGCTGTTGCGAATGATAAGGACGGCCCAGTGTCTTATGCGGCATCATATTCTGTTCAGTAATCTCTGTATTGAGGATGCAATGGTTTAATTGATATTCTCGGAAAAGTCACGCGAATTTCCCTCGAAGCGGAAGGAAGACACGGAACCCTATCTGGATAAGTATATGTATCCGAACCTGATCAAGAAGATGAAACCGAACTTATCCGAAACACTCCGAACATTTCCGTTCTTAAATGGGGAGTAAACAAAAAAATAAATTCTCAGCATAATAGAGTCCAAAGCGGGATTCAAGCAGCTGGTGGCGCAAGCAGATAAACTCTGCTGCCTTATACTTAGATTTTTTTAGGTCATTGCCGAGCCGAGTTTGTGGATATCGTCGTTTTCTTAATTTTTCAGTCAGTCGAGAAGAAAATTACCTCCGATATAGCTAAGTTGGCCAACTGCGAAGTATGTGTGAAAGCATGTCACGTTTTAAAGGTCAGGATCTAGATAGAGAGTAACGAAATCAGGGTTGATGGTAGCGCATTACAAAGTTTTAGGACCGCTGACGTCACTCCAAGGGGCAATGCGATAGCGATGGGTTTGAGTTCATCGTGAACGAATGGAAGCTGACAAAGACGACGTCTTACACTGCGCAGCCCAATAGAATATCACGCGGGGTAATCGGCTTCGGCGATAGATGGGATCCATGCTCGCTTCCAACAAGAAATAAATTATTTCGAACCCCTTTTTTTACATGGTTACGTTAATGATCCCACTGCAGGCAAGGTAACAATGACATTGGACTTCTAAAGGGAGGCATCTGAAGATATGTTCCCAAGTTTTCTATGCATTACGAACAGACTGATTATTATATATTTTGCACTCATTCTATCATCGGAGGGTATCGCGACCAATCGTTCATTCGTTCGTCCGTCCGTCCGACTGACCGACAGGTCGTCCGTTCGTTCGTCCTTCCGTCCGTCCGCCTGCTCGTTCGTTCTTTCACTCATTCTTTTGTTCGTTCATTCCTTCGTTCGTTCGTGGTTCGTTCTTCGTCCGCATGTTCGTCCCCTCGTCATGTCGCCCGCTCACTCGCTTCCTCGTTCACTCGTTTTTTGTTTGTTCTTTTGTACGTTCGTCCGCTCGCTTGCACCTTTCCACGTGCGTCCGTCCGTCCGCTGGCTGGCTAGTTTGTTCGTTTGCGAAGTTTATGCGAAGTAACGAATATATGCAAGCATGTGTACCTCAGATACGTGAAGTTAATTTCCCGTATCTGTGGTCACACTTTGATGCAGCCAGTGCAGCAATGGAGACGCTCGCGTCAAGCGGAAACACGTGCATGAACCTCAAATACCTTTAAGACATCGTTTAAACGTTCACAGCGCTTTGATTGGAGTTTCACATTATTAACGACTGTCGTAACACGTGGTTGACGCGCTCCTCAAGAAACTGAGCTCCTGACATATAGAACACTCATTCGCCCTATCCTTGAATACTCTTGTATTGTTTGGAAATCCATATAAACTGTGTGACATTAACAAACTAGAATCTGTACAGAACAAGGCTGTACGTTTTGTTTGCAGGCGACTCGATATGGATTTTTCATCGTCTGCCTTTCTTCCACAACTAAGCCTGAGTACACTTGTCGCACGTCGTCACCTTGAGTGTCTCAAATTCGTGTACAATTTAGTAAATTCACCTCACTTTTCTTCGCTACATAATTATCTCACATTTTCTGAACCTTCAACTACAAGAAGCCACCACGTCCTAAACATTTCTCCCTTTTTCGCACGTAATAGCGTGTTTAAGTACAGTTTTTCTCTTCATACCATTGAAGCTTGGAATTCTTTACCAGGCAACAACCGTTTATTATCATTAGAGGAATTGTTAGAAGCCTGTTCGTAATGTTATATATTTGTTTTCTGTTTCGTTGTTTTGCACTGTACCCCACTCCTGCAGTAGCCTCGTCGAGGCTGCAGTATGTGTAAATAAATAAATAAATAAATAAATAAATAAATAAATAAATAAATAAATAAATAAATAAATAAATAAATAAATAAATAAATAAATAAATAAATAAATAAATAAATAAATAAATAAATAAATAAATAAAAATTGCTCACATTTAGCCACTCACGTATTATTTAAAAAAAAAAAACACTTATGCCATATTCAAGATGTCTTAGTGTCTCAAGAAACAGTACAACTGGCTCAATGGTAAAGTTTTTTCGCATTGTTACTTAGCTTTCATTGCTTTCAATGAGCCAGTGGAAGACGTAGCGACTTGGTCGGCCTGACAACAATGGCGCTGATGGTGTGTCTATAGAGGAGCGACCTTCGAGCCTGAACTAGCGTGAGCCGTTGCTTTGTGAATCTTAGCGGTGACAATATCTTTCATTTTGGACACTTGGAAGTCTTTAAGCTACCTACACCATACCCTTAGAGCTTCTAGTAATAATCGTAAATTGGCGTACTCACGCTTGTTGGCCCACCACTTACTCCTTCCGGAACCAAACGTCAACGGAAACGACACTGTTGAACAATAAAGAAAACATAATTCCGAACTTTGAGCACCAGCTACTAGCACTAGGTGTCTTTATTGATTTCAAGCAAGCATTTGACTTCGTTAAGCATGGTATTTAATACAATATCTTCATTTATATAGAATTAATGATTTGCATGGCATTTAATGAAACGTCACCTGGAAAACCGTTTTCAGTACACTAACGTCATCAACAGCAAGACGCACGTGGCTCACACAATACATGGCGTCCAGTAAGGCTCCATTCTTGGTCCGCTTCTCTTTTCGATTTACATAAATGACATAAAAGACATACCATTCATATCAGATATAACCTTGTACGCTGACGGCAGAAATGTATTTATAAACTAAGGACCTGAACTGCATATCTTCTTTAGCATTGTATTTAAATATTGTTAGAATATCTATCTCTCTGGCTCAGAGCAAAACAAAAAATCTATAATTTCAACAAGTACAATCAGGATGAAAACCTGGATCACTTTGAGGGACAAGTAATTGATCGAGTTGCGGCTCACAAAATCCTCGATGTTTGTTTCTAACAAACCTTTAATTGATCTATCCATACTAATTATATTCGGACAAATATACAATGTTCCAGTGACATACTCATTATTAAAATAAACAACGCGAAAACGAAGACAAAGGACAAGATAAAAGGAAGCCACGGTGTTTTTATTTGGGCCTTAGAGTAAAGGCTTAGGCATAGTTGTGAGTCAGCGCTTGAACTGTGGCTTCCTTTTATCATGTCCTTTGACTTCGTGTTTGCGCTGTTTAAATTAATAATGAATATGTACCAACTAGCCCAACAAAGTATCCAGTGACATAAGTTTGTAGACTAAAGCTTCTAATTCACTTTGATGCATTTTTTTACTTGTGTTTAACTTTTATTCTTTTATCTTCTTTTATTTTTCGTCAATGTTTTGAAGCATCTTGCGAACAATTAACATCCTGAAATGCCATATTACTGTTTTCTTGATTGTGCAGTGGTAAGAATGCGAGCTACATGCATATAATGGTATTGATGCTTCTTGTCTTCTATTGCATGTTTGTTTCATTATTTACTCTTCTTTCTGTACACTGTTTTATCCTTTTTTCCTGTTATCAGGTGTTCAAATATTCGTTTTTACTAAGTATTCATTATAGCTCTTTTTGTGCTTCTTCTTGTGTTTACAAATGTACCTTTAGATTTTGACTCCTCCCCCTCTCCCCCACCCTGAATAATGGCCTACGGGCTTACGTATCTTCTGATATAAATAAATATATTTCTTTTGGCTTGTTCACAGCCTTTCGGATATACATATTTAGTTCAGAACTTGCCACTGTATTCCCATATATCACTTTCATTTCCGTTTTACTTGATAATTTTTGATGTGCTAAAGCCTGACTGTGAGTCTTGTATGCAAAACGGCAATCAAGAAATACCTCTATCTTGTCCCGTAGGCAAAAAGACATAGCTTCTTTACGCTGTCCTTTATTTAAAATATTCAGTCGATTTATGCATTAGCAAAGCTAAATATTACTTTGGATTCTAGAGAAAAGAAAACTTCGTTAGTGCTTTGCGAGTTTTAAATGAAGTAACGAAAGAAGAGACGAGCGAGTCGGAGCTTCCAACTACATTTTTTCGCATTGCCCAAACTATAAACGCATAAAGAATACATAGGCACCATAATTAGAAAAGAAAGTAAGGTTTACAATTGTGAACAAAAGCAATTTACTGCCGCGCACGTCTGTTTTCGTTTTAGTTTCAGCGCACATGTAGAATCAATTGAATGCAAAGAATTAACCAGTCAACAAATTTTATTTGCCCACGCTGTAGGTCACCTACAGCTAAGCGCTATGATTTATACTGATCACTTCTAAATGTGTACCAAGAAACGTTGCTTCGTTTTCAGAATTTTAGCTATATGTTTCATCAGTCCTTCAGTGTCTTGCGTATTTTTTAGGCGAGATGCGGTCCTTCTACTTAACTTTCCTCCTGAAAATACTGGTCTGTTTTACGCTGAAATCTGTGCACATTCTTCAATGAACGGTGGGCTCCACACGGGTGGCCGACCGAAAATTACTGTTGGAGAAAAGAGAGCGCGGCACTTGATTGCAGAAAATTTCTTTTACCCAGTTTTTGTTCTTACACGGCTGCAGGTTAAGAGCTAGAAGGAGCCTCTCGTTCACGAGACATGCTCCTTGTACGGAACAGACTCAAAGAAAAAAACCTCAGAGTCGCGCTTTATTCTTTTTTTTTCCCCTGTAATAGAGCCAGCTTCTCTCCAAGATTGATGGTAAGGACGATACAACTGTTACAGAGCGCCTGCCCCCCCCCCCCCCCCCCCCCCCCAAGGTTCGGCTTACGGTTTCTCCAACGGGCACGAGAAAAAACTATAACAGGAAAAGAGAAGAAAGGCTCGGCGAAAAAGAATGCAGAGCAACACCGATCTCTGGAACAAGGTTTGTCGCGAAAGGTAACATTTGTCACTCCGCCTTTCTTTTGTTTTTATTCCAGGCTCAGCTGTTCGTTTCTTTCTTGCTAACGTAGCAATGGCTCAGGTGAAGATTTTGTACCGACATGGTGATACTTACTCTCTAATACTACAAGCTGTATCCGCATAGTTTAAACTCACAACTGCACATGAACGCAGTGTTTGGCTTTTTTGCCGTCCAACACACTGAAACGGAGTCACGGTAAAACTAGGAACCGACTAACGTGCACAGTACCTTCTCAACCTACTTCTTTCTTTGAAGAGCCAGAAAATTGTGGAGGAGGCTAACAAGGATGGAAAAACGGTGGGCAAAAGCTCCCAACGAGAAACTAACGCATTCTGAACTGACACAAAACTGTACAGAAGGAGAAAAAAAAACAGCAATAAACAAACTAAGGAGCAAGCGAGAGACAATCAGTGCAAATACGAAAACAGCTAGGAAGGGGAGATGGGGCGGAGGCAGAGCGTTTGAGGAAAGGTGTGTGTGTGTGGGGGGGGGGGGGGGGGGGGGGGGGGGGGGGGGGAGGGTTGCTCACGTAGAGCGCGACGTAGGCCGCACACTAATGGCTCAATCTGGGTTAATGGCAGCCCGGCGACGACGACGCGCTGTGGTGGCGGCGGCGTTCGCTTTCGCGACGACTTTTCGCCGCTGACGCCGTCCCGTTCCGCCCGCGCAAGGAAGGACGGGCGCTGCCGGCATCGCTACCTCGGCTCTGACTCACCATTGAGCGCGTCATCCAAACGGCGAGTTTGGCGCGCACGTTGTGTCTCGAGCATACATATAGATATGTAAACACTCGCGTGGCTGAAAATGTACTCGCTCACGCATAATCACGTAATACATGAACGGAACCCCTAAAGATATTTCATGTGCAGTGTTTTAAAAATTCAAGTAATTAAATTCCAAGCTCTGGAGAGGCATAACACGTCTGTTCAAATTCTGCTTTGAAATTCATGTCTGTCTAAATCCGGAGAAAAGGCGCAGTATAAACTGGATACGAGCAAGGACAAAGACAGAAGAAACAAGCCGTGTTTGCGAAGAGAACGAGTATATGAACCTTACCACGTATGATTTGTTACCAACCCAAATGAAGAACATTATACGATCGCTTTTCAGAAGAAATAATCTTTATCTATATTTTTGAGCCTATTCGGCTGACAGTAATAAAAGATAATCGTGCTATGCAATACACATAGTTTATAATAACTAAGCAGTTCTTTGCAACTCGGTTCATGAAAGAACGGCTTAGTTATTATAAATTATATGTCATCCCCACATTGCTTACATTTATCGTCCTGTCGCTCATCTTACTGGACGTGATAGGCCCAGATCGGGTAGATGTATGCCTATAGACGCCGCCATTCGGTCACCTCTTTGTTGTTCAGACGCTTCCTTGGTGGTGACACCAGCTTTCTCCTTTGTCTATGCATGGCTGGTGACGTCACGACCTGTAGTGACGGTACATCGCGTGCTCGCACGCCCATTGCAGAACACAACCAGCATTTCATTCAAGGCATCAAACTTCACCGGCGTTCTATAATTCGTTTACAGGAAAGGGAAGGCGCAGTATCTGTCATTTGCGGAATCCCGCTATCATCCTCACGGTAGACAAAAGTTATTATGAAGCGAATTATTGCGTGGTGTAATTGGTAAAGTGCTCGCCTGGCGATCCAAGTGATGGAAGTTCGATTCCCGGTGGAGACAAAGGTTATTAATTTATTTTTAACCCTCGATCTCGAAAGCGTGACACCTCTGCTGACAACCTTCTGTCGACAACGATGAGGCATTTAAGGCTTTCGCCTTAAAAAAAAGTGACACTTTGTAGGTGCTGATTCGTCCAGATGCGCACATAGTCAAAGGCTGACGGAGCGTGTCAGAAGACCGGCGTAACAAAAAATCTAGGCAAGAGCTGGCACCAAAATGGCACCGATGAATCGCTAGCATATGGAAATAGCGCTTTAATATGGAACGTTGACTGCGATGGAGCGTCGATGTGTTTGCGTCGGCTAGGTAACGAGTGTAACTGGTGTCGCACGCCGATTACTCGGCCCGAACCTCTTAACTCTAGCCCCTGTGGCGCGATCAGAAACAAATGAATGTTTAAATCCATATGCCCGGCGGTCTATTCTTTTATTTTTTTTTTTTTCTGGCGGCAAAATTTCGTCGTTGCCATCTTGACTGTCGGTGCCGCTCCGAGAGCGTGTGAAGTGACTACGCCACGTCAGGCACGTGAGAAACCTATTTTGGTTCTCCTTGTCTAGCCTTCCTAACATCTCCATTACAACGTAAGGGCACAACATTGATGCCTTGAACCCGGTATTCAGGAGGGCGCTTGATGCACGCCATCTGCCGCCATCTATGAAGGCGAAGCGCCGCAACGAGCGCCCACCATCGCCGCCGGGCGGAGCTGCTCACCTCTAATCCGGCACGGAACAAGCACTGTATGATCGGCGGAGTCGTGGCAAAAAACAAACAAACAAAAACTACATTAGAATTAGCCCCAAAGGCCTTATCGCTCTTAAAGAGTCTTAAGTGTCTCAGCAGTTTTTGTTATGTGTGCGACGTCCCGTTTAAAATGAGTGTTGTGGGGTGTTTAATTCTTGCGCGTGTTCGTGTGGCTTTGACGACCTTATCAACTAAGCAAGGATTAATTCGGCATGGTCAAGAGTGGTAAAGACGTCAATTTTTTTTTTTTTTTGTGACCGGGGCTTTTAACGCTTGAAGATGTCACGTTAAAACTTATGCTTAGAGGCTTAGAGCCGCCGTTGTGCTTTATTTTGCTTGCATGTCTTCTGTGTTTCTACACGAGAGGCGCGGAGCTGAGAGGTGGTCATCACGGACGACTGGCCCGCGCACTAGTAAACAGTAAATACAAGCTCAAGAAAGTTTAATCTGTCACTTAGAAAGATCTCAGACAAAAAAAAAAAGAAAAAAGAAAAAACGAACCAAAGAAGTAATCATTGCCCGGTGTAAAGTATTTTTGATTGTATATTTTACGTTCTTTGGGGCAGGTTCTAGTAATTGACTGTAATTTTCTGAGTGTCATTGAAATGTGTGGATTCGTATTTTGGTATTGTTACTTTCGAGTCTGAAATTTTCGATGAAATGACTAGACTAGCCATTATTTACTCAGATGGTAAAGTTAAAAATTGTACAAGATGAATATAAGGCAGCGTTTGCTGACAAAAACGCTATATATATAGCGCCTGTGCGAAAGCTACTTGAAAAGTATCTGAGGCTCCACTTCCTCCTAACAACATAGTGTTAAAGTGTGTTCTTTCATTCATGTTGTGTCAGTAAAAGCCTCATCAGATGAATGCGAAGAAGACATCTAAACCGAACACCAAAGAGAAAAGGGGGGGGGGGGGGGCAGCTGTGCGCCGCAGCCTGCTCGAGTAATAGTAATAAGAGATAACCGGGCCACACGACACACATAATTTATAATAACTAAGCAGTTCTTTCCAACTCCATTCATGAAAGAACTGCTTAGTGTCATAAATTACATATGTCGTGTGGCGCAGTTATCTCTTAATAATTTAGAATCATAATTTATAATTATTATTATTTTATAACAACTAAGCCGTTCTTTCCAACTTGGCTCATTCGATAGCTTCTGTGCAGTGGTTAATTGCGTGCTATTGTTCATACCAGGCTTCCTTGTGACTTATCGAAGCAGCAAAGAAACGACTCCAATCGCGTTCTCGTGTGCCTCCACCAGTCGCCGAGCAAATCTTCTGCCCGCCTGTTAGCTAGCCCAAATGAAGGCGATGATCCCAACGTTCGCGATCGGCCGATCGAGCCTTCTCAGCTGACTTATTTTTTTTGCTGAATTCTTGCAGGTATTTGGGCTAAATGACTTTGTGCGTGTCTTTGCATCTCTAATACGTCCCCATATCTCCTTCCCTCCACGTCACCTGATGGACGTCCCATGTAACACGCGGATGATAAAACCAGCAGGATGGCCTAGGAGTCATTGGGCTCGGCTTTGCTCACGACACATAGCCACACACACCAAAGAAACCTAACAAAAAAAAAAAAAAACGCCCCTGTTTGCGTGGGAACCGCGACACCGTCTCAGTGACATGGCGAGGCACTTACTGTACTGGTTTAGGTTTCTCTATTCGTCGTTGTGAGTCGCTGACCGCTCTGCATGCAGCGTGTAAGAGACCTCGCTCGCGTGACTTGACTAATCAGGTGTTATCTGCAGGAATATTTCCAGATGAAATGGAAATTGCTAAAATCATAGTTCTACACAAAAGGGGTGCCATCGATTGCATCAGTAACTATCACCTAATATCAATCCTCCCACTATTTTCCAAGATAGTAGAAAAAGTAATTAATCTAAGGCTAAATAAGCACTTGACTGAAAATGCATTGCTCTCGGCAGCTCTGTATGGTCTCCAGAGTGGTAAGTCAACTGAATGTGGTCAGTTATTCGTTAAAGATGAGATAACACATAACATAGGCATGCAGTTGTTTCCTATAGGAATATTTCTGGATTTCAACAAAGCTTTCGACTCAATTAAACATTAAAGACTTTTTTGAATACTTTTTGAAAAATTGTCACACTACAAAATAAGAAGTGTCGCACTTCAACTGCTCCAAAGCTACTTGTCAAATCGTTTTCAGTTTGTCGTTATAAATTATTTTGCCTCGGATCCTGAATTCATAAAATACGGCGTTGCTCAAGGTTCCATCCTAGGCCCTTTATAATATATATATATATATATATATATATATATATATATATATATATATATATATATATATATATATATATATATATATTAATGATATATTTGTTATCCCTGGAACTTCCAATATCTTGCTCTATGCCGATGACACGAGCGCCTTTTTTTCCTCGCCAAGCTGACCCTCTCTAGTGTCTGCAACTAACAAATGGCTTGAAGATCTGTCCAGATGGCTTTAGGCAAACCAGCTGGTATTAAATGTTAATAAAACAAAATATATATAATTTTTTCAGCTCTCAATAAACCAATAAAAATATCACACCATCGTTCCAATCTATCTCCTTAAAACGTGTTTCAATGCATAAGTATTTAGGTGTTCTATTTCATGAAAACCTCCACTGGTCTTACCATGCAGACTGTGTATCCAACAAAACTGCCCAATACATAGGTATACTGAATAAATTTCGCCCGCTTCTCCCAATGCACTTGAGGAAGCAATTATATTTTTCCACTGTCCAGTCTCACCTACAGTACTGCCTGCTGGTATGGGGAGTCGGTACGAAACCCAACATAGAAAAGATTTATATTTTGCAAAATAAAGGCATTCGCTTTATTTACAATCTATCTAGATATGATTCTGTGTCTTCATACTTTAAACTAAGTTATACATTAGGTATTACAGCCCTCTATAAACAACGACTATTCGAATTTATATACCGACAATACAAAACTGACTGTAATGCGTTTTTAATTACGTTTATCAACCCAGATCCACATTACGCCTTTAGAAATGTGAACTTTATAAAACCAACCATAAGGACCGGGTATGGAAGGCAGTTAATTCACTGGCAAATCCTTAACCTCTTTAATTGTTCTCCTGACATATTTTATCTACTTGAACAATCATCCTCCTTGTTTACATTAAAAAAAAAAATTAAAATGTACTTTTTGGAACATACGTGACTATTTGTTTCCTATTTTCGTTGTGTAATAGCAATCACTGTTCTTGACCCTGTTACCTTGAAGTATGTTAAAGATTGCATTTTATCTGTTTTGCTCCTGGTTTGTGTTTGTATTACATTCTGACATATGACGGACTATTTTCTGCTGCTCTGTGCCTGCTGCGTTGTGTTGCATGTGTCATTTGTGGTGCCGAAGGCCCAGTCAGGTGGCTGGTAGGTCACCTTTAGCCTCTGTCCCACGGAAAAACTGTATTTTGCTACAAACTGTAATAAATAAATAATGTGCTTCAAACGACAGCTGATCCCCTCGCTATTATAAGGAAGCATTGGAGAAGCACGTTACTGTTCCGAGCACAAGTGGGCGTCGCCCAGGGATCTCTCAGGGCTTGAGAGCGTAACAGAGCGGAAATTAAGAGCGGCGAAGTCCGAACAATAATCTGCGTGTCGGAATTGCGGTGGGGATAGTCCAGCAAGTGAAAAAGCAAATCTACCTGTACCCGCTGCTCACCACACGTCTCAGCGTTCCGGCCATGTCATGAGATGTCAGTGCCAGCAGGCAGTACCTAAGTTTACGATGATGCGTCTAGGCCGATCTGCCGTATTCTTTCAATGGAATGCAAACGGGAAATATTAACACAATACTTTTAGGGATACCGTTAGAGTAGAACTTGGGGTAGCTGGCGTCGTTACCGGGATGTTGAGAAATTAAGGGTACGTCGAAAAGTGTTGACGTCCCATGCTGAGCGTAGGAATTGAAAATGGATTAAAACATTCCAAAAAGTGTGATTACAAAGGTCTCAAAAGCCCGGAACGTCACTGTGACATGTAAGAATGAAAAAGTAAATTATTAGGCAGAAACAGTTTGAGGCGAGATGGAAATCAAAGACGGGACGCTTGGATCAGACGTCAGACAGGCTACCTCTAGGCAACTGAGTATTCGTTTTGAAACATGGTACTTATTACACAGAGAGTCATGGCTAACCTTGACCGCCTAGTAAAGAGCAGAGACATTAGTCTGCCAACCAAGATCCGTATAACTCGTGTTATGGTCTTTCCAGTTGTGATGTATGGATGCGAGAGTTGGACTGTGAGAAAGGCTGACCGTCGAAGAATTGACGCGTTTGAATTGTGGCGCTGGCGGAGACTGTTGAGAGTTCCTTGGACTGCCAGAAGATCAAATCAATCGATATTGTCGACCATAAACCCTGACTGCTCATTGGAGGGTCAAATTTCAAAGTTATCGCTCAGCTACTTTGGTCATCTGATAAAAAGAGAACCCCGCCGGGGTGGTGCAGTGGTTACGGCGCTCGACTACTGTTTCCAAGGTTGCGGGATCGAATCCCGGCCTCGGCGGCAGCTTTTCAAGGGAGGTGAAAAGCAAAACGCCCGTGTGCTGTGCGATGTCAGTGCACGTTAAAGAACCCCAGGTGGTCGAAATTTTCGGAGCCCTCCACTACGGCGTCTCTCATAGCCTGAGTTGCTTTCCGACGTTAAACCCCACAAACCAACCTGATGAAAAGAGAGGAGTCGCTGGAGAAAGATTTGATGTTGGGAAAGGTTGAGGGTCACCGGAGAAGGAGTAGGCAGCGAACGCAATGATTAGATGGCATCCTCGAGGCGCTGCAGATGAAGTTATGTGACGTTAGGAAGATAGTGAGAGACCGGAAAGCGTGGCGTGACATGGTCCATAGTGTCACGAAGAGTCGGACAAGACTGAACGACTAAACTGAACTGACTTATTACACTGAAAATGCGTGATATATGCATGCACTATTTATAAAGGTTTTATGAAATGCCACAAAAGACACCTTAAAAAGGCATCAAAAGGATTACTCACAAGGATTAAAAGAATTAATCAAGGATTACTAACGGATTGTCATAGCTATAATGACATACCCCTAGAATCTAAAAAGAGCTCACCTTTGCGGCGTTGAAGAGGAGGCTTCGGAACCGAAGCTTGTGAAAAAGGCAGCAAGTAGCTAAATGGGAGGTAAGGCAGAGCACTTCAGAAAGACAGAGGAAGTACAATGCAAAGTCGGCATGTTTACACACTCACTCAGTTGAACAATCAAATGAGATTTAGTCGAAAGAACTGGTTCAAGTACCGATCCATCATTCTAGTTTTCTGTGAGCTATGCAGACCAATTAAAAAAAAAGAGAGATATCAAGTGGTGCATCAACATATTGCATTGTGGTGATGTATCGAATAATTTGCGAAGTCGAAAAAATTCAATTTTTCTAAGTCCGTAGCAGGAAATCTCAGCACAAAATTTCTCCCTCACAATTGATGAAGGAATGTTCGATTGCTTTAGGAATATCAGAAAGGTGGCAGTTTACAGATGGCTAAAAAATATCCTATTTTTTTCTGAAGCAGAGTGAAGGCAACTTAGCCACATTCCTTTATTCTTTAATCTTTATTCAGTGATTACTCCGCTTAGCCCGATGGCGCTACAGCAATGAGGTTACAGAGTTCTAAAAAAAAAAACAAAAAAAAGCACAGATCTTTGTTTTATTTATTCGCTGATGAAACAAACAAAACGTGAACTAGCATAGACATTAGTTTTGGCATGGTATTCCAAAATCTTACAATGATCAGTGCGAGCAGAGAAATACTGTGGCCCCGGTGTAAGTACATATATTTCCTTGCGAATTCCGGTATTGCCGTTATATATTTGATACAAGGTAAGGCGCAATTTCTCTATCAGTTCTACCTATCAGTTCTCTAGCTATCAGTTCTCGATTGCCGACACAGTACAAACCTTGCTGCTCTGTTGTGAATTTTTTAATTTTATTGCTTAGTGTTATTTGCGGGGGGTCCCACACTGCGCACGCGTATTCGAGCAGTGGTCGAACCTATGTTAAGTTCGCTATTTATTACAGACAAGACGCCGCGTTTCCCAGATTGCACTCTCTGTAGTTTAAGGTTCTGGCAGCCTTTGCAAACACGGTATCAACATGCGTATTCCATGAGCAGTCGGAATGTCATACCTAAGTATTTGTGCTCCTTTTTTCGTGTCACTATATTTCTGTCAATGGTATAGTTTGATGTTAGGTTATTTTTTGTTTTACGTGTAAAGAAAACATGAACGTATTTTGAACACAATTCAAGAACGCTTGATCAATTACTTTGCAGCTGGGTAAAAATCACCTTATTTTTTATTTGCCTGCATAAAGCACAGTCATCGGCAAACAATCGTATACTAGAATTGATTTCTGAATGAATATCATTTACATATATTAAGAACAAAAGCGGCCCCAACACTGTACCCTGGGGGACACTTGATGTTATATCGACAAAATTGGATTTCTTTCCATTTAATACCACGCATTGTCTGCGAGGCGATATGTAATCTTCAATCCAAGCAACTATTTCGCGGTTAATATTTAGTGCAGCAAGTTTACATAAAAGCAAAGGGTGTGAAACAGCATCAAACGCTTTATCAAAATCCAGGAAAATGCAATCGACCTGTTCGCTGTTTCCCAAATTAGATACAAGATCATGATAAAATTCAGTAAGTTGTGCTGTGCATGATAAACCCTTGTGGAGTCCACGTTGTTCAGAAGCCAATAAGTTGTTTGTCATTAAATGTGTCACTATCTCTTTATATAAAATGTATTCTATTCTTTTGCGTGGTATAGATGTAAGTAAAATGAGCCTGTAGTTAGCTACTTTTTTTTTTTTTTACCGTCATTTATGAATGGTTACAACATGTTCCATCTTCCAATCGTCTGGAGAGGCACCGGAAGATAAAGACTTGGTGTAGATTAGATGCAGATAAAGGAAAATAATTTCAGCACACTGTTTCAAGATTCGGGAAGAAATGCCAACTGGTCCATTTGCCTTATTCTCGCTAACTGTGTTTAGCAGTGCTCTGATTGCATTCGCATTTAGCTCTACTATTTATTTTATTTGTATAAAATGAAATCTTAAATTTTTATAAAACAGGAACCTCGAACAAACAACACGGAGGCCGCATACGGCGCGCGGAATTTTGAGAGGGTCCCGCCAACTCAAAAAAAAAAAAGAAGTTATTGCTAAAGCACGTGTCAGAATGACGACTGAGCTTAAACATCAGACTCACTTTCCCACTAAAATCAACGAAAAAGCATTGCACTCAAGCGGTACGTGTTCTTTCTGAAAATAAATTAAGGAACCCTCCCCTAATTAATCTTTTCGGGCTTCGGACGGACGCCAGCTGCTTTTAAGAGCGGGGAGCCGGACCCTTGCTATCATAACCGGTCTATGTTTTCACTTTTACGACTAAATGACAATGGTACTGACTGCTTTGCCATCTCGGTATTTTTTCTAAGCTATCCTGAAGTAGTGACCATCTGGGATCTAGGCGTAAGGGTGTAAGTGCTGCTTTTGTTTTCTACAAAGAATGGGAGAGCGTGGTCTCGGATAGACTTACCAAGATACTTTGTTGGGCGAGTTGGTACACATTCATTATTAATTTAAACAGCGCGAACAAGAAGACAAAGGACAAGATAAAAGGAAGCCACAGTACAAGCGCCGACTCACAACTATGCCTAAGCCTTTACTTCAAGGCCCAGATAAAAACAAACATAATTAAAACGAAGCAATCACGTGAAACAACCCCTGGATTCACCTGCTGCGCAAAAAGTTGCTCAAAAAGTCACTCAGGGCTTCTCTTGCTTGAAAGAGCAAGATAATCTCTTGGTGACACACTTATTGTCCGTTGAAATAAAATATGCTTCAACCATCTCTCTCGTCATCTTTTCTTTGTGGCGAACAAAATCCTAACCTGGTCAAACATAGGAGTGCACTTCTCCTTTTTCATTGTTTCACAAGAATGGCAATGTGAGACCAGAAATGTTTTGTCCTTGCCACTTTCCAAATTGTTCCGGTGTTTCATAGTCTCTTGTTAATACATCGTCCTGTTCGTCCTATATAACAGGCTCCTCAAGAGAGTGGAAGCCTGTACCCAACACCAATCTTGCATCCAACAAATGGGTCTCTATGTTTCACCCCACATTCTTGCTTCATCGGTTCTCTTTCTCTGAAATGAAAAAGGAAAAGGAGAAGAAAAAGTACACTCCTATGTTTGACCAGGTTAGGATTTTGTACCGCCACAAAGAAAAGATGATGAGAGAGATCACGTGAAACAATCACGTGAAACAACCCCTGGGTTCACCTTCTGCACAAAACGTCACTAAAAAAAAGACATCTCTTTGCTTGAAAGAGCAAGAGAAGTCTTGCTGACACACTTATTGTCCGTCGAAATAAAATATGATTCAACTATCTCTCGTCATCTTTTCTTTGTGGCGGTACAAAATCCTAACCTGGTCAAACAAAGGAGTGCACTTCTTCTTCTCCTTTTCCTTTTTCATTTCAGAGAAAGAGAACCGAAGAAGCAAGAATGTGGGGTGAAACATAGAGACCCATTTGTTGGATGCAAGATTGGTGTTGGGTACAGGCTTCCACTCTCTTGAGGAGCCTGTTAAAATGGACGAACAGGACGATGTATTAACAAGAGACTATGAAACACCGGAACAATTTGGAAAGTGGCAAGGACAAAACATTTCTGGTCTCACATTGTCATTCTTGTGAAACAATGAAAAAGGAGAAGTGCACTCCTATGTTTGACCAGGTTAGGATTTTGTTCGCCACAGAGAAAAGATGACGAGAGAGATGGTTGAAGCATATTTTATTTCAACGGACAATAAGTGTGTCACCAAGAGATTATCTTGCTCTTTCAAGCAAGAGAAGCCCTGAGTGACTTTTTGAGCAACTTTTTGCGCAGCAGGTGAACCCAGGGGTTGTTTCACATGATTGCTTCGTTTTAATCATGTTTGTTTTTATCTGGGCCTCTGAGTAAAGGCTTAGGCATAGTTGTGAATCAGCGCTTGTACTGTGGCTTCCTTTTATCTTGTCCTTTGTCTTCTTGTTCGCGCTGTTTAAATTAATAATGTCTCGGATAGAGATATTCTAAGTAATTTTCATTAATTATTGTTTATTGATTTTATTTTTCGTTGATCTTATTTTTTGTTTCTATCGTTATTGTTTGCGGTGAGCCAGCGTCTGGAAAATTTCCTCAATGGGGCTGTTAAAGCAATACGAGTTTGAGACCCGTGGTATAAAGGAAGCCTTATGTGTCTTGTCAGTGCATGCCAGTGTCTGCGAAGTGCTTTACAAATATGACTCAGGGCCTCTGAATTAATGCATTAAAGGAGTCGTGTGATGCTCCAGTGGCGTGTTTAAGTGTCCCCATACTGTATTTGGTCCCTGTCTACGTAGCTATAATGCATATGACATTATATAGTGCACTCGGATCACCAATTAGTATTGTCCTGTGATCGCTGTATTACTAGTGATTGAAGTTATCTTCTCATGCAGTTTTAATTCTGATTTTAGCACTTGAACGATCGATGCGACATCCAAGCATCGAAGTTTAGCTTAGTCGCGCGAAATACAAAAAAAAAAATAAAAAGCTGCCATATAATTGCTGATTTCCGTTAGTTGTTACTCTAGCCTTTCAGAAAGGCTAGCTTAGTGACTGCATGAAATTAACCAAGAATCAGCGATTACATACATGTTTTCAGTGTCTCACGTGGTCTTCACTAAACTGTGATAGGACAGACATTTTTTGACTTGTTGAAGCTAAAACCGAAACTGTAAGAGAAAAATCGTCCAATAATAATTGGTTTACCGGTTATATACTACCATCTTGTGGTGATCTAGGTATGCTAATAGTGTGTTGTGCAGCATTGCTCGAAAAAAAAAAAAAAAAAAAAACACCTAAGCGTAAATTGGCGGCTAACGGAAATTTTTGGATGTAAAATATTGTGATCGATACACTTGTACTTCAGTAGTTTGAGTGAAAGCAATGCGAAGGGCTTCATGTTAGCATGTAGCGATGAAAGCCAGACGGACGCCTGAAGTTGCTATAAAACCTGAAAAAACATCTTTTCACGAGGGCGCTTTCACGGACTTCTGATTTAAAAAAAAAAAAGAAACATTTTTATCGAGAACAGCTAAATCTAACAGCTGTGCTCGCTGAAGAACTATACGTATATCATGTAAATAGGTGGTGGCAAAACATGGCAATATGCCCATTCACGACAAAAATATCTACTACTGCTGCTTAGTCGAGCACCCTGAAAGTAAGCTTAGTAACCCTGAAAGCATCAAGGTATAGTAAGCCTTATCCCTTTAAGATAATATCAAGATAACATACTGTAGCGTTTCATATCGATTTCCTTTGTACTCGTTATCCATCACTGACCCTCTGTGTCACGGACTATGCATCCCCGCGAAGACGCGACCAGTGAACGAAGATTAATAAATATTAAGACGGTGGGGGGGGGGGGGGGGGGGGGGGGGGGGTTGACTATGCTGGCACGTTTTACAGTGGTCTTGCCTCCTCGCAAGGAAGATAAAACCGTGCGAATTGACAGTCATTTTCGCCCGGCACCCAGTGTTCATTGTCTGTTATCGCATAGTAACCCCACCTTCCGCTTTGATGCACACTTAGCCATCTGACCACTTTCTATAGGACAGCCCGTTAACTAAGTCAGGTATGTTTTAAGCATTTGAAGTAATGTTTGTGTTTAGATGAAACTTTACGGCATAGGGATGTAACCTTGAGACAGTGCACAAAATTATTATGCGTTAAAGTTAGTGCCCTTTGGCCTTTCTGAGTTTTCGCTCGCTTATTGAATTTGCTCTGAGCGTCTTGATCAGAAGTAATTTGATAACAGCGTCTCACACCCAATTTTAAAAATCCCTGTACATAGATTTGATTAGTAAACGCACTAAATACAACCTGCATTTACCCATAATTAGTATTAACCACTTAGTAGTATACTAACTCTCACTATAACATTCCTTACTTGCTAGCACTACTCCTAACTAGTACAACCAATAGGCGACACTGGCTATTACAGTATCGCAGCTACCTCCACTTTTCATATGTGTGTAATGTTCTCAAACCCGATTTATTATCCCACTCCTCATATATATATCTAAATATATCACAAGAGTCCCAACGGGCATATTATACGACGACGCATACTCACATACCACAGGCGCAGGGTTTTCTTCATGGCGGGCGTTTAATGCTAACGCATCGAAATGTATTCATCTTCATTGTGCACCTTATATACAAATCTAATTTCACGCCTGGAACACCTTCGCCGTTTGAACAACTTCGCCTGGTCCATTCGGTCTTACAGCTACGTTTAACGTCGTTGCTTCCTGAAGTGTGCTGAGTGTTGCTTCCTGAAGTGAGTACAAATGCAAACACTTCAAAACAAGGCCGACCTTAGCTGGCAGTTTCACAAACGGTCAAGTAAGACGCCAGGAATATTTACGAATACTACGTCGTTCTAGTCTGCGCTGCATAACTAACTACACATATGCCTCTCGCGAACGAGCATGAATTAAACAGGAGCCACAGTCGTATAATGGTTAGGTTGTAATACAGACGCATCCTCGTTCTTTTTCCACCGTCCTCTTGCTCACCACTGGGGCTCCTAATCCTATTTGCAAAGCAATACCGGACGCTCGAACAAGTGGAAGAGACGGCGCAGAATCCGGACATGGCCAAAGAAGGCAGGAGGTCTAGAGGGAGGCTGCGAAGACAAGACGCAAAGCAGCGTAGGTATCCTTGCTCACCGACCGGGATTGTTCCTGTCGCAAGAGAAGAGCGGGTGAGCGCGACTTCTCCCGCATTTCCATTCACTCCCCAAAGACGGCAGGAACCGAAAGAAACACGCCTGCAGACAACGAAGCAAACAAAAACTAACAGGAGCGGCGAAAAGCACCACAATTTGAAGGCAACTCTACTCCGAGCAGAAGCAGCAGTAAAGGCCATGCGACGCAACCGGCCCGTTCCTGCCCTGAGCTGCCTGGGCGAACTTTCCGGGCGCGGAGGAAACTCCGGAGAAAACTCCGGTAATCCGCCACGAGCAAGTGCGTGGCGTGCCAGAGTGGTACCGTGTAGGAAGAAAACAGTCGCGGAGGGGGGTGGGTGGCGGCAGCTGACGCAACGGGGCGCTAAGCTGCGCACAAGTCACGGCAAAGCTCCCGACCCTCCCCCACCCTTCCCATCCCCACCTTCCTCGCTCTCTTGTACACAGACAACACATTGCTACCTCCGAATCCATGGGCACGCCGCAACGGCAGTAGCGGCCCTGGTGCGCGAACGAAGTTTTTCGGTGGCGCAAGCAAGGCGCCCGTACGTCGGCCATCGACAGGAACACATTTCGTTCGGCGTCGGGGGCTTGTCAATTATGTCGCTGTGACTTGCGACCATCGCGTCCCAGAGCTCTCGCGAGTGTCGGGGCTCACGTGGTGTTATACAACAGGTGCTGCTGGAGAGCTAGCGACATGCGAAAAGGAAGAGGGCGCGAGACAAAACGTGAGAGGAAGAGGCGACGAGCCCTTTTTTCTTGGATGCTGCCTGGTTCCTGCTGCTTGTACCAACCTATAAAATTCAAATCATGACACGGCATAATGAAGACGCGCGTGTTGTACACGACGCCGTCGAGCACGAAGCTGTTGCGGAGCATCCGTCGCTTGCGACGAGGGCGCGTGCGTTTTGCCGACGTCGACATAACCTCGGCCGAATTAGTTTCTGTTATTTTGCCTTTCAATCTCTGGAGTGTGTCTCTCTGCTAACGCTGCCAGCATGGACGCTTGTTCCATCCTTACGCACAGAATGCCGAAATGCATTTCTCTGGTCTGGAGTTAAATTAACGCGCTGATTAGTGTCTTCGAATGGCTGCAGGGAAAATGCGCATTTTCCTATCTTTAGTTTAGCTATGCCGTAAGTCTTCTTCGTTCTTATTTTGTTGTTCCTGTTCGTCGACGAGCGTCTTCGTTTATTTGATGGACAGCATCCACTGATTCAGAGTGTATAAATAAAAAAGCAGCTTCCCAGGATGAAACTTCCGCGCTCAGTTGTTGTCAGGAAAAATCAACACCGCTTCTATCTACCGCTTCCACTTTTTAATCGCAAATGCAGTTGTAATTTCTGAAGAGCTGCAGTAAACAGACAGTTTTGTTTTGGTTCATACTCTACTTAATATGGGGGGGGGGGGATGACAGTGAGATGAAGCGGAATGAATAATTTGCGTTGAGATGGCAACGTGACTGATGCTTTTACGCCGGGGCCTTTCGTGCTAGGATTCAATGTTAACGAAGCTCCAAACATTGTTTTAGTAAGACATATATGATAGTTAATTGAGGGCATACTGCCTGAGGACCTTGTCGCGATGGATTTTATTTCATTAGCGACCGATAGCTGGACATAGGTTGTGACAGACGTCGGAATAAAGGATTGTGGAAAAGATTCAACCACTTCTTGATTGCCTGCCTTACGAAAAGAAAAACGCTACTATAGCTAAATTGTTGCGTTTACTTGACATTTTTTCTCATTTCCATTCTGTTCTTGTTGCGGTTTATTTATTAAATAATAATAGCACAATACGAAAGATAAAAAACTGCCGGCCGTGGAAACTGTTTTCTATAATCACCTGCTCTTAGGCTGGCGGGAAAAAGGGGGCTAGGACGTGAGAAGAAAGATACCGGCATGACATGTAAGGATAAGATGGCGCAACGTTGTCAGCTATATACGAGCAAAGTTCATACGCACGTTTACACAATAGGGAAGAGTAAACTCAAAGTAAAACCATATTGTCATCTAGCGTCCTGGTAATGACCTACACTGTATACTTGACACGGGAAGGTATATGTCTATAAATCCAGGCTATCTAACAGCCCTTTCTGAAGCACTGTTTCCGAAAGCCGGAGAGAATCTGCGACCAAGGCGCATGTGCAATATGCACCATTGGCTGTTCGTTCCGCGCGTGTGCCTGGTGCCGGGCATTATCGTTGGCTAATATAGTCGCAGCAATACCGAAAGCTTGGTGGCCACGTGCTCCCAGTTTCCCTCTAAGCATGAAATAGCCTGTACCCACTTCCCGCCTGTCGCGACATGTTATTGCATAATCTTGCGCGATTTTATTTTCTTCAAATCTTCAAACGTTTATGCATCATTTATAAACTACTACACTGTTATATTAGCCATGATGTACTGAAGTACCAAGCCGTGTCCACCCTCACAATTTCTCTAATAGATTGAAATAACTGCTTGTGTATCCGGATAATGATGACATCATCTCATTGCACTACGCGCATAAGGTCTTTAGTTGCCATGGAGCCATTACACCCTAAACATCACTTCAATAATTGGCAACAAGGATAATGTCTCAATTCATCAACGTTCTATCCTACACTATCACTTCGAGTGTCTTAGCTAGTTGATCCCAGAGCTTTCACAATATTATACAGTGAGGCATAAAACTGGGTACTGAGCTCAGCAGTTGAGCATAAGGGTAAAATTAACTCTGTGTGCCTTGGTTCTCATCAACCCAACCACCGTGTCTGACATTTTTTCATTCACTTATATAATGTATGAATATATGAAGAAATTCCGCTTTCTAAGATGCAGTCTCTAACTGTAAACATATATCACCGCTACCCGTGGCCTGTTGTACGCAGATAGAAAGAGAGTATACTACATACTCGGATAGATGTAATCATCCTGTCCAGTACCTAGATGCTTAAAAAAAAAGGGAGGGGGGGAGTGAAATACTACCCATCACTGGAACAAAGTTTCATGCAAAGAAAAAAATGCGACTAATAAACAAATAAACCCTCGACAACTCTTTATACATGTCTGTTCCTATCAGCAATATTATCAAGATATGTTCTAAGTAATTGCCGGTGCACACTGCTTTCGGGCGCATCTCATGCGGCGCGTTAGAGGTATCTACACGCAAAGAATGGTGCCGCACTAATATTCTCCATTTTGCTTGATATGACCTTTCCTCTATTCCCTCTATATTTCGGCTTCTTCTAGCCCTCTAGAATACGGAAATAATCAATAAATGAAATAGGAAATCTATACGCAAGTGAATTGCCGGTAATGCCAAATCCACTGGTTCCCCTTGTCTAACCTGCCATCTAACCCGCATAAACAAAGACCGCAAAACAAAGCTCGTGATTTAAAAGCATCGACAAGTGCTAGCCTTTTCTAGACTTTGACAGACGTTTTTTGATACATTTTTGCGGCCTTATTTGCTGACAGCAGTTGACGTTTTGAAGAAATGAGTCTTTACTCTTAAATTGGCTTTCTCACACTATAAACCTCCGCTGTGTATGAGCAAAATAGGTTCAAGGTAGGCTTATAGATTGACGTTTGTAGACCTTTTGCGTTCAGAAGGACTGACGGCCAAAGATAAGTGGACTCTTAAGACCAACCACAGTGAGACCGGACAAATCTGAATTCAAAATTTGAATAGACGGCTTTCCTGCTCAGCCTAACATCTGCATCTGATGAAGAATAAGATTTTGTAATAGACTCGTTTTTTGTCGTATTTAATGGCATTGTATTGTGTATATGGCTTTGCTTCGTCAATTACAGCAGTGCCTGTCATTAACGACCCCGTTGCGGTAAACACTTTGGCGTCGGCAGCGCACGAATGGTGAGGAAGGGCGATGCGCGAACACTCCTGGCGCACTGCTTCCGTGTAAGTGCGGCGCCACACACGCAGCTTTCAGTCATGGCCAGAAAGAAAGCCGCGTCGAAGGTGCCGAAGTAAAAGGTCGCACTTCCGGCACATATGGGCACACCTTGTCCGAGCGTTAGCACCTTAAGGGTATAGCTCTCCCAGCTAAATTACTTTTTTTTTTTCGAAGACGATTTGCACGCCTCTAAGCGTTGGAGTACCATGGCGGATAGAGCGCGTCTTTTTCATTCTGGCCGCCTGAGGAGAAAATTCTCTGAAGGTGTGTTTTTGGAGTGCAGTTCTTATGTACCAGTTCGCGGTCGAGCCGCGTCGCCGTTAGTGCCGTTGTGGGTGTAATCGAGCGAAAGAGAGCCACGAGCCCATAAGAGGAATTCCTTGAAGAGAAAGAGCAACAAGCTCTGTACGTGTCGCTCGGCCGTGGTTCTAAATTCCTTCTCATCTTCTGAGCATTTTTCTGTGGCCCATGAGGAAAATAGAGTGCTTTGTAACTGTACATACATACATACATACATACATACATACATACATACATACATACATACATACATACATACATACATACATACATACATACATACATACATACATACATACATACATACATACATACATACATACATACATACATACATACATACATACATACATACATACATACATACATACATACATACATACATACATACATACATACGTACGTACGTACGTACGTACGTACGTACGTACGTACGTACATACATACATACATACATACATACATACACACATACATACATACATACATACATACATACATACATACATACATACATACATACATACATACATACATACATACATACATACATACATACATACATACATACATACATACATACATACATACATACATACATACATACATACATACATACATACATACATACATACATACATACATACATACATACATACATCGCTCAAATTGTTTGCCTCAATATATCTCAAAAACGCTCAACTAGCTTCGCTGAAATTTTGCACTAGGGAGTATCGATAATCGTCCATAGAATTTCTTCTTTTGCATTCACGGGCTTCCTTTTGGAAGACGCTTGCTCTGTTGGCTTATATATGACAGACATTTGAGAGCTCCCCGTGAAAGCGAAATATTTGCACCGTAAAGCAATGTATTCGACTGCCTAGTACGCGTGAAATGTTTTGGGGGATCTATTGCTGTGCATGTCATGTATTCTAATTGAATGCAGTGTAACTTAATTGAATACTATTCTCAATGCGGAAAGGAGGCGGAAAAGACGCTATTAAGAGATATACTTTTTAGTATAAGCTCAATGAAGTTGTATCTATACCGAATACATTGTATTATTCTGTACAATGTAGTAAGTTTTAGATAATTTTTTATTACAGAAGAGGCTATCATCCAGTCAAAAAAGGCTACAGAAAATGTTCTGTTGTCACGACGGAATTTCTGTGCGGTTTTCGGCACTCAGCCTGTTGTGACAACAGAAATATCGAAAGTAACATCAAAATTTTTGTACTTCTTCAAACTACGGAAGATTTCTAACGAAAAAGCATCGTACTACAGGCAAGTAGCACAGAACTACAGACAATTGTCTTATCTTTTAAATGATTCCGTGGTCTTTCTTTTTTTACTGGGTATGTCAATCATCTTCATAGTTCCTTGGACGGCCAGAAGATCAAATCAGTCAATACTGTCGACCATAAATCCTGACTGCTCATTGGAGGGTCAAATTCTAAAGTTAAAGCTCAGCTATTTTGGTCATCTGATGAGAGGAGAGGAGTCGCTGGAGAAAGATGTGATGTTGGGAAAGGTTGAGGGTCACAGGAGAAGGGTTAGGCAGCGAACGCGATGGTTAGATGACATTCTCGAGGCGCTGCAGATGAAGTTATGTGATGTTATGAAGATGGTGAGAGACCGGAAAGCGTGGCGTGATATGGTCCATAGTGTCACGAAGAGTCGGACACGACTGAAAGACTGAACTGAACTGAACTGATGTCAATCATCTACTTATTACACCTACTGTAATAACTCCTTTACAATAACCACTTATCCAGTAGTTCTCCGCAGTTGAAGTAAAACAGTGTACTTAAACATGCATGTGCTCATACTTCAACATGCATGATTTCATACACGCGTGATAATACTTCAGGCGCATGAGGTTCATGGCCTTTTACACTCTTAGACTAGGGAGTAAAGGGGCCCTCGCAGCTCTTTTGTACGGTGTTTTGATATCTTATAAGCACAAAATGAAGGTTACATATTTGTTGGCTGGGTGGCCTTTATGTTGTTGGGATCATTTCGCCGTAAAACTAATGAGTTTCACGAATAACTTCAAACTATAATAAACGATTGTTTTAACATTATTCAGTACACAAGGTTTTGCCGGCCTTGAAGCTTCTTCATCAGCTTTGAATCGGGTACCGTAGGATCCAGATACACAGGTTAGCCTGGGAATGCAGTATGGTTTTAGAGCCGACGTTAACATATATAGCGAATCGCGCGCGGGTTTGTTTCAATATACAGAAAAATTGCTTTCCGCTTTTTTTTTATCAGTTGATTTATGATAACCAGGAATGTAATATTGTACTCTTTATATAAATATAAGGCAAATATTAGTAGTGCGGAGTTTCCGTTGTAGTCATAACTACCCTGAAGAGCAGATATCATCGTTTACTGCAGCTGATAACACGATGACAGTATTAGATTTTATCCATTATCGTTTCATTACAACTTATAATGATAATCATTTTCGTTATTTGTTTTCTTGTTTGTCAAAAAGCAGTGACTTGTTTCTATATTGCACAGAATGCAACACAGCTCTACCTGCATCAGAGTTTCTGTCCTCAATCACAGCAGTGAAGCCATCCCGCCCCCCAACATCCAGCGGCACATCCTCTGATAATTTACAGGGGGAGGGGAGAACGAAAAAATAAGAAAAGCGTGCAGAACATATAACTACAGCAGCGCGCTGAAGCTTACACGGAATGTAAAATGAAATGACGAAATAATCATGGATAAAACAAAACAAGGAAACTGAGGTGAAGCATAGAGGGAGTGAAACAGACCTAAACACGCACAGAAGAATATATAAAAAGAGACCGCCGTGAGAGTAGGAGTGTGGTCTCCCGCACGAGAGCGGAGCTAATTAAGCTCGCCTTTTTCGACGTTGAGGTGAGACCGCTGTCTCTCTGGTCGGCTCAAGATTTCTCTTTTTTTTTTTTTTTTTTCCCTTCCCGGAGGTTCGAGACCTCGGCAGCTCGGAAGGCATGTGTGGGTGGAAAGAAGGGAACGTAGCGGCAGGTTAGGTCGGAAAAAGGAGCTAGCCACCGCGGAGCATCCAATAATTAAAGACATCCAGGAAATGAGGAACTGGACGAAGCCCGCTGGCAAAGAGTAAAAGGCGGAAAGAGGCTCCTGCGCAGCTGTCTGCCAGCCAACGAATGTGCCCGCCGCGTCCGGTCACTCACGATGGGAACGGGGAAGTCGTCTTGCACCAGGCACGCGCACGATCGTTCAGACCATGCATGCCGCCGGCGGCGGCGCCGCTTTCAGAAGAGAGCGCATAAGGCGGCAGCAGTGTCTGGATTACGAACGAGAACGGCGGTTAGAGGTCGAAGCCGTGTTCGATATCAGCCTCATTGCGAGCGAGTAGGAGAGGGCGGCCGAAGAAGTCATGCGCGGCGTTTTAAGGTTACGTCAATATTGTACGTGTTGGCCACACAGTGCCGCGGGCTCGGCATTAATGATCTGTGGCGGATACGTCGTCCGCGCCGTCAGGAGGATGTCGGACGTTTGTTGGCCGCAGTGTGGCTGCTGTCATTGCTGAGGCACATGCTGTTTGGTTATTCTTTCAGCCCCACACGACGGCCAGGGTGTTGGTTTGGCTTTGCGAAACCAATCATGAAATGACGCGAGTAGGGCGAACACGAAAAACTGCCGCAGTGTGAGTAACGGACAACTACAGTCAATTAGTGAATGAATAACTGAATGTTAGTAAGGCAAGATAGGAGGAGTGAACGACAGACGTGTCCAGTTCTATAGTTCGATGTTTGTGGATTAAGGGTAAAAGTGAAAAACAAAATGACGGGTATTTAGTCCGTGCGTGGGGGTTTAATTAACGCGCATATTTAAGTTCGAGAATTTTTCGTGATATTCTGTAATCAGGAATCTTGATTAGAAGCTCGTTGTAGCATAATGAAGAAAGTTGAGGCGCATATAACAGGGTTGGTTCTGTGACGAGCAATTTTTCACGGCTCCACTTCATCAAGTTGCTTAATACTTAAATATACGGCTCAAGTCAGGCTTCCTTTGGTATCAGTATTTAGAGGTATGTCCTCATAAGCTGCAAGTGCTGGCTCGAAGATCTTTATTCAAAAAGCGGGAGTAAGTGAAATCGACTGAAAAGAAAAGGAGGAGGAGGAAAACTAATGAAACTCGGAATTAAGTGCCGAGAATGTCTTGGGCCTGGGTCACCAAGCCAACTGGTCTGTCAGCTGGTCCGAGGCTAGCCACCGGCCACGTTGGTAAAGATTGGCGTCGAAAATTAGGGGCTGAATGTCAGCGGGAGAGGAGAAGATGCAGTGTTCTGAATTAGCATAGGGTTCAGGCCAATATTTAGGGCATGCGGGAGAGTACATGATACGGTAAAGGAAATATTGTCCAGGAGTAAGGAGTGTATCTAGTTGTATGCATCGAAGAATGAAAGAATTTAATAGTTCACATCTTGCAATGATTCACTTTCCGTCATTATCCCCGTGAAGTCAGTTGTACGATCACTTGCCGTGCCATTGTCCTCAATCAAGTTTTGTTTCGGAGTGGCTATCGCATCCACAAAAATTTTTCAGTCTCTTCTATCCACGACTTTCCTAAGCTCCAAGTTACATCTGCCGATACTTTGAAACTACTCTGTGTTATATTATTGGCATTTCAAGAACCGCCCATACTAAGTTCTCCTGGATTTCAGCTATTACTGCATTAACCTTCGTTTCTCATGCAGTCGAAATTGCCATCTTCTCTTCAAATATTACTCCCGACATTGTTTTAGTTGAATAAGACGATGAGCCTTCTTCAGTTTCATTTCAAGCGTTTTCTGTAGCATTTACTTTTATCTGTCATAGACGAATTAACACTGGTGAAATACAGCTACTATATGTTTTCCCGTTGAGCTAAACTTGAGCACAGAGATAAACTTGTGAGCACAATACTCTGAGCACGGAGGAGAAGTTATGAGAAAAAAGAAAAGTGTTATATGTATGGCAGCATGTGGCACCATGAATGTGAACGTGTTTGCCTCTCTAATGGCCTTCTAAATCTTTAGTCTTTGTTATCACCTTTGGCTTCTGCTTTACAGCAGAGGTCATGTAATGTCAGGTGCACAATTACAAATAAACGCACAATAAAATACGGTGACCATAATTTCTTCTCCGTGATGTTAGAAAAAGCAAGTGTTTTTCCAATCGCGAATGTATTCCACTTTCCAAACATACGAGTCAGATTTATTCATGCTCATTAAAAGCAAACAAATCGGCAAAATGCAAGCGCCTCGTTTAAGAAGACGTTTCAGAGCCCTACATGTGTGGCCGAGGAGAGATAAGATCGCAATGTCAGAAATCAATTCCTCCCAACCTCGATCATAGTCAATAAAAACAGCGCGAACCAATTCGCCCTACAAAGTATTTTGATCATAGTGTTCGTGTACTTCTACTTTGATTCTGCAAAATTACATTCAGAACAGGGATTTATTTTTGACAGTTTAGAGAGAAAGGTTTGAGACACAGGCGGCCTGGGCAGGCGCGGTGATACCGGAACCGACTAGTCTCTGAGGCCGCTAAAAACACCTCCGTGATTGCACCTTTGCATAGACTGCCATATGCGCGACTCTTGCGTGGTCGAGCGGGAGAAATTAGAAAACAAAACTGAGAGCGCGGCCTCTTCTCGCCTCGTATCGAAGCCGGTTTCCCGCCCTCTAGACCATCAAGAGCACCTCGGCGGTCGTGCGTGACTCCGATATTTTTAGAGCGACTCGCGCCACGAATACCTAAAGCCGCCGGTGGGCCAACCAAGAGACGTTACGATATATTACGTGATTTCCGGATATCCTATCAACCTGCACCGAGTACTCCTTGCACAACACCTCCCAGATAATGCGTATTGCGAAAGCGCGGTTGCATAGCCGGTAGATCGTTTTTCGCTCATGCTTTCTAAGAAAACGAGCTTATATTCTCCCCTTGGTGGCTACAGGAGGAGATTCGCGAAATTTGTCACACTTAGCCGAATATTGGGAATGGTAGGTGTCTATATTGTCGGCTGTGATGAACGCACTCTTGCTGGTTTATTTATGAAGATTGGACATTGCCACTGCGCCAGACAGCCGTATAGCGCTATTACTCTAGTGTCCTTTCTTTAAATTGAGCTGCTTTATTTCTTTTACAGCTTGTACATGAATGGGAATAGTGCGTATAGACGGTAGCCAGCGTGTAACTGCAGGACTACTGAGGGTAATGAATTCGAGCGAGGTTCGTCCGAATGAGAGCATGAATATGCAGCGCAACAGGACGTTTGCCTCTCTTTCTCATTTTACGCTGTCCAAGGTGGAACAGGGGAAATGAGTAGAAGAGAGTTAAAGAGAGTTCGATTGATATTTTTATGCAGACAAAGAGCGAGGTCCTTTTTTTTTTTTTTTTTTTTTTTGCAGACATCGTGAGCTGTGCATTTCACAGCTAACGATGCATAATGGTTCACATGTACAAGCAGCATATGCTATACGCGTACGGATAAGCAATACCGAGGATACGAGAGGACCTCACGTGACGACCTTAGGTAATATCGCAAAAGATGTAAAATTAATGATTACAGCCGTATCGTAAATTAATAATTCTATTTGCGCGCCCCGATATGAGCAGATTTTCTTCTATACCAATCTAACCGTAACACTCTGCATTAAAAAAAAAAAGAAAACAAACGCACCACTTGACAGATTGTGCAAGGTTCATTTAAATTTGCCATAAGCGATGGCGCATGATTATAGGCACAAATTTCGGGTGAGGGACGGGAGACAGAAGCTAACACGAGACCACGGGCGTGGACTACCAACTACTTGTTCACGAACAGAAAGAAATGCACAAAATCGATGAACCAAAGGTCGACACCACCTTAGCCGTTAGCACAAGAAACGATTAAAAGTGGGGCACAATGATCGTATTTTTTTCTGTTATTGAGTATGCAATACACAAAACAAACATTATCGGTGACATATGACGTCACAGCACTAATGCTTCTAGTTTGCCGGGTCCCCCTTGGCTTTCTTCGTTGTCCTACATACTTAGTTACTAATCTTTGAATTCGTGCCTCTAATATCTCACACATATTCGCTAGCATACATTTGAAAGCCACCACATTACGTTAGAGACCATTCGATTTATATACGAAGCTCCGCATTAACCAAGCCGAAAGCACGTACCTACGGGAGAAGGGGGAAGGTGAAGGGAGGTGAAGCACGAGTTAGCACGGCCTGATAGCTCGTCTAGGTCAAGTCACGTGGTCTCTTGACGTCACAAAATCAAACGACCAGTCAGCGCACCACTGAATCGATGGCTCAGTGAATAGGGCGCTCGACTGCTGTGCACAAGGATGCGGAACCGAATCCCAGCCGTGGCGGCGGCTTTTCGATGGACGCGAAAAGCAAGGCGCCCATGTGCTGTGCGACGTCAGTGCACGTTAAAGAACCCCAAGTTGTCGGAATTTTGCGCAGCCCTCCACTAGGGCGTCTCGCATATCCTGAGTCGCTTAACGACTTTGAAGCCCATGAGCCAAACCAAACCAATTAGCGCATGGCGGACAACTACAACACGTCAAAGCATGACCGTGAGTTCTCACTCATACGACGCCGAAGACACCGAAGACCACATGGCCGACACCGAACTTTCTCTAGAACGCGTCCTATAGCGCCATCGCTTGAAACAAGGTCGCGTTATTGCAGGAGGCGGACAGAATATCGCTGAGAACTGCAACACGTAAAATGGAGAAGGAAATAGAAAATGAATTACCACAAACTGTCAAGGCGAGAAAAGGGAAGAGAGAAAAACTAGAAATTGACAGGGGGGGAAGGCAAGATAGAAAACGACAATAAAGAAAAACACTCCAGGCCAATATGAGCGCATAAGAACGTGGTGTGACGTATGCAAAGTAGAAACTACGATAGAATCAACGCAAAGTGCAGAGATGAAGATTAAAAGCGCGTAAAAGAATACATTTCTGGGCCTGAGAAAGTTTTACGTCCAAACATAGGACTTAGACGACATTATAAGTTACATGTGGTTTTTCCCAAGAAGCAATTTCGTTCTGTTAAAGGGGAAATAGATGTAGTGCTGCTGCATGTTTCACTCAATTGTATAATTCGAAAGGCTTCGGTGACGTCCGTGCCTCTAAGTCTTGTTTCTTGATCCGAGCAAAAAGTCGTGTTACGAAAGTTGGTTTTTGCAAGACGTAGGCGTAGGGCGTGTTGCGCAAGCTAACGCAGTCATAGGGTAAGAAACATACCGAACAAAAACGGGCTTACGTGTAGAGGCTAAGCGACAACAGCGTGCCAGTGAATCAACGCTAGTACACCGTCAGTCGCGTTCTCGTGCTGCATATCAAACGACGAAACATAACCAGACGGGTGACGGCACGGGTAAGCATGCAATGAATGATATGGTTGAATTTTATTTTCCCCTGCCCTCCTTGCCTACTTAAGCCGCCCCCCCTCCGATTCTTCTTCTCTTCTTCGCCTCATTAGAGTGGCTGTGAAAATCCCAAGTCAGAAAGGGCCCCAGGACTTTTCTGTTCAAAAAATTCTAAAATAAAAAAAGTAACTTTAAATTTTGCCTTAAACCAGCAAGTTCCAGAGTACTTGGGCAGGAAACATGGTATTCCGGCGATTTAATATGCGCAGTTTTGTTTGAATCCAGGTACGTAACGAGGCAGTGAAATTTGCCCACGAGTGAAACTGGGAGATGCGAGATGTCCTAATGGCCGCTCATTACTGGCCTACAATGCCTTGAGTCTGGTCAAGAAATGAAGCTATAGTAACGTGTGGGCCAGATGTTCTGAACACTTTAATACAATGTTTTTGCAGCGTATGATCGTATGTACGCCTGCAGTAGCATCCTTAACTACTTCGTCGTTAGGGAGTGTAAAGGTCTAACAGTACGAGGAGGACACGGTACAATGCTCCCAGCAATGTTCCCTGGTGAGCAGTTAGGAGTAATATCAAACCACCACAAAGAGTCGGGACCATGCCACGGCAATTGTACGTTCGCCCTTGCGCTCACCGTTGGCTCAGTGCGTACGTGCGCTTAATGACAACGACTGGGGAGGCGCTTACTGTAGGTACCCCTGCACGACTTTGCGAAAAGAGCTGAAGAACAGCAACAGCACAGAAAAACAGAAGAAATACAGAGGATGCTCTGAAAGAGGGCCGGTTGACTTTATGCCTTAACCTCACATTAACACCCCCAAGCCAACTCATTCGCAGCCATCAACTGTACCTCCGCCCCCTATCCCTTTCTCTCTCCCCCAACATTACGGCAGCAGTGATCACTGTGGCAGTCTCTCTTCCAACCCGGAACCGTGTCAACGGCTTAGCGGCTCGTTGAAAACAGCGCTCCCGGAGAACGTAGTCAGACGTGACCAACGAGGAAAAGAATGAAAGATGAAAGAAAAGCGGAGTGGAAGAGGAGACAGCATTTGAAAGAACGCCGACAGGAGCCAGCCGCCGCACGCGCGCAGCGTACGAGAGGCGAAACCTCCATGAGTATAGCGCTTCTAGGGGAAGCAGCGGTTCTCTGCCGCATTGGAACCCGCAAATGCACCAGCGTGCTCTGCTCGTTAGCATTGAATCGGGAATTCGTATTTGCCCCAGTGGAAAACGAAGCCGTGGGGCTCTCCCCTGCACCGCAACGAGTGCGGCGGCATTGAGGGATCCCATAGTCCAGCGCTTCCGGGAGGCCGTTCTCAGTCCGTGAGAAGCATAAGGCGCCCTTTGGATCGGTGAAAGACCCATTGCGAGAGTAAGGCGTGCCATCTCGCACTGGCTATCGGCTCATATACAAGTCAATTCTTTCATCGCTGCATGCCGCTGTGCGATGATGCTTAGGCATTTATGCTACAGGGATAAGCAGCGAAAATGTACTCACTGAAAAAAAAAAAAAAACAAAATTCGTGAGCCGAATTAGCAAGCAGTGTTCGGTTCTGACAAGGGCATCCTGCGGCGCGCATCCGCAAACAGAAAGGTCAAAGTTCAGTGTTTTATATGCAACACAACGGAAGCGCTAATAGGAGGAGGCTCCTGTGACGGCTCTATTATTGTTTTACCTTGCTCGTGGTTTGTAGCAGTACAACATCGTCGTATAGTTGCTATAATGGGTATGCCGAAATAGCCACGCCGATCCCCAATGCATCACCATTTGTCACGACATACTACAATTCCTCTTGCTTCAGTGTGGTCGAACGCACATCTTGGGAAAATGAGTGTTTTAAATGATTTCGGCATGGCTGACAGTAACAGTATTATTCCTTTTTCGGCTCCTTTAATCGTATTACCAACAGTCACCACAACTACTGTGCCACGTACTTCAAGGCCCCTCTCCAACTTAGATCGCGGTCTTTTTCGAAGAATGGACGGTACCTGCTTGAGGCAGTAAGCCAGTCTAGTTTAGAGGAATAAAAAGGAAAATCAATACCGGAAAAAATAGTTTGCGTAAGCGTAAAGAGTGGTCGCGGCTTGCATATTCAGTGCTGCTTTGAAACGAGGCTATAAAAGCGGTTGTAGTTCCAAACAAATGACAGTCTGGTTGTCTAGTGCCTTCCTTAAAGCATGGTATGACACCGTGATTTACATCACACCATACTGCCTGACCACACTGATTAGTTGCATTGTGAATATCGCGGAAAGAATGGTGCGTACTGTATTGAGTAGTTCCCGTAGCGTTACAGCATGTTGTAAAAGGGATCTATTTATTTGCAGAACAAACGGAAAATGAGTGAAACAGAGGAATCGACTGTTGGCCTAGTTGGTACATGATAAGAGCAGATACACGGCGCAAACTGAACAGGACAAGAGAAAGAAACACGGACAAGGAGCTTCTGTTCCACAGAACGGCTTCCAGAAAACTATCAGCATCAGATCAGTCGCCGCCTAATCCCTCGCGCTTCGACATCCTCTCCATAATATAGTACCCCGCTGTAAAGTCTAGGTTTCCACGTTGAAGCTTGTCTATTGACTATGTAATGAGCCTGATATCATTCGTCGAACCACAAAATTATTCAAATGTGCTCGACCGTGGTGTTGTACTGCATGTAAAAGGGCGCCTACGGCAACGTCACCCACGGGTCCATTTTGAAAGTTCTCGAATCTGCCAAACTCGGTGGTCATGTGTTCTGCTGGATACGAATATATATGTTTTGAAGAGATAACTCTCTGGGCACGACTGTGAATCGAAGGTCTTCTTATTTCCTTTCCCCTGGAGTCCCACAGGACCGAGTGTTCAGTTCAGCGCTCTTACTTACTCTAGGTCTTGTTGGCCTTGTCGACTTACTACTACATGGTGCACAACTCTTAATCTTTGTGGACGACATCTGAAGTGTATCTGTGCACTGGGAGTAACGCGGCCCCAAGATCGAGCGAGGCTACAAAAAAGGCCATGTATTCTTACGGCCTAATTCTGATTTGAAGGTCAGGAGTACAGTTGCGAAAAGTGTTCTTTGTTGCATATACACGGAAACATTACCTATTACACCATGTGTATAAATGGCGCAGCAATACACTTCGCAAGTGTCATGGCTTTCTTCGAGTAATCACTGATCCAGATTTATCCGAAGCTCCCACATCTCGTTGTTGAAAAAAAAAAAAAAGTCTGAAGGTGTCTGTTCACATTTGCTTCTTCCTCGTGTTTAAATGATTGGGAGCGTCAGTGCTGACGACATTCCATCTGTGCAACACATTATCCATTGGCTATAGTTTCCCTGTATATTGAGGCATCGAGAGAACAAACATAAAAGCCTACAAAGCTTTCTACCTCGATCCCTCTGAACATGTATAGAATTCCGAAATGTGCCTCATTGGCCTGAATAGTGTTATTCCCCCAGGAGAATTACATCACTGTCAGCATTACGACTCACGCCCAGAGAGCCTATGTGCAAAGCCTGCTTTGGATTTTTTTCATCTTCTTTCCAGGTTTATTATAAGACCTTACTTAGTCACGTAGGCCATACATTGTCCACATAGCCTGCTAAAACCATTGACATCCATGCGGCATTCAGTCATTCCAGTGTATATGCGCGCCCCAAGACCTCCCTTTCCACTATACAGTCTACGTCAACCTCGTGTGCATCTTTCCACACTCGCTGTAAGGAGGAAGATTGCTCTCAGTATTAAAGCAGGTCGGACGCTTGTCGGAGCCTTTGAATAGGGGCTGCACATATATACACATACAGCTCTGTGAACATCATCAGTTCTTCAGGTGGTCATTCTGGTACAAGGCGTAACAGTCAGAGTTACGAAATATTACTACCCCACGTCGATGGGTGCAGAACGTACTGATTTTTGTTTAACCTTTGAGTACAACAAATAAACACGCCTCCAGTGGTGTCGATATTCAGCTGTTCGAAAGCATCCCTCCGAGGCTTACTAGCTGCACTACGCCTTGAGCCCCATGACCAACCAGTCGCGGAAATTCGAGAGCTGCATCACGCCGCCATCACTAAAGGACACGACATTGCTCACCAATGGCTCCTAGGGCACAGTGGCATTGAAGGCAATCATTGCGTGGACGTGACCTCGCGAACTGCCCACCACGACCGTGATTGTATGTCGCTTCCGATTTCAGAGCGAACGCAGCGGATGAACGCAGCGGAATTACAGCAAGCTTTTCTAATCCGCGTCAACAATGGTCGGACTACTATGACGTGAGGCAACTTTTCTTGGTCGCCTGTGGCTTGGTGTCGCGTTCAAGAAACAATGCTGTTTTGTTATCGGCGTAGCGAATAACTACTGACTAGAATTTTCGGTTCAATGCAATGTAATCAGCAAAATGGCATCACATTACGTTTTCTAACTTACAGCCGGAAAACATCAAAGTTCTTGACAGGTAGGTTGCTTGCTATTTATAAAATATTGTACTCAGTCAAAAGTCTTAATAAATTATAGGCAGGGACGTGATGCGGTGGTGGTAGTTCAAACTAAGACGCTATGTTCGGGTGCACGACGGTTAAGCGGCAGAGGCGATTTAGCGGCAGACCACGTGATGTTCTCTTCTTTCACTGAACGCGACAACACAAAAACAACATGTCACCCTGGCGCTTAAATAAAAACTTCCACTTTTTTTTTTGTCAGCCGGATGTCATTTTTTTATACACTTTTTCAATGACCGCTGAGATTCCTTCTACGAGCTCAGTTGCAAGTACGGTCATGCGCGTGTTAACTGCTTTCAGATAAACGTTCCATGCGATCAAAAACGTTGAGACAGGCTCTAAGTTACTTTTCGTCGCCAAGTTTGTATGACTCACAGGGATGAGTGCATTACTGTTATGATGAATACAGGGTCGTATTAAAACCACAGAGAAAAGTCAGCAGTTCATTTCTCGAAAACAATATTTTCTGGACAAACAATAAGTCGAAGAGCAGAGTTTATTATTTTAGAACATGAATTTGTGTTAACTCCGTGTGATGTGTCGCCGAAAGGTTGCAATGACAGAAAGCTCCGGATCTACGCCGGGAGCTAAGGCGGGAGGCCATATTCTCTGTTGCTACTTTTCCCACAGCAACGACATAAAGAAACGCGAGAAGTCGTTAGCGCCTGCGGTACGGCATGGCTGCCCATGCGGATCGGTTGGCGGGCTCGAATGATGTGAGTCCCCGGTGCGACCATGCTGCCTTCTCTCTGACCAGCATGGCGAGTGTAATAACGGAGTAATTACTTATGAGCATCCGCCCAAATACATCCATACGGCTATAAATAAAATCCATGCAGCTTCATTAGAACTTTAGTACTTTTTTAAAGCTATAGACGTATGATTGCCATTGGGCAGGTGGTGATTACTTCGTCGTTACAAATCTGCTTCACCTTGGAGGATTCGCCTCAATCATTTGATGAGGGATAGTGGGCAATTTTTGAATTGCATTTTTGGTTCCCCACAAAATGTCTGCTGAACACACCTACACTGTGATTTACCAGCCAAGAGGGGAGAGTGTCCTTCCTACATCACTTTCATAACCTGGGTTTGCGTTTCTCGTTTCCGAAATTGGATATTTCACCACGGAACACCAGTCTGGCAGTGGGCGCCTCACAAGCTCAAAAGATCTGAAGACACTGTCCATAGGCTGATTATTGAGAGCGGCGAATATTCGCCAGAAAGAAAACCTGGCTACTAGACATCTCCAGGCATCATGTTTGTTTTATTGCTACCAGCATCCTAGAGATGCACACGATTACAACAAAGATGGTTTCTGAAATGTTTGATCAATGAGCAGAAGGAGGCATGAATTGAGGCACCCACAGTTGTTTTGGTTGGTCTATTTGGAGTTACAAAACACTTTCTGGGTAAGTTGGTTGCTAATGATTAAGCCTGAAGCTACATTTATGACCTCGAGACCAAGCAACAGTTGAATAAATAGTGCCACAGTGGCTCCACGCTGCCCAAGAAGGTCTGTACCCAGAAATCGACCAAAAAGCCATGGCAGCCGTTTTCTGAGAGCAATGGTGTAGCTTTGGTAAACTATACCTACTACAGTACTGTAGGGTAGCCAAAGTTCGTTTCACCAGCCTCTTCGACCAGCTGAAGGAACAGTTGATGCGAAACGCCAGGGAAGGTCGGTAAATTTCTTTTTCTTTTTTTTTGTTTCTTTTTTCTTTTTTTTTTTTTTAGGGCGAAAGCCTTTCTTGGCCAATGAAACGTAATCTCATGCGCGATGATTGTACGCGAGATCTATGCTTCGGATATGTGCGCTGATGTGTCACTTGCTAGTAACGAATGTGTGAGGAAGGAAGTTGGCTGATAATAATCCTGAAGATGACATCAGCAAAATAAAAGTCCAGTCACCACAGGAAACTCAAACCTCCATCCCTCGGATCTCTAGCCGAGAACTTTCACCAACTACGCCACACCCGGCATCGCGAAACTAACATCATAATTCTCCTTGCCTACCGTGAGGATGACAGTAGTGATGACAATGACGCTGCAGTTAGTGATAGTGACAGTGATGACAGCAGTGATGATAATGACGGTGCATTTAGTTAGCCTGTGTGATGACGTACCACAAACTTTGCTTTTTATATATATAGGCTGGAATACCTGAAACAGTAATGTAACAAGTGCATCCGTTTGAAGGAAGAATATGTTGAATATTAGTGCTCTTTCATAGCTCTGACTCGATTCTTTTCTGAGAAAAGCCAAGAGCGTCTCAGCAGCCTATCGTATATACTGGATATCCCAGCTAACTGCAACCACTATGATTTCACAGAAACAGTGTGCCTTAACCCTGTAAAACCAATTCATGTTAGTTAGACTCATGTGGCCTGCCTGCTCAATTCCCTTCTTTTTCCAAACTCCATTATATAGTGAAGAATAATTAGCTCGCTTTTAAAGTAACGGAACAGCAGTTCTGATATAAAGGTTGTAGAAAGTCTTGAAAAGCAGCTGACCTTAATGATCCGAGATACCGTTTACATAATGGTTCGTTTTTGTTTTTGTTTTTTTCATGGCCTTAATCCATCACTGCAGCAAAAAAAAAAAAGAAAAAGAAAAACCAATTCTACGCGACGGTAGTGCTACTTTGAAATCCCGAGAAGACTCTCGAGGAGTAAAAAATGCGCTTTTCTTTGGAGCACTCTACCTGACGAGCCTTTTCGTGTGCACTGGAACAGAGATCTGAGCCAGCAGTTGGTCACCTGATAGCTTTCTTTCGAAGTCAGTACAAAAAGACACGTAAATCGCACTTCATGGGAACAGCGCTTCTAGCCGTTTTTTTTTTTACTTTTCTGCAACTTTTGTAATAACTATTTGTTTTTCAAGCCAGTAATTGAAACGACTTTACCAATAAATTGACTTTGACAACGTAAACCTACTGCACACTAGGCCAGGCAGCTCTCGAAAGATGACAGTTGGCTTTATTGCGTCAGGAGATTGTTTGATTTCTTTAAAAGCTTGGTTGCATATTTAGCTGAGAAATCCGGAATATAGCGCTCTCGGGTAGCGTGGACTTCTGATTTCTATCAGCAGCCCGTGTATGCATAGCCTGTTTAGTCAGGTATAATAAGTAACAGCAGCCGTTCTATTCTCACGACTACCCCGTAATGGTAACACGACGATTTCATAACCAAACGAAATGGTAGAGCAAGAATAATAATAAAAAAAAAAACGGTCCTGTACGACATTACGACACAAAACGATTGACCCCATACTTAACTGCCAGTAAAAACGTTTAATCCTATCGAGAATTTCACGTAGCTATTTCTTGTACGGTGTTTATTGCAAATTCTTATTAAGCATATCAATATTTTGTAGGATACTCTCTGAAATAAAATTTACCAATTTAATCACAATGGCTAGATTGTCTTATTTTAAATTTGCATAGTTATCAGCTCGACTGAATGTGTTTACAGCGAATGACTGTGGAACGCACGTGGAAATTTCGGCCGCCTCACTTCGGCGCACTCCGTTACTTGGCACTCGGTCGCGATTTGAGAGTCGACGTTTGAATGAGATTCACATAAATAACTGTGTTTCCTCTCTTCTCCACAGCTAGTTACATTGGTCGACCACCTGGGAAGTGTCCTAGTGAGAAGAAAGTGATACATATGCTTCGAATTGCGGAAAGCTCCTTGGAGGGCCCGACGAAACGAGAAGCTCCTAAATGCTTCTCTCACTGACCGTGTTGCAACAGTAATAACCTCAGTGGGCTATCTTGGAATGCTATGCGATTTTACTTGCAATGCATCAAAACTATCTTACTTTCCGCAACCACGCTCCTGCATCATTTCTGCATTAATCTGAGCACTCTTTTCAAATACTACTTAATATTCAAGAAACGTAGTTAATGACTTCTCAGTATTTGGCGTTGCCACGACGTCTTCATTCGTTTGGGGCACCGACGAAGACTGATTGCGGTCCGCAAAAGCTGTGACTTGGCCTTAAATGTTTATATACGTTTAGTATTTGGAAGCTTCATGTCTACAGAACATGCACACACAGTCTACGGTACTCGCAATAGCATCTCCCGATCAGCGCTCTTAACGCGGTGCCGCAAGCATCGAGACATTCTGAGCGAGCTTGTCGTGACGCGCATCATGCTAGTGAAGGGAACTGTTCATAATTTGTTTTTGTGAATTTAGGGTAAAACTTCGCGTTTATGACCGCAGATCAGCACCACAAGAGTGAAACCGCTAGGTTAACAAGATTGAGGAAGAGATGCATTTTGCAATTAATACGAGATTATTATTGGCAGTGTATCAGCATCTCCCAACAGGAGCGTTTGCAGCAGCTGCGTCTTTCCTGTATCTAGCCAAGCCAAGAAGCATGGTGGCTAACCGAAAAAGTTTAGCTTGAACTGAAAACAATGAAACAAGCTAGGGAAAAAGAAATAACTGCTCCTACTTAAGAGATAGGTGGACAGCAAGGTAGAGAAACGTACAAACGCGAGTTTGTGACATTTTGATCGATTGGAGAAGACGCAATGGCCATCAGAAGGCCACGTAATTCGAAGTCAAGATATCGTCCTCAGTAATGGATCCCAAGTGAAGGAAAGCATAACGAGGGGCAAAGTAAAGTTATGCAGGTGGGCGGAAGTTAGCGGGGATAAGGGGATAGTAGCCGGCTTAGTACAGAATTAATTGGAGGGATAAAGAAGTGACTATTGTACTGAAGCAGGAGTCGGAATGAAGTGATATGCGGTTCAGTGAGCACTTGTATGCAAAAGCTTCAAACAAATAGCCTTGAACAATAGCCCGTGTCATGCAATAAGAAGGTCACGACAATGCGAGGAAAAGCGTTTACAGCTCTGTCTCAAGTGAGGGGCTGGCACGTGAGCAATTAGTGACATGTACTGCTATGAGATAAGCCAGTCGACTGCAAGGGAATATCAAAGTCACGCCGGTCTGCTCGTTCTTATGTTACCGGGCGCAAAAGGCAGTCGCGAACATCGGCGCACACGAATGTTATAAGAGTCGCTATCGCACACAAATTACGCATGGTTATCTCAGTTTGGTCATGCAGAAAGCAATTAGTTTTTACACTAGTATTCACAATATTGTAAGTATTGCTGCGGAAGAGTAGACATGTTTCTTTTCAATGACTCTTTTTTTTTTTAACTTTTTGGTCTCATGAAGGTGGTGACCCCAAGAAGACATATCGTGTGAATGTACGATTGGGAATAACATTAACACACTTAACAGTGGCACGCGGAAATTATATGCGCAATCAGTGTCTCCAAGTTAACCGCGAGGATCACTCAAACCCGCCGCAGCTTTACAATGGTAATGATGACCCCAGAGGGCACAGGTTCACTTCCTCGAAGGCCCCCGCCTTCGGGTCGTTTTGTTCAAACATAAAGAATCGAGGCGTGCCTTGGGGTGCCCCGCACACAGCGAACGGGGTAAGGGGGAGGAGGAGGAGGTGGCACTGTGAGGGAGGCTGCGCTGGGAGCGCGACGACCGGCGGTCAATTAAACCGCGCTCTGGTTTTAACACAATGAGAATGAGATCACCCCTCCGATACGGAGCGACCGGAAGTGAGTCTACCCTGCACCTGGGCTGGTGTGTTTGACAGTCGCTATACGGCGTACTTTGACGGTAAGTTGAGAAACGGCGCGAAGAAAGAGTCATTAGGGTACGTGTACAGTTACCTACATATATTTCATTTTTCGTATTGCATTGTACGCGTTGAAATAGTGTTTTAACTGAACAGCTCGAACGTAAAAGGAATAAAACAGACAGACAGTTATTTTCCTCCGAATGGGCTCCACTAGGAAGTACGACATACGGAGTATTCAAAGTTTCTTTTAAGATTATCATGAAGAACAAACTATGAACAACACATCAAACTATTCTTGCAATAGGTTATGGGATCAGGAGACAACAAATAATGAGGAGTTAACTACTGGAGTTAAGAAATGTACCCATGACTCTAGGAATTATTTGGGCCCATGTTAATAATGTGAGAATAAAATCTCTCATATTTCCTTTATCTCCCACTTGATAAAATCTTCGTAGCAGGTCCGTGCTCTGATATATTCGCCTTCAGATATGTAACCTGTTCCTCTTCACTGCGCTTACAAGACAGCGATAATCGTAATTGCTTCCTTGTTTGACGCAGCTACTTTAATAGGGTGTTTCTCAGATGTTTGCAGCCGAATGTGAGTCAAAACAGTTATCAAGTTCCCCTATTGTTGTACTCCATTGCCAGATTAAACCCCGTTCGCAACAGCCGCAGCACACCAGAAGCAGTTTAGCGCATACCGGGAAAGACCTGCTTTGGATATTGCTTCGCTAATTTGGAAATTCGAAAATGTTGCGAAATCGCAATACACAATGATCTGCGTGCATATGCAGTGATAAAAAAAATGACCTTCGTTAATCATGATACTGTGGCCAACAATTATGCTCTGGCTTTTTGTTCGCATTCCCTTATCCCGTGCGTGCATAAAAGTCTACTTTCATGCGCCAGTCATCTATCGCCCGTTCTTACAGATTTCTGAAAACAATTTTGAATAACCTGTGTATAGTTAGAATGTTACCTTTACGCTCCATCGCTGCGCAGCGTAATAGCTTAATGAGATAATTTCTCGAATAGATGCATTTAGAAATTATTAGGCAACTGCGACCACGGCGGCATTCACAAAGTAGCAACAAAATATGAGCTGCCTAGTGCTCAGCTTCTAACTGAGGAACGCACACATAAACACGGAAAATCCACAAGGTGATCGAAGATGCTGCCGGCTTCATAGCTTCATGTGGGACCAGCGTTGAAAAGAATCTGTCAAACCCAGTGCAGTCGTGGGTATGTAGTGCGAAGAGAGGATAACCGATGGTCGCTTAGGGTAACAAACTGGATTCCAAGGGAAGGAAAGCGTAGCAGGGGGCGGCAGAAAGTTAGGTGGGCGGATGAGGTTAAGAAGTTCGCAGGGGTCAAGTGGATGCAGCTAGCACAAAACCGGGTTAAGTGGAGAAATATGGGAGAGGCCTTCACCCTGCAGTGGGTATAGTCAGGCTGATGATGATGATGATGATGATGATGATGATGATGATGATGTCGTGGGTGCTATATGTAAAATTTTTTAGCTGTGGAAGAAAATAAAAGTAACTCTGCTTAGCGCCCGTGTTTATTTTGTGCGCGGGTGCACGTGTTCCTATTTCTGTCTTTCATATATCCGGTAATCTACGAAAAAGAGGCAAGATAAGAGCAAGTCATTTGGATCGATAACGAAATTCCTCCCACTTCGATCCTATTTTGACGACATTTATTGGTCTATCTCTCTCTACCTCTCTCTCCTTGCACATTACAATGCGTGACCTTTAGCAGAGCCCGTTATCGTAGGTCGAAGATGAACATCGTGCGTTGCAGTTATTTGTCTTGTTCAAAACTTGGAGCCGGTGCGGCAGATTTCTGTAGTCGGCAGCTTGTAGCGGCATTATATTCGTTTCAGATGTATTCGTTTCATTAAAACCGCGAGAAAGCGAAAGGGATGAGTACGTGCACAAGAAGGAATATACGGAGAAATTGACAAGGGAATCTATGTTATGCGTTGGAATGTAACGTCATCAGAAGCTGTCGATGCCTCTACGTCGTGTTTTGTGCCATTCTTGCATGGTTGTGTTTGCGGGCCCCTACACGCCCGTCTGCCCACAGCCAAACATAGAACATAATTTCTACTAGCTGGTTACTTGCTGGTGAATTGTTTCACCAAAGGTGTCTAGATTTGACGACACAGACGCATTTACGATACATCGAAGCGGGCAGTTGTCACTTACGATCTGGGGACGATCGTTCTTCTACTAACGGTTATACTACCGATGACGCTACTGCTTCCTGTTTTTCATTGAGGCTTCTAAAGCTTTCGCAGCAACGCTGGGACGAAGCTGCATTTAACTAAAGCGCCATTCTTGTTTTCTGACACTTGATTGCCGACTTACGCTGGCCTGCGCGTTTTGCGCTATCTTACCGAGACCTTCAGCTTAGCCAATCGGTCATTCCATGAAGCGCATGGCGAGACAACAAAAACTTGCCCGCGATTGAAATGGTTGAATACAAATTAGGTGCGCTATTGCACAGAGGTTTTCACTTAGGTTTAAATTCCGGTTAGGGGGTGTGTTTTTAAGCTCAAGCTGGGTTCTGACTGGCGAAATCGGTGATTAAGGGTCTCAGTTGCAGCGCAAGATAATATCATAGGGCCACTTAACGAAGCTTTAAAAGGGCAATACGATAACGATATGATCTAGATCTACTGTGCTCGGTTGAAAGTTGATAAAGATGACGCTGATGAAAGACAGCACGGAGAGTGACAGTTCAATTGCCGGTGAAATTGGTCCGTTAGAGCCACGGTGGGACGAGAACCCACTAGCGGAGTTTTATTTTATGCCAAGCTCAAGGAGAGGCTTTCAAAACACAAAGTTTGAAAAAGTCTAGGATCAGGAGTCTTAGTTCTAGAGGACTAAAATAGAATATGATTTGTGCTAACAAACTGCGGAAGGAAACTTGCATTTAATGAAATAAGGTGCAGGGTTGGATAAAAATATATCCGCTTGGTAAATACCAAGTTGAAAGCCAAAGCAGCAAAATAAATGTGTCCGAGAAAAATGGCTAATTGAATATATATATGTAATGAGCGGTAAAACTCACAAGCTTTAGTTTCTCGGGGAGAAGAATTGAGTGCAATATTTTTACCCTTAGAGCGGTGTATTGCACCTGAGTGACCTGTTTGAATTTGGTTTGGGAGAGGGAGACTATGTTGGAATCCACTACAGGCTTGTCCTCAGTGGCCCTTCATTATTTAATTGTGTCACTTCGAATTATTCTTATGTTTGCTATTTGACTTTCAAAAATACCCATTGTATGACACTGCCCAAGTATGGGGTTGAGTTGGAATACTTTTCTTGACTTTTGGATAAAATAATCCTTAAATACATAGCAAAACATAGGTTTGAAGAATAAATGACACAGTCTAGATGGCAGATGAAAATATCGTCAAATATATCACGAAAGAATTTTGGTTGCTTTTTAAGGTAGTTACAGCAGACTGAACAAGTGAATCTTCGTGTTGAAATACTATAGCTGAGAGAGTAGACACGATGTCAGAGATGAAACCCATCTTTTAATCAGAAAGTGAGAAGAATAGCGGCAGAAAGCTTTAACCCCAACCATGCGAAATAAATTTCTACTTCGTTATGGTTGCCCTTCGCAGTGTTTGTTTTTGAGAAGTTCCAGAAATATCTTTTTGGTCAGGGGTTCACTGAAGCAGCAGAGCTAGCATGCAGGTTGGTTTTGCGATACGATGTTGGTGGTGACAGATTCAATATTTCGAGCCTCGCAGCGCTGTAGAGAGCTCTTCTTCATTTTAATTATAAACGGCTCAAGTCGCTCATCATTCGACCAAACGACATGCATTACCAGAAGTCTTGAGGCCTGATAGTTTGATTTGGCCCATGTAGCAGAAACCTTACGATGACCCAAATTCAGATAATGACTACATGAAGAAGAACATGACATTGCGCCGATACAAACGACACTGAATGCCTCTGGGCTCTTCGCCATCACCTGTTGTGAGCACGTGCACCTCTAACTACCTTAGTCAGACTCGATAGTATGCTTCGCAACACGATTACCTTGCGCCGCCGGTCGCCGTCTCAAGTCCTCCGGACAACCCGATAACCCCCTCTTAACTACAATAACTCTGAACATTTAAACGCGCTAAAAAGCACAGGACAATCACAGGGAAGACGACGGGACGAAGTGCCTGTCGATGCCTTTATTACTATAACCAACTCGCTCAATAACAAGTTCTCTTATACAATAACTCTCTTCATCGCTCTGACATTTAGAGGCCCAGACGTGGCGTAAGTTGCCACAATTAAAATCTAAAAGCTAAATCATCTAGTCTGAAGATTTCCTAGCAAGAGTGCATGGTAATGAGCAACACGAAAAGGAACAAAGTTCTCACACAACTCTGAAATTTTCGGAGCTTTTTATCAATAAACTTGAGACTGACTTTCAGCATTATACGGCAAAAGAAAAACTAGTCATAAAACAAAAAAAAAAGTGCTTGTCAATTATAAGCATTAGGCAATAAACAAATTTAAGTCCGAACTTTGTTTTCTCTCATATTGCGCACGACTGTAAAGGATCATCCAAGCTGCTAGTGCGATTACGCGACCACAGGTGGTCGTCCTTTTCCCACAGCCATTAATTATGATTCGGCAGCCCATTGAAGCAAAGCGGCAGGTCACGCGAAGAGCCACGTGTATCTGCCCTCTGTGCCTGCGCCACTTTGTTTTTGTTAGTTGCAGTGGGAATGGGGCGACCACCTGTTGTCGCATGTTCGTGGTAAGAGTGGACAACTCTGCACACAACATATGTTCTTGTCTTCCTCTATTTCCGAATTACCCGTGGTGAAACGTTTATCAACAATGCTATTGAAGACTAAAAGAATATATAGGCCCTGGGTGGCACAAAAAAAAATGGATACTTAAATTGAGAACCTATGATCCTTTCTATGTGGAGAAAATGGGCGTGTATTTCACAATTAGCAGAATTGTTGACACGATTCTCGTGGATCACGGTAAATAAACTTCTCTTTCAAGTATTTCGTACCCATGAAAACGAGAAACGAACAGTAGTGCAGTAGAACAATTGGCTGGGGTCCCAGCCATGGGGCCCCGAGTGTTTCCGGACAGCGACCACACCGCGCGCAGAGCGGAAGAGCTTTCAGCGAGCGCCGCAAACACGCCGCGTTCTTCGCCAGAATATTCTCACGGTGGCCGTGGTCTCTTCACTCGCCCGCGTGGCGTGAAAGGCGCAGCGGGCGCTAACAAAAGAAAGCTGCTGTCGGCTGTGCGAGAAACGTGCGTGCTTGGGGAGGGGGGATCTGCAACGCCTCGAGTGTACGCCTTTCCCTTCCTCTTCCCTCTTTGGGTCGCAGGAGTAATTGCGGGGTCAAAACCACGCCCTTGGCTCGATTCGATCTCCAAGGACGGAGATAGACTCTCCTGCTTGCTTCACTGACTTTTTCTTACTCCTTTCCTTCCTTCCGAGATACAGTTTGCCGGTTACATCAGAGGCGGTCATCCTGACAGCAGGAGACGCCAGCTGCTGCCAAGGCGCCTCGTAGCCAAGACGCTGTTTACATGACCTGTCTCGGTTCGGGCGTTATCTGCCAAGAAAGCGCGTTAAAACAATAACTCAAACAAGGGAGCGCGCGTCGACTTGAGAACAATGCCGGGGTGGAAAAGCAATACCAACAGAAGCTCATTGTCTGCTTTCCCGTATGCTGCAAATTTTTTGTAATCCCTTGTTACTGTCGTCACGTTTGGTTAGGTTAGACCTGGAGGTTGGATCTTAGGCGTGTGCGAACAAAAGGTGGCGGATAACCTTCGCAGGATTTATTTAGCGGGGCAGAGGGCTAAGATTGATGCGAGGTGGGGTTACTTCGCTGTCACTTTTTTATCGTGTGTGAAACCGCAGTCTGAGGCTTTGGCGACCTACATGTGCCCTCAGCTAGAAAGTATACGCTCGGGTTTTTCAACACCCCTTATATAATCGAGCTAAAATCATTTTGCGAAGCTCCGATCTTTTTGTATCGTGTTTTGCTGGTTTATATTTTTTAATTTTTTGAACAGGGCTTCAACACAAGTGTAAATGTATTATTTGAGCACGCAGCATGATATACATTATTTAAATATGAGTTACAAGATAATCTCGCTTGAGGAGCGGCGCAAGCTAGTGATTTATCTGGTTGTGCCATCCCCACTGCAGGCGGGACTAAGTGAATGCGCTCAGCTATGACACTATATCTAAGATGCAACATTCAAGAGACTAGCATTGTCTGCCTCCTGAATCCAACCGTAGATTTGGTTAACGCGCTTTAAAGCTATACTGCTTGAATCAGGTTCCCTGCGAGTTAGCGTGGATATGCGCCTCCTCGCCGAGGCTGCTCACTACAACTTATGTTTCTCAATCATGGGAATTCTTTCTAAAAATATAAATAACAAAATAAAAAGCCCACAGTGATGTGAAACAACTGTAGAGCACATCTATGAGTAATCCATTGCACGTGATCACAAGTCCACACAGGGCTACTACAGCTCCTCATTGATGAGGGTGAGTACCGTTTGCACCTGCCGTATGTATCCTATGCGGAAAAGAGATAGAAAACGCAGCAGAGCAGACAACGATATAGAAGAAACACACATACAGACAAGTACGATTCTACGCTGAGAACAGAATTATATAGTCTATACGCGCACACATTTTCTCTTAACTTCATCTACTTGCAGCTAACATATTCACTTTATCGTGCTGCCACTATGCGTAGGAAGACTATTTCCATCTTCAATGCGTTTTCTATCGTGCTTTACCAACTGGCTCGACGATCCAGTGTATAATCGACCTAAATCGTTTATGCTTCAGCTGCCACATATCTAGTATGCCTTCCCTTCTGCTACCCCCTCCAACGCGCTATTCTTCAAATTATGGCGTTACTCAAAGGTCAATACTCACGCGAACCATCTGTCTAATGCTATTATTGAAGTTAATTGGCTCGTTAGTGCTGTGCAACTTGCGTCGTCTTCCGTAGTGAAGAAGCCTTCAAGGAAAGCCTATATCGTACAAAGAGGCTGTTAAAGTGCATTAGACTACATTATGAAATACTAAGAGTTATATTTAAGACTGACTGGCTCTCTATAATCACCTCCTTGTTCATGGTAATATTTTTGGAATAGACAACTGCACCTGGAGGAAAGGTGCTGAACTGTTTCTTCGGTTTCAGGTTGAAATCAATGTATCAGAAACGAAGCACATCGTAAAGTTTTTATATTCGTACTACAGTCGCTTTGTCTGAAGGAGCTAGAAAATTTATCGAGTTGGTTCTTGCCGATAATTTTCTGTATTTGTTACATCAATTTGTTCCTATCGCTTTCTAAATGGGAAGTCGTCAGGTCTCACATTTAACACATTACTACGTGCAGGCACAATAGTCACATCTCTGCATGCTGTCTGCCATCATTTGCTCTTCATCCTTTCGGCTGTGCACTCGTCAATATATACCACCTGTTGCAACATCGTATGGAGAAGTAGCATTAGAAAGAAACATTTGTGCTACACGTGTTATTACTCGAGCACAGACAATGAAAGTAAGTTGTCGCGCTTCCGGCTTGTATCGTCGAACAATCCCGAAGTCGATTTCTTTTTCACTTCGGCCAATTGTTGCCCTATCAAGTCTTATCAACTACTGCTTTTCGCATATCAAGAAGAACGGTAAATACCGAGTTGTAGAACCTGAAACAATGAAGACATTTCTGTTATGCTGCGGGCATACAAAGCATACCAGAGCGCTCGGGACAGGAGTCTCTGGCGCATGCAGGAACTGGTTGTTAGCTCGGCTAGACGCACATAACGCCCCCTCGACTCCGTAACGCGCTCCGAACAATTTGAGCAGTATCCCGTGAGAAGCCGCTCGTGCCCGCCGCAAACAACGACCACGGAATGACCGACTATATGCGAATGCTAGACTATGCGTCGTTGCAGCGGCCTTATCCCCCAAGGTGATCGTCCAGAAGGACGCCGCTGCGCTGGCTTGACAATGAATGCGCTCGTGACCGAAATGTCACGCTGGCCGCACGCCGTCGTCTCGCGCGAACTTATTTCAATGTCTCGCCGCTCGCCTTTCCTTGAATGCCATCCCGTGACTGTGTCCGCATTCGATACGTCTTCCCCGCGGCGCGCTGTGGAGGACGAGAGCTTGCTCCCGATACGTGCAGTTAGCCGAGAGTGCCGGGAAACAAGGCTCGCATTGTTCGGCACAACTTGGAGGTGGGAGGGGGGGGGGGGGAGCAGTGGGGGGCTACAGATTATACAGTGAAGTGTTGTCCACGAAGATGATATTGCGAAAGTTGTGTTCGCATAATTTTCTTTTGTGTGTTGCACCATATTTCCGTCCTGTTTAACGCACATTTTGTATGCTTGTGTGCGTGCGTGCGTGCGCGCGTGCATAGTGGGAGCTCAAATTTGTTCGCCATGCCCTAAACTGCCTCGCATAATATACTGATACTTGCTGGTGTTCTGGATATACAAAAAGAAGGAATAAAACTCGAGAAATAGTTTACTGCATTGCTGCCTTTCTTGACCATCTCTGCTGCAGTGAGACCGGCACAAAACGTGGTCATCTGTTTTACCGTCACGACCATGTATATGTCTTATTACCTGGACAAAAAGCAGTGCTACTTTTTGAGAATTTCGTGGGATGCGGGGCTTGCACGAAGGAAACATCTTTCGTTTCACTCATCCAAGCTGTGCCCTCCTCAAGCTACTTTATATTAGCATAATCTCTCGCTTTGTTGATGCCTGCTTGAAAGACAGTGTAAGGTTCCTTAACGCCACCGCTGCTGTCTCATTTTTAACCCCGCTTCTCATCACTCTAGCGACTGAAGCCTTCTCTGCTCCCAACCTTTGCATTCGGAATTGTCGCTGCTGAAAAAAGCATTCATCGATAATATGCGAGCATGCCTATGCCACAAATTTAAGTTCCACGAACTGAGCACACGAAGTGATGGTCTTCTCAGCCGTCCGATCAATGCCCTTTCGCATTCGTAGGTTTCCACTAACGCTTTTACATTTATTTGATTCCTGCTTTAAATCGCAAAATTGCACAGCAGTGTATGCTGGAAGATAATGATAGCAGAAGGCAGCTGTTGCCTTTTGACAGCTCCGCAGAATGTGTGTTGCACGAATAAATTAATGAGCACGTGAAACTCAGTTCGTATTTGCTGGTTTCGTTTTTCAAATAATCGACTGCCAAACTAGGGAGTGTGGCTCGTAAATGAGTGCAGCATTTAGTCGATTGTACACGGTAAACTTTGCCATTGAAGCGCAAGCACCATGGTTATATCCCAAAGTGCGACAGATTGTGCAACGTAGTAACCACAGGAGGCTTTGAGTTTATAATAAGGAAGAAATAATATATGCAAGGAGGCTATCATACAGAACGACGCTTTTATCATTGTTCCACTGAAGTCTTGCATGGTTCCCATTTCGTTGTGTAAAGCGATGTATTGATGTTTCTCTAAGCTACTTCATAACAAATGGAACGGACTAAAGCAGACTATGAGAGTTCTGCGTTTAGATATGTAAACCATATTCACAACAACTTTTGATTAAAGGTGGCAGTATAAAGTTTCAGAATGAAGTATGTGAGATCTTGCTGCATACTCAATGGCAAAGTAAAACTTATCGAGAAACTAATTACACATAAGCACAGAGAGATCAGGAACAAGGTCAAACCAATTGTTGAGCGAAAGCTAATCTTGCAGCCTGTTTTTCAGGCGTTTCAGCAGATCGTGCCTTCTTCCTCTTCTGCCTCTCATGTTTTCGCTTCAGTGGATCTTGTCGCTTGGCGTGCTCGCCAGGATTCGTAAACCACAAAATTATTTTATTTCCTTTAAGAAATACCGTATTTGAAAAATAAAATAAATCTCATTTTGCGCTGAGCCGCATATCCCGCTTCGCCGCAGGATCGTCCACCTCACTTCTACATCCCCTTCTGTTACGTACTGCGATGTAAGTGCCGCAGCGTTGCTATGCGCATCGTTGCTATGCGCACCGTTGCTATGCTCACCGTTGCTATGCGAGTCGCAGGCAAAGGGATCGACTTTTGCTTAGAGTACGGCTTTCGCTTTCCTAAAATCACCAACTAGGCTTTTAATGCCAAATCTGATAATTTTGCACTTTATTTTGCTATGCTGTCAGTGCAGCCGTGTCCCGGACGGTAACAACAGCTCAGCATCGCACGCCTTTTCAGGATCCTTCACATGCCCTCAGATCTTGAGTGTCTATAGGTTTCACGTTTCATGCTTCACACCCACGACCTCCAAAGCTGAAGACCGATACGTTTCAAGTTTCATGCACTACCCGAGCCGCCGAATATCTGAGTTGGACCTCCATAGGTCATGAGCCGAACTCTATCGCTTTGTACATTAGCGAACGAAATCTACTTGGAGGCGCTACGCCGCCATCTTTGCCATGTGTAGGTCATTAATTACAAAGAAACGTGCGCCACGAAATAGATGGTCCGCGCAGCCGAAGTGTGACACCGTTCCCATCGATCACACATGCGGGGCAGAGCAAATACGCATTCGTGACTTACACAGTGACAAAAACAAACAAGAGAGGAACAGTCGTGTTATCCCAGCCTGCGTAATACGCTCAAAACACTCGTCTAACACACTCGACACGAGCATGCTGCTGCCCGCCGCGGGATGCTCGCGGATCGAAGAACGTCAGGCAGCCAGGAGAAGGATAATCTCAAATTGTAATGTCGTAAGCTCTTTGCATATACGGGTCGCATACGTCATAGCAAAAACAACAGCTCGCTGTGAATATGAGGGAGAAGTAGGAGGAGGGTTTTGTGTGTACACGGACTCACGTAAAACACGTGACGTGTACAGCGAAGCTATGCAATCAGCATCACATCAAGAAGAGTCGCTCGAAACATTGGGAACAAACAAGTCATACGTGGGGAGAGGCAGGCAGAGAAATAAGGTGAGGAGGAAAGCACAGCTGGGGGAAAGCATAGAGGGAGAGGAAACGGAGAGAGCGGCGAGTGCTCGTCGCCCACAGACTCGCATCGGAAACGCGGATGCCCATCCGTCAGGCAGGCAGGGAAGAGTCAGTGCAGGAGCGCGACCCGCAGAGGGCGCAGGAAGTCACGGCGGGAGCGCGCGCCCCTCCGACCGCGTCTTTCGAAGGGACCGGCGTTCAGGAAGAAAATGGAGCGTTGAAAAGTGGAATTTGTAATCACCTTTTCCCCCTTTGCCATTCGCCCCATCCGGCAGGGTTGACACGTGCGCCCTTTGCTCGCTTCTCCAGACTGGGAGACGATGAGCGTGCCCCAGAGCGTCTCTTGCCGTGCGGTTTGGCGAAGAAGCGTTTCCAGGACTGTGCGTGATTCTAAAACTTCCTCGGTGCCGTAAAACCGCTTTTTTTCTTCTTCACCCCTCTTTAGTCGATTTAACGACAGAGTGGCATTGAGAAGGGAGCATTTGTAGGGCTGGCGCGGAATGCTTGTGGTCGGCACGACGCTTACTCCCAGGACGTGGGTGATTGTAGCGAGCTACGTATGGTCGGATGATGAGGCTTCTCAATATGAACGAAAACACACGAACTGACAGAATGAAGAACAATATACAAGAAGGAAGAAATATCGAGAATAAATCATAGAATATTTCGATTAACATCGCTCGAGCATTGATTTTCACATGCAGCTGCGTCGAAGCTCAGCAGAGCAGAAACCGGGAAAGAAAGCAAGCACCCTGACCGTCGATGAGCAAAAGAGAGTGCGGTGTGCGTGGCTTTCCAGCTTTGTGCAAACGACCCGTGTTTATAACCCAGTTACAGTTTCTAGATATTCGCACATCTAACACCTGTCCCTTACGTAGGAGAGTCGTTGGAAGTTTCTAATCAAATTTAGCGTGCGCTGGAATACTTGTAAGTTTTGTGTCGCGCTAGTATCCTAATCGTCTAAAATTTTTTTTCGTCGACTGCTATTTCAGGTTGCGTGAGGTGTCATATTAGCTGGGCGGTCGCTTTACAAAAAACACTTCTACGTTGCCATAGGTACACGCGGAAGAGAACTGTCAGGAGACAGCGCGACCTTAATATGAGGTCTGTGTAACGCAGACGCACAGTCCTGCGCGTCTCTGTGCTTTTGCGGAGCAGTATCGCGTCATGCGGACAGACACAATCACTTGCTGGGGTCAACAGGCGTGGGCGTATCGTAAGCGGATTAAAATCTGTCTAGCAGTTAAACGATTCAAGGCAGCAACCGAGTGAATTCATTCCCACAAAGCAACTAGGCAGCCCCGACTAAGCACGCACACTTTTGTTTCATCGAGGTAACTTTAAAACTCCACTTATGGTGTATAGTAACCGTCATATCTTTAAAAAATGGTGGCTCTGTGGCCAGAAGTCAAGCGGGATGCGGACCACAAAGCAGCATAACTACAGGCGCCAAAGGGGGTCGCCTTAGAAACCAACTCGCTTGTGCGAATATTTAAAGAAATGCTCTTCGTATTGGGCTACAAATATATGTCTTTTTTACGACTGGGTGTTTTTTCTTGAAGCATATATATCCCTAGTGAAAAAACCCTATGAGTCACAATAACCTCATACAGATTTCTCATACTAGACTCGTACAAATCTCATATCATCTCATAAAGGTATTATTCAAAATATGAGAAATATATGAGGTTGTATGAGACTTGTATGAGTTTAGTATCAGTTTGGTATGAGACATCTATATGAGGTTATTAGGGCTCATACGGTTTTTTCGTTAGGCTACAGAGCGGCAACACAGCCAGTGACTGCGTCGACTGGTTAAACGAAACAGAAATAGCTCCAGGTATAGAAGATACCAATCGTTTGCAGTTGGAAACTTCCGAATAGACGACGTAACAGACAACGTGAAGAGGATTTTTTTTTTTTTTTTTGCATGACAAAACTTGTGATGTCCTTTTTGCTTCTCTAGATGACTTCACTATGGAGAGCGAGCAAAATTACCGGACACTTAAGTCATACAATTACTTTGAATAAAAACAATGCAATCTCTCTATTCACAGAGCTTTTTGGAGTGCGCTGCCAACTTAGCTTGACTTAATCTACTTGATAAAAGAAATGCATGTGGCAAGAGTTTAGGTTCAGCTGCAGCGGCACTCGACGTCCGCGAGAATGCTGCCCTTTTTTTCTCGTACATTGTTGAAGACCTGCGCTTCTTCGATTGCACATAAACGCAGGTAATGAGGACAGACAAAGAGAGATAAGCGCTTAATGGTTCTTTGTCTCTCATCGTTAACTGTTATTGCGCAAATCCAATCAGCGCGCCTCTCGTGAGCGGAAGTTATTTGGTTCATATGTAAGTTTAGCAGGAACAGAACAGCCAAGTGTTTCATTAGCGTGTTGTTCTATAGCTTTTCCTTGTCCATTTATCGTTGTCGTTTGTTTTGAATGTTCGTTTTTTTTATGCGGGAGAAAAAGGTTGAGAAGTTGTTCACGAGAAATACTTAACTCTAGAACTCCCATACTTCATTTGTTTAATTGTTAGGTTAAAAGAAGGTGCACCGAAGGAATACGAGGAAGTCAGTCTCTCATACTACTAGGTAACGTTGTAACCAAAAATGACAATACATAAACTACAGTCAACGTTTGGGACCTGCAGAATGATTGTTAGCATCAGAATTTAAATTTCGCTGCCGCATATCTTATTCTGAATGGTCAGGGTCCTACATTTCTGTTGGCAGTGATCTGTCCTCTTCAATATATTTTTCTGTACTTTACTCTTGATTGAGTAAGTAGTGGGCTTGAAAAAGTACTTGTCACAAAGTGGCTATGCTTCTCTGAACTGATTGACAGCCAAAAGTATGCTTCAATCCGCTTCAGCAAACATCGTTAAACCAGGTTTTTTCTCGTGAGCATGTGGTATGCACGTAGGAAGGGCAGAAAGTGAAGTAAAATTAGCTCAACACAAGATCGATGCGGTCAATGCTGTAAAGGAGACGTAAGCGCGTTCACACAAGAAGGCACAAATAAAGCGGCATGACAGTTATGGCGTCCTTCCGGAGAGGAGGAAAGTTTACCCAGGCGAGCGTCCTGCAGGAGATGCAGTTTCATGTAGCGACGCTCTGAGAAATTCTTCTTCGAGCCGTCGAGTTAACCGAGAACTCCACTGTAAAGGCCATCAAGCGACGACGGGCAACGCGTTGACAAATCGCAGATCAACTTCGAAATATAAAAGGGGCACCCAAATAAAAATTGGGATAGAAGGCATCGCTTTGGCACCAGTGCCCAACTCAAATCTGCCTTTCCATTCCATCGCCCGCCACCTTTGCCCTTTTCAACAATTTCCCGGTCACCTTTCTTGCGTGCCACCTGCTTTTCACAAGCCTGTCAAAGTGCCTAGCTGTTGTGCCGGCTACAAGCGAGATAAGGAAACATGACGGACGGCTGGCTATGCAAAAGACGCATTTGATGTTCGGAAGTGAACGACCTTAAAAGCATGAATAACAGAGACAGGAAACAACAAAAAGACGGAATCAACAAGGAAGGAAACGCTATAAGTGAATCCACCTGCCTTGAAATATAGAGCGGGGTGGACGGGCCTGGACAAACAACAGGGACGATAATGGCAGAAACAGGGAATTTGACTTGTGACCATCAGAACTACGATCGAGTCTTTACTTGGCATCGTGACATTCATAATAGCCTTCATATGTACCCAAGTTTAAACAAATGGCCCCTTGTTTTTATTTACAAGTTGGCTAAGAACACAAACTTTGTTGGCATTGTTCGCGCAAAGTGTCATTGCACTTGTGCAATCCGAGCATCGCATAGCTCACAAAGGTGTCTGACAATTCCTTGCTTTCATAAACCGAAGGATTCTGAAAAAAAAAATGGCTGCTTAAGTTATAAGCGCTTATTAGAATGACTGACGATACCAACATGAAAATGGCTACAAATAAAGAATGTTTGTTTTTAATGTCTAATTAACAGCCTCATTGCAGGAACAGCCCGGAGGCGTGGTCATAATTAAACCTCGTTGATTGGTCGACGGAATGTGTGGCATCACTAGACCACGTGACGTGTTCGAATTGGCAGTTACGCCAATAACGCGGCATTGCAGAGAGTGGTGGCGTCATTTGACAGCTGTGTTTGGTGGTGCGCACGCGTGTCTAGACACCATGGGGAATCAGGTCCGAAAGAAACTAGAGTAAACACCACGGGCATCCACCGTAGCGAGAAAAAAATCCGCAAGCGATGCAGATGACCACGCAACCGTATCGATGAAAATGAAATACCAGTAGGCTACACAAATCTCAGCGTAAGCTACGAGCAACACTGACCTTGGTGGAGAACTCAGCAAAGTGGACTTCATATTTTAATGCTGTCGTATCATTAACACGTAGCTTTATTAAATATACCGTGAATTTTTCGTTTGCGATTAGCGCACCTCGTTCGTTCAGCGGCTATAGCTTCATCATTTCGCTGTTTCTAGTGTAAATGGCACATCCGTTTTTGTATGTCGGGGTGGATATATCCCGCCTCACTCATCAGTTAGACAAATAAATTTTATGTTTTGGGAATAGTATTGATGCCAGCAGAGAGTAGACATCGTTTACAATGTGCTTTATGTTCTCTTGTGTTGTAATTAAGAATCTATGCACTTGCTGTTGGACCCATGTCGCATAACGCCACAGCATGCCACGGCACAGTACAGCAAGATGACCACAACGCTACGAATAGTCGGCAGACACTAAAGCTCCGGTTTAAGAGTATGACGCGACTGCGTTAATGGGTCATTTGAGGGGCTTGGAGTCTTCTTTGTATACCACTTCCCAGACAGGGGCGCTGTTTCTTATTTCCGTTATCTTAGCACAATACAAGTACAGCCTCCCTATGATCAAGTCGAGCGAAGTACAGCTGTGACTTTTGAACAATAAAGAAAAGAAACAACGACGCTATGACTTTTGGATATCGCGCATTTACTCGCGACCCAATAATCGCAAGTTCGATATTTACTGCAAATAATTTTATTTACATTCTTACATGTCACATTCATATTTGAGTCCTGTTGTGACCTCATAATCAAAATTTGTCTAATATATTATTCAGTTTTAGTTCCGTGTGACGTCATTACCTTCTCGACCCTCCAAAAAAATTCTTGATGCAGCTGAGTCAAGAATTGCGCCGGGCTGCAGCAAAAGGCCACTTCGTTTGCTGCAGTGGCACGTATCGCATTCATTGTATTTAGTTATGCTTACGCGACCAAAGATAAACCGCGGCGTGGTTTCCTGCGAGACGGAAAGTAAAAAAACAAAAACTAAAAAAAAAAAAAAACTCATTGAGCAGTTGCAAATTTCAATTAAGCGGACATCTTCAAAGACGCTTTGCGTAGGTTAAAGCGAAGAGACCTCCTGACACGGAGATGCTTTCAAGACTATTGATTCCTCGTCAACGCCTCCAAGAACTGCGCGTCGTCGAGTGGGAAATCTCGTATACACATGGCGTTTCTCCACCTCTGCCTTGTTTGGCCAATCGATGTATCCACACCATTTGCGTACTTGGACGTTGTACTGTTTTTTCTTTCGAGTCTGGGATGGAACGTGACCCGACAAAACAGGTTTTCCTGGCGGTTCGAAAGAAAGACGCATTCTAAATTTCCAAACGCTCTGTACAGTGTTTGAGGAATACGCGCTTCGTTGGTTAAAGCCAAACCACGCATTGATGTCACGTCTCCACTCCTGCTTTTTCTTATAGTTTAAACGAATGCTTGTTTTTCAGCAATACGTATAGTACACGCAATGAGTGGCGTATATTACAGTGCTGAAAGCGAAATGGCGATGCTTGCTAGAGTTTAGCCGCAGCGATACTGTCTAATTCTCAACATTAATAATATGAGCGATAATATCGAAAACAATAATAATAAATATTATCATTACTAAACTATTCGCTTCGTGATTACGAGGTGAATAATAAAAATAGGAAGAAAAGGCAAGAGTGCAAAGTGAGAGGCGGAGTATTTCTGCCCATGATAAGCCGTTTATATCCCTTGACTAACTAAATACTCGGATATAGCATAATTACGTTAGCCGGCTAATTACTGAAGGGTGCTACATCTTGACACCCGCCACTGTGCAGGCTGCGCTTTACTGCACTGCCAGAGCAACAGCACTGACGACATTTGGCGTCGACGTAAGAGAGGCACAGCTGTTTAAAAAATCCGTTTCACGAAGTGGGAGATTATTCGGCACTACCAGATTGCAAGTCATGCAGGACCCACTGCTACTGAGCACTGTTCAAGACGCCAGATTCTTTCGCCTTGATTACAACGACTTTCGCCGAAAGAATGAACAATTACAAAGAACAGTATACACCTCGTAAACCGATGCGCAATATAACGAAGTGTTCAGCTTAAGGTTAAAACCCTGGCAAAAGTATTTCACGACACTGTTGAGCATGTTTAAATTTTGAAATTCTATTTATAGTTTTAATAAACGGTTCAGAAATTCGACAGGATGTTTATTGCAGTCACTGTAGCGATTTGGAAAATGGGCAGAAGCGCAATCCACTTGTGTCACTTCATTTTTGCAGCAGTAAAGAGCTAGAACTAAGACATAGCAAAGAGACGCAATAATCTCATAAACAGTACTAACACTAAGGATATTTATTTTCTTGAGAAGCACGCCTGTTAGAAGAGTGTGGAGCAGAACGTTCGAAGCGTTCCATCCTGGAATTAAGTCTTTCCAGTTAATATTGTTTGCAGAGTAATACCACATGCTTGTCGCCACAGAACAACATGTGGCAGAATCCGTTGCTGGTTTGTTCGAAACAGCTCCATCAACCCCATTTTTCCATAATGTGCAAAAAAATCACGACCTTTTAGATTTGTATAGGGAGAGGCCATTTGATTAGGTAATTCGTAAATAAAATTATCTTTACACCTTGTATGATAAAACTGTTCACTAATACAATAAGGCCTTAATAAGTGTTTCTATCTCGTAGCTCCCACATATAAAAAACGTTTTTTTTTTTTCTTACAGATCCAAGGCTTACAAAATTAATTTGACTCCCTGTATTACACATGAGATTATCTCTTTCGTTTCAGTTGAAGCACAAAGGCCATCCAACTACGTTAACGGAACTTATTCAACGAAATAATTCTAGAATTTATCATGCATTAGTAAAGGGAGGTCCATCTGAAGATCCTGCTAGGTCAGTTAAGATGGCGCAGTAATATGTCGAGTAATGTTTTTTGCAATTAAACGCCAGCTGTCATTCCCTCAAACGCAGCATGTCGCGAAGCATCCACCTGTTGTTGGTAAAGCGTAACGAATGTCTTTTTACGTCCGTTACAATCATCTAAAATGTAATACTTTTTTTTTTGTACACTGTGTGATACGAAAACGCTCAGAGTATCTTTCCTGGTTAATTAGCATGGCGAATTCTTTCCCTCCATACAAGATTTCAGCTTATATTGCTAGGTCATGGAACAGCTGCAAACAACAAGGAAACAGACAAAATACATTTGTTGGTCAAACCTTAGCACACCATCGCATTTTTATTGCTTTTTTCGGAGCGCATTTCTACCGGCTATAAGACTGCTTCTGATGATAACAGTATTATCCCTGCGATTTGTTTTTGATATTGGATACCACCAGTCATTGACGGACATCCAGAGCGTACCGATATTTTTCAACTATAAAAGAGGGTTGCCAAAATACAATTTCGTAAGCGTGTGAGTATTTTCATGTAGAACGAATAACTCCGCTAGAAAAAAAAAAGAAGGGGGTGGGGGATGATTGGAAAGCACCCCACATATTCAGTGTCATAATCATGATGCCGTCTTCCGAACAATCAGAATTAGCATTTTTAAAGCTTAACAATTAAACAACTGACGCTTTCAAAGTTGCCTGATACTAGTGTCATGCCACTCTACGTGACGCTCAGCCATTGTTCATTGCGACAAGAGACTATCGGTCATGGGACTGAGCACTACACGTTGTCTCCTCAACAGAGGCGAAATCTAGTTGAGGATTCAGATTTAGATTAACTATGTGCCTATTATCAGACGGATTAACTGGCTGAGATGTAAAGATGTTGTCTATCACGCCAAAGCCATCACAGAGAAGAAAGCATCGTTACTAAGTTCCGGGCAGCCGGCTTAACAATCAGCGTAGAGAGTTTTCGCAAAGCGGAGACCTCCAAATGCTGACGTATGGTGGGCCAGCCGGTTTGATACGCATGCGCACTGGTCATGCGGGTAAATGCACTTATTATGCTTGCGAGAACTTTGGTGGTTCGGCCCATATCTGCGCAAGTATGCCAGCGTTATGCTAAAGCGCCGTAATATTAAACAGGTCGGCAGTCTCACAAAAGTCAGTTCCACCCGAATCGACCTCACAGAGCGAATGAGTGTGCAAGCGTTACTCAGAACCCTCGACCTTCTTGAGGAAAATTTTCCCACACTTTCCTCGTTGCTTCCGCCTGTCGCGAAGGAGAGCGTAGGTGTCGCGATGACGAGCGCGACGGTGAGCCGTTGGCCAAACATCTTATTCCTCGCGTGATTAAGATCACACTGAGACGTCTCTTCACAGCGATGAGAGCTCGGCAATAGATCTCGTGACCCTTGTTTTGAGGGGCTTCTCTTTGCTTCTCCGCTGTGTGCAGTACTACGCACTTCCTGCACGGAGCTCGCAGTTATGTACATCGCGCGGTGTACATACGTCATTTCCAGTGTAGCGTAGCGAGGTCAAGAGGCCCGGCGTAGGCGTAGATTTGGATGAGTTCGGACAGTTACCGTGAAGACTCTTCCGGCGACATGGTTTCTTACAGACAGCGGAAGGAAGTGCGATAACACATCGAGAAAAATTTTCTTGTATCTTTTTTCCTTCCCAAATGTATGTTCCTGATTCAACCGCTCAATCCTCTGTAGACCTAATATTTGCATGTCCGATCTTCAAGCTTGCGACGGAGTGACACTTCTGCCCTGTATCTGTTATCAGTAACATCTCGATAATGTAGCGTGCACGTGAGAAACAGACAAAATATTGAGCTTATTTGCGAGAGTAAAACAAGAAATGGTTGACTCTGGCAGATCTCTCATGTGTTTATGTGACTTTTGAATAGCGATAGACCCTGATCGGCTTCAGACAGTCAGCATTGTTCTTGTCTCAAGGGAGCTTTTCATCAGGTATGGCATAGAACACTCTAGAAAAACCGAGTGCTTCACCGGGTAGCTGTAGTTTGACTGCAGCTTGATCAGTATATTTTCTAAAAAAATTAGAGGTGTCCTGAAAGAAAGTTGGAAGTCGTAATGTCGTAAGCCGAAAGGAAATAAGGAACAACATATACATAAAAAAAACGTAAACAGGGAATTTCGCGACACTACTGTGTTGATGAACATTAGAAACAGTTGCTCTTATTTTTTTTTTTGTCCTTAAGAGGCCAAGTGGCTATTTCATGCTTTCTATTGCGGAAAATGGTACGCAATCTTAGTACATGTCGTACTTTACGATTCACTTAGCGAGCATAGAACCCACAGTGATGGAAGCACTTGCATTATTTACAGAACACCGTGCAGAAAGCAAGAACAAGTGTTTTTTTTTTTTCTAAATCGTCATTTCCGCTAGTTGCTGGGGCCGCAGTTCTGGTGAGGTGTCCTTCGTAGCCAAGCAATCCGGCCACAAGTCATGCTTTTCCGCGCTCCGCCTCGGCGAAGCACTGAATAGCGTGATATGCTTCTCGTCTATTTTTGTTCCTTCTCTATTGTTCCGTGCACGCAGCGGGACAATAAAAGCGTTGCTCTGAATGTTCCAATATGTTCGACCTTGCTGTCCTTTGCTCTCGACAGTTGTCGCAAAAAGACGAGTGATCTTGTAGCCAGTCTTGTAATGAAATGTACTTTTCTTAACGAAGAAGCAGTGTTAACCTATTTTTGGCCCTAAACTAAGAGAAAGTGGAATGGAAGGCGGGAGGAAATTCTCCGTTTAATACTAAAATGCATGGCCAAGTGCGTTCCGTGGCAAGGACCGGACACCTTTAACCCTGTCATCATCAAGCTCTATAATGACCGCGTTCTTTAGTTGAAGTATGCTGAAATTTAAAATGGCGCTGAAGCGGAGGTAAATGCGCAATTAGTTCAACAGTGATGATGGTGACATATCTTCATCTGCAGAGTTAACTATAACGCATTATCTCTATCTCATAACTTCTTAAATCCTCAGTCACTTGCAACTGTAGTAGGCACCTATATCCCGCGCCTCTCAATTCGTCGTCATACGGCGATTGCAATTGCAAGTGTTGTGTTCAGTGGCACATTCCACCAGCGTATAATTCGCAACGATGTTAATGCTTGTCGTGAAAACTTGGGCGCATTAGAAGGACATGCTGCCTATCTTCCTCTCGTTTCCCCCCATTTGTTTTTAAATGAAGGTCATTAAGGCGTAAGACTGATGGTACTAAGACATAGAATACGTCTCCTTATCGAGGGGCAATCAGAGCACGCTTTTCCACGAAATTAAAAAAATATGATGACTCATATTTCTTGGTTATGATAATGAAACTCCTAACTAGCCCGCTACTTGCTTGGACTACAGAAATGTCGTTAAAGATTTCTTAATTTTAGTGGTTAACGGTAAGCGAAAAACTTACAAAACAACTTTAGCCAACGACAGTAGAAAACTGGGGAAGTTGGCAAGTATTTATCTTGTTGTGGCACCACAGAGACGAGGACAGATACGGAGAAAGACAGATCGAGTGCTCTGTCCTTCTCCGTAACTTTAGCCAAGCTTCTTCTATATGGTGAACACTTAGTTACGCAAACAACGGAAATAAATATTCCCGTGATATTTGAGTGTAAGCAAATGTATGCCGTTTGCGACTCAAAGAAAAAAAAAATTACCTGCGAGAAATTTCCGGTAGTGGTCGAAAAGAAATATGCTGATTTATTTCGAGGTGAGTTAAGTGGCGTCCTACAAATTCGAAGGTGGTCTACCTTTGTCCTACTGCCGTCATTTGCATCCCGCACTTGGCACCTGCCTCTCGCATAAATGTTGCAGGTCATTTATAAAGGTAGACAGTATACGGCGTTAGAACAGCCTTCACGAAATAACAATAATCCGTCTCGACGGTGTACCTGTTACTGCCAGGGGCATTCAGAACGTGAATTAGGCGTCTGATGCGAAGGGTGGTCACAGGTAGGAGTGATGCCTGACAGCTGCAAAATGGGCGGTGAAGGGTCTTCAAGGCAGCCCAACAATGGGCAGGCCGGGCTTCGATCAAAGCGTGAAGGGCACGGACCGCTATGGTTCTGGGGATAAGCGGCGCTTCATTAGAGACTTTTAGTATAGCGTACACAGACACACGCAAAGGAATAGCGCGCGCCAAAAATATCGTGACAGGCACTGCGCATGCGCTATACGATAGCCGAGACCGAACTCTTTCGTACGATAGGCCAGCGTACGCTGAAACTTGAGTTTATCGTACCCAGCCCTCTCGTACGATGGGAGATCAGCGTTGACAAGATGGCGGCGTCCAGGCCGCCCGCTTCAGAGTGAATTTGTCTTCGTTACCGCGTTTTTGTGCGCGCTGCCGCCTATAAATGGCACACGGGGTTTTCACTTTGCCTCGTGCAGCATTGAGCCCAAATAATTAGCGAATATTTACCTCTATTTGTTATTTTGCACCACGGCAGCGCAGTCCCTAAGCCTGACGAGTAGCGTTGCTTTGTTGGTATGGCAACGCCATGAAGTGAATCGTCTTGGCTTGACTGCTTACACGCGTGTATCCGTAAAAATATGCTTGGCAGTACGGGGCTGAACGGAGGCCGTTATGCACCATGACGGCAATACAAGGTAAAAGTCGTCAGCGCAGGAGGAGTACAACAACAAGCGTAGGGAGTACAACAAAACTGCCACAGCAAAGAAACTGGCTCCGGTGCGACTTGGCTAGGTTTGGCTTGCGAAAAAAAAGCCCGAATGTGCTTTTTATTCTAAACCTAGATGTCGCCACTGTAGTTTGCGTTCGCGCTTTCGTACGGCCAACTAAAAGCGCCGATGCAACACACGGAGTAGCGTCCCATAATTTTCTAGCGTTTATCGTACGAAAGCATCCATACGCTATACTAAAAGTCTCTATTGTGAAAGCTCCAGCTCCTTCTTAAAGCAGAGCTCTCACCGCAAAGCTCAGAGGACGGGCGGAGGAAATGGGTATAGATCGTGGCTTCCGGATACGAGTCTCACGAACGACGTTTTTCGTTCTGGTTCTTTCTTCTGGAATCCGCCGAACGTCGAAGTGACAGCTGCATATATTACTTTCGTAGCACTTCGTAAATGCCTTCTCTCGCCATTGTTATTTTATTGGAAAACATTCGCGGTTTAAAAAATATGGGCAGAGGGAAAAGCGGCATGCATGCGTGAAGCGTATTGTGTGCCCTTGCGTGCGTATTTAGGTGAGCGCGACTGAGAGAGGCGACGTTAAGCGTTATGTTTCTTCAGAGAAACGATAAAGCCGCTCTGCTGGCTCGTACGATTTGACTGCCTTACTTTATCTCCACATTTCGCTGTGGTAACAAAAGGGGTACTGAAAATACTCAAGTAAAAAAAAAAAGATGAACCTGAATCATTAATACTTGTATGAATGGATCTGACAAACAAAGCAGGTTGCTAAGCGAAGGTTTTGCCTAAGGAATTCACAATGTAGATAGCTGTATACCAGGAACGATGTCCTCCCAAACGACCCCAGCTACCCAGATATGACGCCACAAGTATGCCGGATGAAATTACAGTCGCTTACGACAACGACGAGACAATGTCGCTAGGGTCTACGGGCTCGTCATTGTTTTCGTAATAATTTTCAAAGCAAATCATCACAGATCCGCCTCGCACCTTTTCCCTTCGTTCTAAAGTTTTATTTAGCGGCATGTGCTTACCGTTGGGCTTAATTACTTACAAAGTGACCCCTTGATTGACGTGCTTAACACCGCTTTAATGACATTCTTCTCGGCCTCAATTAATCAACGCAATCAGGAATACGACTCCTGAGCGCGGTCCGAGTAGGGAAGAGTGGGCAGCAGGATAGCGTTTAGGCAGAGAGGACCGGGGGAAGAAGTTGCACTCGACGGGTTAGGTTTGTGAACTTTCTCATGACACACCGCGTGCCGGTCTGAGACGGGCGACTAGATTGCTGGCGCGTCACTTGGGTGGACACTAATTGCAGCCGCACGCCACAACCGTTTCAGCTCCTTTGTTACGCCGTTGAGAGCCGTCATTGCGGCGCCTGAGAGCGCCGGACCCAGCAGACAGACGTCGCGGAGTCCTACCTAGCAGGCTCTCTCATTTGACTTTGACTCCCCGACCCGCGACACGAAGCGCTTTGGTCAATTGTCACGAGCGCTCTCCGTCTCTCGCCCTCTCCTCCGAGTAACCGTACCCGCTCTGCACTCCTGTTTCACCCATGTCTTACGCGCGCGGCGGGGAGAGGCTTTAGATTGATGAGGCCAGCTCTCGCCCCTTCGCCGCCCCGTTGTGTGATTAGGGGACAACGTGTCCCATTGTTACGTCGTGCACGACACGCAAACGAACGATGTTAGTTCCGGAACGAAGCCTCCCTGCGAGCCCAGTCAATCTTCGCCGCAGGTGGTAAAACAGTGCGGTATTGTTTTGTGGCGGTCGCGAGATCTGGATCAGCGAAGGCCGTGTATCTATCGCCGCGTTGAATGGGACGATGCGTAAAGTGATGAGATAGCGAGCGCTTTTACGCGCCAGTGGAACTAGTTTATAATTTCACGGTGCCACCTTACAGTAAGCAGTCCCACGCAGAGAGCTTAATCCCTGCCGATCATTCAGCAGCCCTAATAGTTAAGCGGTACCGGGCCATAGCTTAAGCGTGAAATTTAGCGACTTCCCTTTGTGAAAGATGCGCGAGTTCTTGCAGTCGCCGAATTAATTCGCGCGTAATTATGATGTAGTGATGAAGATCACGAATAAATCACCCCCGTAGCGTTTCCCACACTCTGAGTCCTCACCCAGAGCCCTTGTGGCCGACTGCACTCGGAGCTTCGCCCGACCACAATGCATTCGCTCAAGTTATTCAAATTCTTACGCGTCCTGGGGTGTTCCGAAGGGTCAGGTCATTAGGGCCACCTTCATACTAATTTCCGCCCCCAGCACTACGAACGGCTCACGAAATCCTCAAACGCGAGCCACAGATGAGCGTCCCGGAAGCGACGGTGGAGAGGAAGAGGAAAAGCAGAAGACCCGCAACGTCGTCCCTATTAGCAACGGTGCTAGCTGCCCCTGCGCTGCGTGCCTTGCGCTGTTACGGCACTCTCCATCATGTCACCCGAGATTCTCCAGCGGCGCGGCGCTGCACGCGATGAGTAGAGACGCGCGGCTTGGTCGGTCGGCGGTCTGGGGAGCGCCGATGAGCAAGCATGCGCGCCGACCCGCAAGAAGAGCATCGTCGCCGTCTTCGTCGTCTGCGGAGAGAGCAGCAACGTGGGGCCATCGGTGTGCCATCAATCACGCACGCCCGCCAATTCATCACGGCTCCAGCGGCCACAGCAGCAGCGCCACTGGAGGACTCTCGCTCGCCCAGTGCGGGTCACGATACGGAAGATGATCTCCAGCGCTAGCGCCCTCAACTCTAGCGTTGCGCGTCGTCCTCGCCAGAATCTACTACTCGCGGAACACGCACGTATACAGACGCACGAAGCAGCACGATGCGGCTGGACGAAGAACCGTGCTTTACTAAACGGGGCTGTCCCTCTCCTCACCTCCCGTAAGAGGCAGCGGTTGACGCTGAGGCGTCGTCCGTGGCAGCGGTGTGCGCTTCTCGGCCACGGTGCGTTTGGCGCTAGCGCGCGCCACCCGCCTGTCTCGCGTCATCGCGTGACGGGTCGACACTGCGCTGATGCTCGGCGCACGTGCTCGTTCCTGCCAAGTTCGCGACGCTCTTGTGCGCTCCCGAGACCGCCGCCAAGCCTCTCTACCATACAGGACGCGTCCTGTGCGTACGTCTGTGCGTACATATGGGCTTAGAGAATGCGCGCACGCGAAATGGAAGGGGTCTCACTGAGGTCGCCATTTACATACTGTCGCTCACCGGAAGTGCTCCGCGGCAGCTGCTGCACCAGCAGCAGCGCCCACTAGAGACAACGCCCGTCGTCAAGTGGCGACAGGCGTGCAACTGGCCGCGACTTGATGGTTAACGCCGGAAACGCTCCCACAGGAGCTTTGCCAAAACCTTCTTCCGTACACGCGCGCGGAGTGAATCTTAAGCATCCGTTCCTGTGCTTGATTCAAGAGGACGAGATGTGCATGAACGTGTCACCTCCGTGTGACGCCGCTCTTGGTACCTTGAAAGTCGCGGAGACGTTATTACAATGTTTCTCTGCCAGCCAGTGCCCCCACGCTGATCACGTATTTGTGACCTATGGGGCTCTGTGTGTCGGCTCGCTTTCAGCTTTCAGGTCTGGCTTTCACATGCGTAACAGGGGCAGCATCTGTGAGGTACGGTAAACGAACCGGGACATTAGACTACTGGGTATGGTCTCCACAAAACGTATCCAACAGGATCCTCAGGAGGTTTTGAGCGCGCGTCACCTCAGAAAGCCTGTTTCTGTGGCTAATACACATGTCCAAATCTACCGTAAAACGATTACCGTAATGTCCGGTACACAGCCCGCGCTGGCTGTGTAGTCCGTAGAGCTGAATTCAAGAACAAAAACAATAATGTACTGAATTTTTCATAGTCCACATATGAAATAGAGTTGGGCATTTCGTGTTACCGCTTCCGTGCACTTCATGGCTGGCTTCAGGGGATTGTTTATTTCGTTTCGATCTGTGATCTATTACACCCGCTGCTTCATTTGCAGGGACGCAGTTTTGCTGAATGTATCAATACTTATCTTTTCCCGCTGCGGTGGTTCAGGCGTTTCGACGCTCGAGTAGTTATTCCGAGGAGGTGGGTTCGATCACGATAGAAGCGGCTGCGATTTGGTTGAAGCGGATCTTGAGGCGCCCATGTACAGTGCAATATCAGTGACCGTTAAAGAACCTTGTGCTTGTGCAAGCATCTTGTGCAAGCATCTTTATTCACTGTGAGGTACATGTACATGGATTATTAGTATTACAGAAGAAGGTCCCGAAGTATAAACTGTCCGGGGGACCTCCTTGGGTGGTCAAACATTCCATGCTCTCTACTACGGCGTCCCTGAAAGCCTTTGATGTCTCATGACGTTAAACACCGCAAACCAAACCAAACCAAACCAAATCTAGAGTGCACCTTTGTTTTTATCAATGACTGCCTTCATGGCGTTGAGAATCACCCTATTGAAGATGTGAGTTGTTTGCAAATAAGAAAAAAGCAGGAATGAATTCACATGCGCCATAGAATAATGCATATTTAAATCTACTTAGTTGAGGAACTACTGAGTTCTGGAAGCGAAATTGTGGTAAGCAGAGCAACGCTAGAATGCATACTTTACTGCATCTAACCCTTATACCGAAGTTGTGAAATGGCATTTCGTGGAAAACATCTTTCAGACTATATGCTAGCAAACTACCCTTCACGATACGTCGATATTGTAACTAATACCCCCATCAACATCGATATCGCCTTAACTGACCCGAACAATTTGCGCTTAGTGATGCTTGCGCATCATTTCCATCATTATCCTATACTATAAATCCTTCAATTTCGTCCGTGTGCAGCCAAAAACAATAACTCCAACTGGGCTTATAAGCTCATTGATGCACTTAAATCCACATGATCATCTGCTGATGACCGCACATGCGTAAGACTCTTCAACGGAACAAAAATATATTCTTCTATTTTGTCAACATATTTAAACGATCGCTAGTAATTTCCTCCGATTCTTTAGAATAGCAAATGTTAATCCTCTTCATAAATTCGATAATAAACAATTGCCCTTAACTATCACCCAATTTCTCATTAGGGTATAATACGTAAACTCTTGAAACTGTCATCTACTTGTATACACTGCTAGGTTTCTGGCTTCGAACATGTTGTTTTTAATTCAGCGTAACATTGTTTCACGAAGTCGTAGTGGCTGGACGTTGTTACTGGCTTACTCATTGCATGCTACAATGGCTTCAATTCTGCGGAAGAATAAAATTTCATAGATTCTTCAAAACATTTGGAAATATTACGCATTTCTTTCAGTGCTCAGACTCAAGTGTCTATATTTTCTTGTAAATCTTTTCTGCTGAATAGGATTTCTGGTTAAGAAGCAGTCACGGCTCGTGGTTCTTTGAGGAGTAATAATACACTTTTGGCGACAGACACGTCGTGAGTCCCAAATAGGTCTGTTCTGGATCACCTTCATTTCCCATTTTGTTGACAAATTCTCTAGACGTCTCCTATCCACTTATTTCTGGACAACTGCATTGCCTGTCACATAATAGCTAATCTTACTGATATTTTTGCATTACAAAATGAGCTGAGCCTCATAGCTAAATAATGTAAAACATGATAAATATAAAAATATAAAATTTATGTAATCATTATTCCTTATTCTTACTCCTGATTATGGGCACAGATCAAATAATATTCTTTTAGATATCGGCACGTCTTAAGAGTAATTAGGCCTGCAAGAAATAATCTTAACTGGAAGCGACATATTCCTCAGAAAAGCTACCACATGATTGGCGCTCTGCATTGAATATTTTCTGAGGCACCTGCTGCAACTAAATTAACTATATACAAGAACCAACTTTAGGAACACAGTTTTGCTAACTTATCATCTATACTAGAACCGGCACTGAGTAATTCGACGCATTCCATCATTCTTTATTAAAATTGCACTAGCGTCATTACTTCGATTATACATACTCTATCATTGTCATGTTAGGAGCTCCATAGGAAGATGGCGCGTCACAGCCTTCTTCATGAAATATGTTATCGGAACCCGCTGGAACAGGCATTTATTCCGTTGTCAGCTTATCTTTCATTTAACAATGGTGCATACTTGTCGAAAAAAAAAAGCACGTCATAAATTGTAGGTCCAGACCCGATTTTGATATTTCATCTTCGTGTGTCAGCAAACTGAAATCACCTTCCGTCTGACGTCGCATTAGCAATACTGGATAAGTACTTCGACCATCACTCGTAAATTACCTCGAGCTGCTATGTATCGCTATTTTTCATGTCCATTTATTCTCGTTTTCAGTTTATTCCATTTTTACATATGTTTTGTTTTTTATTGTGTGCCGGAGAAGGGGTAGGCAGCGAACGCGTTGGTTAGATGGCATCCTCGAGGCACTGCAGATGAAGTTATTTGATGTTAGGAAGATAGTGAGAGACCGGAAAGCGTGGCGTGACATGGTCCATAGGGTCACGAAGAGTCGGACACGACTGAACGACTAAACTGACTAACTGATTTGGTGCTCTGTATTGTATTTCGCTTGAATTAAGCCCTATTTTGTTTTTATTCTTGCAGTATAATATGTATCGCTCCCTTCTTTGATGTTTCTTTGCCTTTGAGGTCAAATAAATGAAAGGGTGTCATATTGGGTGTTATTAAAAAAACAGTAGTGCTGTATAGTTCAAAACCACCAGAATAACTTTTTAAACACGTGTAGCCGGCGGGCTGTGCGAAACAATTTACTGTTAATGTGGTTGAAATGTGTTAGAGAACGTGCACAAAAAAGAGAGACATCGGAAGAAAGCTTACGCCACCATGTGGGATCTTAATCACGGAACAGTAATGCTGATTAATAATTGCAGTCCATTTAGCTTGAGAAGAGCGCTGTGGTGCTGCGCTGAAAAAACTAGTTTGATGATGGATGTACTACATGCCGTGCAGAGCGCTTCGTACAAAGGTGCGCATTGGCTAACCCACCCTTATATACAGTTGTTCGCTCCTCAAATGTCACCGGAGCTCTTTTTGCGAGAAATGCGTATTGTGATATTAAATACTTTAAACTGGGATGGGCGAATCCATTTACAGTAAATTGTTGTGCTTAATTGTGCTGCAGCTAATTGGCTCGGATACAAAACAGCATACGAGTGTCTTATCAGAGTGCTACCGTTGTCGCTAGATAAAGGCAAGGTAACCGACGTAAGTTCGTTTTTTATTTCGACGATAAGTATCTTGCATGACAGTATACTTTACTGCAGGTCTTGAGCAAAAAAAAAAAAAAAAGAAAGAAAAATTTGCACAGAACTTTATAACTCGAAGCACACGCGTGAAACTTACCCATTCGAGCTACTGGCTTACTGCGGCTGCATTTAGGGACCTCTGTGCTTAAATTGACCGTGAGTTCCCATACGACCCTTTTGCGTGAGAAAAAAAAAACAACAACAAATTCGGTCGAATTGTTTTATATGCTGCAGAAGGAAGGGTATAGAGAAAGTGTTTTTCGTTTTCAAAAAGCCGTATCTTTTCCTGAAAAGTCTGTGCGACACGACGTATTATCATGCGGTAATATTGTAAGCTAAGGTTGGTTTGTGGGGTTTAACGTCCCAAAGCGACTCAGGCTATGAGAGACGCCGTAGTGGAGGACTCCGGAAATTTCGACCACCTGGGGTTCTTTAACGTGCACTGACATCGCACAGCACACGGACGCCACTCCGTTTCGCCTCCATCGAAACGCAGCCACCGAGGTCGGGTTCGAACCCGGGTGCTCCGGCACAGTAGTCGGGCGTCTTACCACTGCACCACCCCGGCGGGGTAATATTATAAGCTAAGCTGATTTATAAAAAAAAAAAGAAAAGAACATATTCACATCAGAGTCTTGTCGCCATGGTTTCGAGTCAGACTGGTAGTCCAGAATCTAATAGTAGAATTTCTAGTGTCAAGAGCACTATACACTTCGTTAACAAAGGGAAGAGGCTCCTCTAGCCGAAGGTCGCCGGACTGCTTAACGGCCTACCGGTGAAGCACTAGCTCCTCACACTGGGGCTCATCTCATTAGAAACTAGGCGCCACTTATCGCTAATTGCGGACGAAGAGGAGACAATTAGGCGCCGAATTCTCATAGCGTGAGCCGCGCACTTCATCGCGCCTTTGTCATCGACAAGAATTCGCGAGACGTCAAGGTCAAGAGGCTTTGCATCTAGGTTAAGCCGGTTTGTAAAATTATGCCTTGTTTGTAGCCTCGTGGCAATTAAAAAAAAATGAAGTATGTACAACAGGCTGCCGATAGGAGCGCATTCTTAAAGTGGAATTTTCTCACACGTGCTGTACTAGCCTATAGGTTCAACAAGGCCAGTAGTGCGCTTTAGTCATTCCAATAGCGGAAAGAACGCTTGTCCGGTTCTGATACTTTTGATACGGTTACAGGTTTACACACAACGCTGTAAGAGCAGAGACACATATAGGCACACTGAAGCTCTGTAGTGTCAATCAGCATGAAAAACGTGTTAAATGATTAAAATAATCATTACGTTTGGTGCTTTCAAAATTTAGCGTATCTTTCTTTCTTTTTCTTTTTTTTTTTTTTTTATTGCGAACGCAATACTACGCCAGGTCTAACCGCTCGTTGCGACGTGGCGGGTTCGTGTACGTGTCCGTGTCCGTGGTTCCCTGGCAGAAGCTGCCAACTTGGGTCTCCCGTTTCACATGGGACGGTTTTGTCAGGATCAGCCTGCCAGGACCTTGGTATTCACATTACCCCTATAGGCCACTAAGGCACGTTCATACGGCTTGGTTAAAACGGGGCTTTATATATGGGCTGGGAAAGAAGAACAAGTAGAACGCTCGGTCACCCGCAGCTAATGCTTTCGCTCCACATATGTATAAATACATATATTTTACAGTACTGTTTGGATTGCAGTCTGTTTCAATAACCAGCGATAATCTATATATTTGTTATCAGAATTTCTCTCGCTCCTATTGTAAGAATCTGAAGTTTTCACGTAAAGGTTAGAAATCACCGTTTCATCTCGGACATTATTCAGGCCAGACGTTTGACGCCTATAGACCCCTTTATCTTTCTAGGGCTTTGAGATATAATGTATAACGAGATGTAAAGTTGCGTGATAAAAGTTCGCCGTCTGTTCTAGAAGAATGAGAAATAAAAAGAGGATGACTACTGTGACCGCCACGATAATAGTTTCACGAGTTCCAATATATACCTCCAGATAAGATGAAAATAATAAGTAAATTTAGAAGAGGTTGCAGGTTATCAAGAGCTAACTGGCCGTAACGTTGCGTCGGCGAGCAAGCCAGAATACCTTCAAACAGGATCAAAACAGGCGAAAAAAAAATACAATTGCGCTTACAAAAGTTTTATTCCTGTTACAAGCCTAAAGCTCTTTCCGAAAGCACCGCTTTCTGTTGAACGGCACAAAACGCTGCCTCACTCCGAAGGCATTCGGTACAGCAAACTGTTTGTCCGGGACTAAAACAAAGGACATGAGAGTGAAAAAAAAAAAAAAGAAAAAAAAAAAGGCAACAACCCTGCGAGTTGTTTCGCGCGCAGCGCGGAGCCGTGAGACCGATGAGAAGGCGAGAGAAGCCACGCCAGCTGTCACCCCGTCTCGCAGCGCAGTCAGCGTGCCCGTCTCCATCCATTCGAGATTCAAGGGCCCACTCCAAATGCCCGTCGGTGTTGTGCGGATGAGGGACGTTCCGCGTGCAGAGCCGAGAAGCGGTGGTCGTCGTCGGCTGCAGTGTGTCAAAGCTGAAGTGCACTCAGTGGAAGGGCCCCACGGCCTTGAGAATCCTGTGCGTGTGTGCACGGCCTTCTTTTTGAAGAGGTATGACATCCGCGCCGTTCTTTCTCTTCTACCTCCACCGCCGTGTCCGCCTCCGGCAGCAACACCAGCAGGAGCAACAGCAACACCGCGACCATGCAAGAAAACAAGAGCATGCGCGGGAACGGCGGCAGCACTGACGTTGAACTTGCGAGCAGAAAAAAAAAAAAAAAAAAAAAAGTGACAACCCATATACAAAAGACAGCGTTGCCGCAAGGCGGCCAATTGCCACCTCTTTAGAACTGGCCGTCCACGGTCTCCAACGCGGCGTCGGTCGGTCTCCCGCGCTCCGAAACGCGGAAATTACGCAATTAGCTAAGCGGTGTGGCGGAGGGTTGGACCATTCCCGCTTCTTCCGCGCTTGCAGCGTGGTCTCAATAGTAATGTACAGCGTTGTCAGAGCTGCACTTGGCGTGAGGGGATCCCGACGGCCGTGTTCGCAATGCTCTTTGCACGTATAACCATGAGATGTCACCGACCGAAGGCGTGTTCACACGCCTAGCCACTCTAGATCGACGACGATACACCATGTCCGATAAGGCGTTTAATGCTGTCGCGAATCGTCGTTACCTCCGATCGAATTTCTCGATTTGAAAGCTCCTGATCGCACGTTTAACGCTGTGTGCGCCTTCGATCGCGCTGCACGTTTTTAGTGAGGCAAAGTATAGAGCTGGTCGCTGAGGCCAGCCTTGAATACCTGCGCCGCACAACGTGGTACTCACCTACATACTGGCGACCAACGCATCCACTTTCGCTTGCCTGCCACCGCGCCTATAGTTCTAAGAGCGAGTGAGGCTCGGAACGGCGACGATTGAACCCATTGTTTATTTCGGAGAAGAATCTAGCGCGGTATGCACGCTCCGTCAATGGCGGAGCATCCCAGCTCACTCAGCTTTCTTTCTTTTTTTTTTTTTGGTTTTTGTTTTTGCGGAACTCGCTTGAGTTGGTTGGACGTCCGTTTGCTTCCTCCGGCGGAAGATTGACGACAGTGCAGAGCTCGCGACTGCTTTGTTTGAGAACGTGGAGTGTTAGTTCGCCGCTGCTGAAGGAGCGTTTGAGCTCGTTAAGTGCTGTAACGTTTCTCTAAAGAGGTTGGGGCGTCTGGGATCTTTTTTAGTTGGCTCTTTGCTCAGTGTTGACGATGTGCTTACGAACGTTTATAAACTTTCACAGCCCTAGCTGTATCTACAACTCCGTCTGGGGGGCAGTGAATTACCGAAGAGAAAGAGAGAGAGAAAGAAAGACGTCCTTGCTTTCTTGTGTCTGGAGCAATGAAAGCCTCTGACCATCCGCGTGCAATTTTCTTCCCGAATAAGAACGTTCCCAATCATTACTTTTTATTTTTGTCCCTTCTTATACTTTTCACTTAGGCTAATTATGCTAATTTCCTACCTTCAGCTATTTCTTTCACTTAATCCACGTTATTTCTCGTTCATATTTTATTACGTAATTGATTTTTCATTCAATTAATCATTAAGAAAAACTAGACACCGCCTGATCAGAGCCAATATCCCTTGTGGGTACGCACCCAATTAAGTTCCGAGGGCAGCAACACCACACTAAAGCACTATATTACGACCCTATCGAACGCACATATCTCTGCCTGTGAGAAGATATTATCCCTTAACGCTTAATAAAGATTTGTTTTTCGGCTAGTTTACCATTGTAGTTTTTGACGATCGTCCGTTCGGTGCGCTAGAGCCGAAATACGGAACAAGCAGATGTGCTTTTAGAGTAGTGCCCTACCTGTAGCTTGATATCCAGAGCAGCTGGTTTTCATTCCAGCTGTTGAAACCTCTATATATATATAGACCTAAATCTATTTCTGATATAAAAATTGCTACTCCCAGTTCCAGGTGTGTCCCAAACTCCCGCAAAACGCTGTTCTTACAGATAGATATGGGATCATTCGCGCTCATTTACCGCCTGGCAATACTCCTTGTTTGTAAGCAAAAGATGTGTCCTGATTTTAATGTATTGGTAAACGGGCCTATGGGGCTGAAACGTGGAGGCTAACCAAGAGAGTTCTACTTAAGTTGAGGACAACCCAGAGGGCTATGGAACGAAAAATGGTAGGGGTAACATTAAGAGATAGAAAGAGTGCAGAGTGGGTCAGAGAAATAACTCAAATTACCGACATTCTAGTGGAAATTAAGAAGAAGAAATGGACATGGGCAGGACATGTAGTGCGAAGAGAGGATAACCGATGGTCGCTGAGGGTAACAAACTGGATTCCAAGGGAAGGAAAGCGTAGCAGAGGGCGGCAGAAAGTTAGGTGGGCGGATGAGATTAAGAAGTTCGCAGGGGTCAAGTGGATGCAGCTAGCACAGAACCGGGTTAAGTGGAGAAATATGGGAGAGGCCTTCGCCCTGCAGTGGGTATAATCAGGCTGATGATGATGAAACGGGCCGCATTATGACGCTTGCGCTTCCACGCTATTTTACATTCTGAGTAAACATCAACCCCCCTCCCCTATAGATATCAAGGTTAACTGCTCACTTGTAACTACAGTGTACGGGCTGCTTCTCATTACCGCCTGTCCAAATTTACAAAAAATGTACTTATCGCACTTCGTAAGAAAACATGACTGAAATGTTCACCCATTGAAGGCAGCCGATATTGTACGAATGTTATGCGCTTGCAAAAACCACATTTGTTCAACACACAACGAAAAGCATTCATACCTAACATGAGCTTGAATTTTGTCTTGCTTCAACTGTATGGTTTCATCAGGAAAGGGTCATATTGGAAAGCAAGTACAAGCATTGTTGTTATTTTTTAAAGGTGTTAAGAAATGGTCATTAAACAAATTCAACATTCTGTCATGAGGCAAAGGGGCTGCACTTGAAGGAAGATTTGAAATTATGAAAAACAAAAAGATAGAGAGGAACGTTGTCATCTGTTGTCCTGCCATTATCTCTTAAAGAATATGTAGTAGATGACGCGTCACTGTTCTCAGGTAGTTCATAAAAGAGGTGAGACGTTTTTCTTTAGGAAATTTTAGCTCTAATGCTGGTTATAACTGAACCGTAAGAATCATGACGCTTAAATTAAAACCAAAAATGCTTTTCAGTAATATAAACTGCTCACTTGCAAAACAAAATGCCACGTGGGTGCATCGAGAAATTGGGACAATTCTGAATGCAGTTCTCTGCCATTATGAGCCGTGTTTGTTTTTATTATGTAGTCTCTAGAGAAGTACACCAGGAAAAGAAAGGAGATGATGTAAGGGCCGGATTCCAACAACGTCCTTCTGGTCTTGAATGTATTTTTGACATAGTAATCGCCCTCCCGTCGAAAAACGAGGCGTTTCTCCTCAACACAACGTATAGGGTGTGCCGCTTACTTCAAGGAAACAAAAGGGAGCTAGCTGGGCAAAGCAGGACGCTATTCTGCCTTGCTTATATTTAATTTACATTCCCGGCACTTGATTCACAAAGTTATAACTTCTTTTTTCCTGCTATGTCCCTGTAATTAACCTTTGCGTCTGCCGCAACAGAGAAGATTGGCTTGTATTCACCTCTCTAGCGAAGAGGAGTTGATAAGGTTGCGTCGTACTTTAGAATGAAACATTCATTCGGAAACAGTTTGTGGGGACACTTTTCTTTTGCACGGAAAGCGAAAATAAATAGGCATCCGTGTCACGAGGCTGCTATTTACTCGTGCCGAACAGTTTTAAGCGCAGTCGCTTGCACAATTTCATGTGCTTAACCTTTAGGCCTCAATTAAAGGAAATTTGTTAATTAGTTAAATTGAATAGATCGCATCATAGGTGCGCAAGTTGAGATAATTGTGGCATAGGCGCAATTACCACACTTAATAAGGTCGCCAATAATTTTCAATATTCCTCTGAACCTTTTTATACTTTACGCAAAAGAACGCCAAAATGATTTGTTCAACACGTGAGTGAGTATGCCTGATATATAGCCACAGCAAGAACAAAACATTTCTGAGGCATTATGCATGCCTCAGAAAGTCGCCAAAGGTTTGTGCTGGGGAAATAATTTCGGGGCCACTTAATCTCCGTTTTTAAGGGTGTGACGCGATAGTGTAGGCTATCGCGTAAAACCCTTAAACCACTTTAAGCCTGTGTCACCTAGGCGAACGTGTATGACACAGAACGCAACGGTGCTGACAGCCTGATTTTGATATCACCTTCCCATATGGAAAGAGAGGGCCGAGTTGGCAGCTCCTGCCGAAGGTAATGTTAGGAAGCCCTACGTGCAGTTAGTGCACGGCCATGTCAGCTACGGCTACCCCTGCCAGCGCAACGTACAACGCCAACGACGGTGGACCGCCGCTGACGCTGACCTCTGCGCTGACACCGGATTTTGGCAAGCGTGGACTTTAACGTTTAAGCATCCTACCGTCTGGAAGCATTATTTTTCGCGGGAACTACAAATATTCTGTTTTCTCGTTTTCGCATATTTAATACCACCTAGTGACGTCACGCGGAACAATAACGCTCAGTAACAATTTTTGCCACACCCATTTTTGACCTTAGTAGCGGGCCATGCATTTTAACTTCAAGCATGCAGAGCAAGTCGTGTTATCCAGCGTGTGGAGCGATTAAGCTGTGAAGAGTTCCGAGGGCAGCATTTATGTGCGCTTGCCAACATGTCCTATTTAGGTAATGTCTCTTAACGTTTCCACTTTCGTTCACTCTCAGCCAGCTTCGCAAAGTTAGCCGTGTCTGCCCGTATAGGTGAGCTCGCCCACACTGTATAGCTCTTTGTATTAATAATGACTAGGTACCAAGTTTGATTGCTTACTTATACCGACTGAATTGTGAAATTGCTGGTGTATCATTAAAAAAAAACAAAAACGCATCTCTTCAAGGTGCTCTGCAAATTAGGTTGCTTTTTACTGTACTTGGCTGGGTAATTCCTGAGTCACGATACGAAAAAAAAAAAAAAATGTCGCAGCTCTGAGAGTTCTTTGCCCCCACTAGGTCATATTTAAGGCCGCAAATGCTGTATTCTCCAGTGGTTGAGGCGGGAGGAAATGCGCCTCATCCTTTAGGAGAACAAAAAAAAAAAAAAAAACAATACTTAACAAAGAAGAGAAAGAAAGAAATACGAAGCAGGCCTAAATAACCACGGAACCTCGAAAACTCGTTTTCCAACTTCAGACGTGGGCAGCAGCGGCCTAAACTGTGTCCAAAAAGACATCGTGGAGGGCCCCAAGTTCAAGAAATACGACGCTTTACAGCGACCGCCACCATTCCCTTCCTGCTGGCAGCAAAAATACAAGAATGACACCACCTTCTGTGCAGATAACGGTTTCATGCGATTATTTAAGAGAAGAAAAAAAAAAAAGAGTTTCAGAGAAACAAAATAAAGAGAAGGGAATGCAGCCCGTATATATTCTGAACGATTTCGGGCGCACCAGGAAACAATAAAGGTTTCATAGAGAAAAAAAAAGAGTAAAGGCAGAGAGTAAAGTCGGCCCCGGGGTATTTCCGCAAACTTCCGTCTCGGGCGATGTTTTAATTCGCAGCTCGGCAAAAGGCGACCATTCTGACGCTGTCCGACACGCATTTCAACGCTTTCTCCTTCGCGGTCGATTTGCAATTACAATTCTTCGCGCCCATATCCGTGAAGCCACGAGGCCGTGTGTTTTGGGGCTGTGTGGTCCCCGCTCTTCAGGCGTGCCGAGTTCGGCGCTTCCCGGGCTTCGCACGCTACAATTTAATGCCCTCATAACTACGAAATCGTGACGGGTGATGCCATCCCATCAGAGCCCCCCGTGCGTTCGAGACGGGAACATATGCGGGGTTCGTTAGGACAGGCTAGCTGTTACACTACGGTGACCGAGCTTTCTTGGTGGAAAATTTGGCCGTTGTGACTGATGCTTTATGGCAAACGTGCCGCTATGTGGGCCTAAGAATAAAATGGATGGAAAACGTTTGGCATCCGGAAACGCGCACTGGTTAGGTTGGATTAGGTTGTGGTTACGTTTTTTGCTGTAAGGAACGATTCGCATTGTCACGTTTGACGTTTGCACTTCTAACCTGGTAGCGTCAAGTGTACTGTTCACCGGAAACCCGATGCTGCAGTGGTTGACGTGTCGGGAAAATCTGTATTGGTCGAGATTGTCCGGACGTCGCGGATAACTTAAATTGATTGAAGCACAAGATAAACCGCGAATTAATGGTCGCAACTTGACTCAAACGTCATTACGACATGCGCTAATGTAAAGCAAAAAAATTGCACTAAAAAACTTGGGCTCATTAGACGATACACGAACTTGTCACCATTGTATCAAGGGTAAACAATGTTGTTTCTAGGCAATTGAGGCACTTTGTTTTCAGCATGGTATCTATTACACGCAATTAAATGCAGAAAGAAGATATATACATTCTTTTCAAAGTAATCAGCCAGTAGCCGAGCAAGTTGAACTGAAATATGTAACACTACGCAAATAAAACACACGTCTTAATACAACTTAAAGCATACCGACAGCTTGGATTCATACGACGGAAATTATCAGCTGCACCCTCACATGTAAAACTAAACGCATATTAGACATTAGTACGACCCATTCTTGAGTACAGTGCAATAGTTTGGAACCCTCATCAATCTTATCTGAACAAAAAACTGGAAAGAATTCAAAACTTAGCACTCCGGTTTATATATAACCGTCACTCACGTTACGAAAGTGTGACACTTCTGCGTTAAAGCGCGGGCATTTCGACGTTGGAATGCCGGAGACAGACTGCGTGCATGAAATTTCTTTTCCTTCTATATAACAATTGCATCAACATAGATAAAAATTTGTACCTAAAGCCGCCTTATCATCGCTCTAAAAGAATTAACCATGACATGTGTATAAGACCGTTTTCTGCTAAATGTGACTTGTTCAAATTCTCATTTTTTCCCCGTTCCATAGAAACATGGAGCAACCTGCCCCACCAGCTTATGAATAATGTGTCGCTTGATGCCTTTTCTGCCAGCGTTGAATCTTTTCTTCAAGAAATGTCATTGTCGTAGAGTTGTTGTCTCACTGCCCTCTTTGTTGTTCACGAGTCTTAACGTAGCTTTTAAATATCCGCAACCTTGATGTGTTATTCACGGTGTACTCTGTATCCTTTCCCTGCTGCCTTGGAACACTATGCCTGCTGTTTATACTTTTTTTTTTCCACTCCTGTCAGAGCCTGAGAAAGGCTCACAGTATTGTAAAATAAATGAAATACATAAATAAATAAACTCCACTAAAATGATGGCAAAAAAAAAAAAAAAAAGAACGCGTCAATAATGGGCATCAGGGTGGCTTTGTGTGTCTGTGTCTGCGAAATGACACGCAAAAAGGACTCCAGACGCTGAGGAACCCAATAATGCAGTCTTGTCAATTCTTGCGGGCTGAGGTTAAATATCCCTCGAATTATAGAGCCCCGCCGTGGTGCGCCAGTGCCCAAGCTTGAAAGCGTGCCCCGTTATGAATAAATGGGCTTTATTAAACTCCTAAATAAAGCATTTCCCAAATAAATAATATATTTACAAAATTAGAAATGAAATATATAAATGGACAAGCCTATAAGAAGAAGTGTTAGCAACGGCAGTCGTCACCTTATGAGAATTAATAAATTTCTCAGGCATAGAAGACAAAAGCAATGTATGCACCGCCGGGGTGGTGCAGTGGCTATAGGGTGCTCAACTATTGTACCCAAGGATGCCGGATCGAATCCCTGTCTCGGCGACCGCTTTTCAATGATGGCGACAAACTAGGCGCTCGTGTGCTGTGCGATTTCAGTGCACGATAAAGAACCCCAGCTGGTCGAAATTTCCGGAGCCCTCCTCTACGGCCTCTCTCATAGCCGAGTGTCTTTGAGTTGTTAAACCCCATAAACCATAAACCAGACCAAGAGTTATCTATGTTTCGGAATAAAGCCATTAGGGCATTTAGTTATAGGCACCGTTGAAATAATGGACGTTGAAGCTGCATCTCTGCCTATTACCCCTAGATAAACGTGCAGGTCAAACGTACAGTCATGACCAAGGTCACCAAAAGTGACAGGAAGCAACCGACGATAACTGCTAGTGGCTCCGTACAACCACAAGAACTTGGAGCGACAGCAAAAAAAATACCAGACGTGAGTGCACGCAGAGTCTCTTCCGAGGGGAATGACCCTGCCGTCATAACGGTCATAAAATTATCAGTGGTTCCTAAACAATGCTACAGAAGCAAAAAGGAATAATAATTTTGTGATCGCAGAAAGAGTTCAGTGATAGATCGTAGACAAATCAAGATGCAGCCAGGACCCACCCATTCTCTCTGCTGCAGCATCTATTATGAAGATCCAGGCACGCTCGTCCGCACTCTTATAACAGTGTTTATGTCACTAGTGGTTCCTGTTATCCTAGCTGCACTTGGACACAAGTGGTTTTCAGAAGACATTTAGTCGTATCTAGTTAACGTATTCAGGACCGCACTTCTATGGGCGGATAGTGATCAGGAAAATGAAACAAACGTGCGCAAGCAAGTATGCCTATAAGAAAACGAAAGGAAAGAATGGCTCAACAATGAATCTTTCTAAGTATTGTTATTTGGAAGGATCGTCAAAGTCGTTTGAAGGCGTTTACTATAGTTGTCTGAGCCATTCATTGCTCTCGCAGGTCTTCTCAAGGGGCAAGCAATTTTGCTGCTTCTGGGACGACGGTCAGTCCGAAGACAGAACATGCAACGTGATTGGGCATAGCTCGAAGTATGCAGCAAAGGAAGCTTCCTGCGAACCTCATAAATCTGCTATGCGGGAATACGCATGCATTCGCGCTATCACAGAATAGGCTGTAATACAGATCGCAACAATTACTGTGATGAGCCCATGCTGTACTCGTGAAAATCTTCAATTTTCAGCCTTATTTATTTCCCAACGTCACGAAGGACACTAAGAATGAGCTAGGATTGCATCAGAAATCTGGCCTTAGCCCAGAAAATGTTCCCACACCCTAGACTACGCGGCCACATCGTTACATGTGACGAAGCTACTCTCCGTCGTCAAGTGGAACAGGATTAGCATGTGCGTCGCGGAAATCGAGCGTGTGGTTGTGTGTTTGTGTGGGCGCGTGCGTACGCGTGCTCGTGTTTGCGCCTGTGTTCGTTAGTGCGATGTGTGTGTGTGTGTGTGTGTGTGTGTGTGTGTGTGTGTGTGTGTGTGTGTGTGTGTGTGTGTGTGTGTGTGTATGTGTGTGTGTGTGTGTGTGTGTGTGTGTGTGTGTGTGTGTGTGTGTGTGTGTGTGTGTGTGTGTGTGTGTGTGTGTGTGTGTGTGTGTGTGTGTGTGTGTGTGTGTGTGTGTGTGTGTGTGTGTGTGTGTGTGTGTGTGTGTGTGTGTGTGTGTGTGTGTGTGCGCGCGCGCGCGTGTGTGTGCGTGTGTGTTTAAGGGTCGATTCTTCTCTATGGCTGTTGGCCCTGTGAATGCGACATCGTTTAAGTGCCAATTCGCTGCGAACAGACAATTTTGACATCTCCACTTCATCGAAGCTACCAATACACTTTTGCTGCGTGATCTGCACTCTCGTTGTCCACTTTGTTAACTGTAATAAGAAGCCAGCAGATAAGTATGGTTAAAAGTTTAACAATGAGCGCGGTGACGTTCCCGGAAACGCATGAAAAAAAGAAAGATTTTGTTCTCTTCTGTATTAACTCACAAATGCATCAGCTGTCAAGTATCCTGCAAACCAGCCCAAATCCTACCGCTGCTTGAATTTTAAGGAAGCTGTTTTGAAATTACTGAGAAAACTAGATTATGCATGAGTAAGAGCTTTGGGAGTGGCATATACTTGACTACTTGCACTGGTAATGTTTGGAGATGCATTTGGTTTTCTATTAGAAGTATAACATATTATGGCACCGCTGAAATTTTCTTCGCCGTTGTATTGGGAGTGTTATATGTAAAATAAAACCGGTCCTAAACATAGCCTGTTCCTGAGTCCACAACCTCTTACAGACTGAGAAGATTTAAAATATTATATATTTTTTGAGAAAATGCTAACATTTCACTTTCAGCCAAAAACCCGAGAAAGTGATTGTTTCGATGTTATTTTACTGTCCTTATTTCTCACAGCCACTGGTTACCCATTCCCTTGTATTTTACGTATTCGGTTACTGTGTATGTATTCCGCCACGAGTTGAATACAACTGTAGCAACTTAGCTAATTTTGTCCCTCTGGATAAAGAACACGAGAGAACTTAACATTTTCCAAAAAAAAAGAAAACATTGACTCTAATGCTGGCGAAAGAGCGTTCTACTTAGATGAACGCTAATCAAAAGGCATGCGGAGTAGCTATTCGGCATTTCTTATTGGTGCCTCTTCCTACTTTCTTAAGCATTCTTTTATTTTACCTTTTTTTTGGGACGAGATACGAGCAATCAATTTCCTGTAAATGTGGTACTTCAATATGCATCAGAATCTCTCTTTTCAGTCCTCAAATAGCAGCCTAAAAACGCAAATAGTTTTAAACAAGTACCTATGGATTGGGGCCAGGAGCGGAATACCCTTCGTCACGAAGCGTCAGTCTATTCGTTCCCGAGTGCCTGCAAAATTAAAGGTAAGACGACGCAGTGAACATAACCTAGATGGCACTCTCACGCAGTCTTGAGCAAGCAGTAATGGTTGAAACTCCGGTCACGATCGCGGCAGAATCTATAGTCCCAATGTGTAGATGGGACGGTTAGCCAAGCGTGGAAGGCGCGCATCTTTTCTTGCGAAATCACCGCCCCTCACATCAGAAATAATTAACCTCCTGTCGTGAAAGAAGAATATAAAATTTCTTTTCTTACCCCCATCCATCTTCCGCTCGAAGGCCAAAGCACTACGTTAGCTAAACCAAACGTTAAAAAAAAAACGATTACTTCACCCATATGTGCCGATTCAACATCCTTAGGTGAGGTGTGACATTCTGCATCCCATTCCTTGCAATAACTATATGAAAATGTACCTGGCATTAAGCAACGAACATAATCATATGCCAACACCGGTGTTCTCGCATAATGCACCGCACATCAGAATCCAGCCAAAGAGGGATAAGGCCGGCGGCTTGACCGCACCTTGTCTTGTTCCTGCGAACAGCGTCTACAGACCGCTAGAAACCACACCGGGGGGCTCCCACTAAAGCTCCTCAACCCTTGCATCGTCGCCCAGGTCACGACAGTGCTATGCAAAAAGTAGCAAAAGAAGCGGGCAGCCGCATATCCCAGAAGAGCCCCATGGGATAGGCAAACAAGCAAAAAATAAACTCCCGCGCGGGTCGGCGTTATTGCACCCACTGCAACCACCCCCGCTTCTCTACTCATTTTGCTGCGGCCAACCTCACATTAGAGAGCTACCAGCGGCGTCCGCGTCACTTTCCTCCTTGCTAGGATCTCGCGGGTGACGTCGGCCGCTCTTCTGAGAGCGAAAGGACCTTCCGGAGAGAAAGGGCCTTCGTCCCAACTGAGAAGAGGAGGAGGATGCCACCGGCATTCCCGTTACGTCGCGCAGTGCCGGACGGCAACAAGGAAGGGTAGAACAGACAGGTGCGAGGAGGGGGAGGAAGAGAAGACGCGAAGGCAGCGGACGAAAGGCGGTGTCCGACGGTGGCATCTCGGAGGAACCCCCTCTTTCCTGCTAGCTGCTGCTCTTCCCTCTTCCTTCCGAAGGCCCGTCCACCGCTCATTCGTGGCCCATTATTTTCACTTTCGTCCAGGGCCTGTCCTGAATTTCGATATTATTCAGCCGCCGCCGCCGCTGCCACTCGCCGTTCTCAGCAAATTCTTTCTTTGTGGTTTTGCGCTTTGTCTGTCTGCCAGCGTCGCCTCTCCTCCCCTCGACTTTTGTCCATCTTTGGACCGCGCTTTCTCTTTTCATTACGCCGGGCTTCTTTGTCCTTTGTTTTTCCTTTCGAAGCCTTCCTGCGAGGGGGTCTGTGTCTCGCCGTAAGGTCCTCGCCCGCTCCCGGTTGAGACGAGGAGCCGGTGGATATGCTCGAGGGGAGGGAGGGAGGAGCAAAACGGAGAAGGAAGGGGGAGAGAACGCAGGGAGAAAGTGTAACGGTCCGCGAGGATTCGCGGGGTCTGGGCCGAACCAGCGCGTGGGTATATAAGCTCTCGGGCAGCGGACAAGGAGCATCATTCCCATCCCAAGCGTCTTCCAATTCCTACCACAACGAAAAACGTGCTCTTCCTGTAGCGTTACCCACGAGCGCACCGGCAAAGTTGGCTTCGCGGAGTTGAAGAAAACTGCTTCGTCATCGTGCGTTCCCTCACCCCCGCCACAGCACGCTTGGAGTTAGAGCTCCGTCGAGTCTGCGACCAGGAACCATGCTTTTTAAGGTAAGGTGTCGAACCAATGGGGTGGCGTTCACGTTAGCACATGCCGTGCCTACTCCTCAGCTTGTTTGAGCCGTGGGTTCGGAATACGAAACGCTGACGTTCGAGGAAGTATTAAAGCTTAAAACCACTAGAAGGAGCACTCTTTCAGCGTTTCACGTCTCAAAGATGAGTACTATCGGCTGATATGATGAAACGTTTGTCGGAGATTCTTAGCTCTACTTGACTATACTAGATAAGCAATCATGTCACAGCGGCTTCACGCGCATCACAGTATTCAGGATTTTTAACCAGATAGGGCCAGTACTTAACAACTGAATCACATCTATAATTTACATCTTGGTCGCATTACCAGCCTTCTTGCAGCTTCTGATAGCTCCTATTTTCAACACTGTGCGCGCCTGCAACCGCAGCCTCAGCCCTAGCACTACTTTCGCATGCTAGATTTCTAGCAATATTATTTTGGTGTTTATTTTCTTCCGATGTGCATAAGTATGACTGTCATCTCAGTAACGAATATGACTAATTTACGGCGTCCATGATAAACTGCGTTAAGCATTAGCCAAGAATGCATGCATTAGCCGTAACAAATGTTAAAGAAAAATATTAACATTTAAAAAAAAAATAAGAAAAGAAAACCGCGGGTTCCTGACGTGAACGGTGTGGGTAATCTGTGCGAAATAAGTAATGAGTTGAGGATATTTCTTAAATGTTAATTTGCAGGCGCTGATAAGATTTGTTTTGATTGCAGTGCGGGGATAATCTTGCCAGACTGGTATGGGAAACAATAACATAAAACAGAAAAACCATGTGGTGCTGTGGAGGTATATCTTTCATAACTAGAAAGTTTTCTAAGCACAGGGCACGTAACTGAACTGTTTGTTAAACTCTCGTAAACGTTGAATGGCTAACATGGTAGTAAAGCTGAAGACATTAATGGCATAAAGCTTTTTCATTTGATTCGATAATTTGAATGTCATGTAGGAAGGCTTAAAAAAATTTTGAATTTTTAACAACAAACCATTCGGGTGCGAATAAATCGGTGTTCAGAAAAGTCCCGGACACCCTCGGCCACACCAGGTTGACCATTTTGTCTCAATCCACCTTTGGGATATATAAATTGAAAGGAGGACTTCAACTCCTCAGGCGTCTCCTTGGGCAGCGAGCAACGGGTGTGATAATTTTAGCTCCATCGTTCGCTCCGACGCCAATTGTCAGCAGACACTGCCACCTATATATAGCGAAGCATGATCGACAGCGCTGAAGAAGAAAAGACGGCAACCTTACCCTTCCTGTTTTTCCAATAACCTTGCTCTAGAAAACCCAGCGACAGTGCCTCAAACGGCAGAATCAATTATATTCACTGCGTGGCGCGAATGAAATGTTCTCGGACCGGGCGGACGTACCTTGTCTTGCCCAGTGTAATCTCGTTGAAAGGGGCTCCGATAATGAGAAAGGCAAGATCTAATTTTGGACAGCGGTGGCTGAATTACTGATATTTTCAAATCTAATATGGTTCGATCGAGAGACAGATTAAGGAGAAGCAAATATAACCAGAGTGAGTGAAAATTTTTGTATTTAAAATGTCGTTTCAATTAAGTACACACAAAATAGGGGCGGCCTTTTGGCCTCAGCATATTTAATATAAACGGCAAATATTCTGATTCCTGCACAGGTGTCATGTGGACTTCTTCGGAGCTTTACCACCGGAACAAAGAAAGGCGTACTTAAATCTTGAAGTATATGCGGACGTATGCCTAACAAGCCAAGATTTCGTGCTTTGGTTTAAAGTCAGCACATTTAACTGATAAGCGCCACGATAAATAGGCTTCTTAAAACTCATCAGAAATGTCAGACAGGGAAGTGCGCGGTCGGAGGTCCACGACAAGCGGGCTTTACTGAAAATACGGCACCCACTTGCGGGAAAGTCTCTGGCCGAGACAATCAAGAAGTCCGTTTGTAAGAAGCGATTTTTCACGCCTGATGCTCTTTCCGGCTCGAATCAAAGCGAGCAACGGAATGCACGAAAAGAAAGAAGGGGCATATGAGAGCACCGGACGCTGCACGATCGCTGCCTCTTCTTTCCCGGATCACGAGGAGTAGCGCGGGCTCTCGTGACTAACCCGCCGAGTTGGACGAGCGGAGAGGAAGGAAGGGGGAGGCGTCTTGTCCGGACCAAACGTTGCTATCGGAACGAGAGCGTTGTGCTGGTCCCCGCCAGTCTATTTATACGGACTCGTGGTGCCCTTTGCACCTCCGTGGCTACTCGTACAGAGAGGAGGCGGCGGCTGGAACGAACGAAGAAAGAGAGAGCGAAGAGAGAGCGAGAGACAGAGAATGGCAAAGTGGAACCTGGGAACCACGTGCGCGGCCAAATGAAGCCTTATTTCGTCGGGTCCTCCCGCGTGATGACTGCGAAAATGAGCCGTAACTTTCGCTGACCTCTTGGGCCGTCCTCCGGACGACTTCTAAGAGAGCGTTCGTAATGGTCCAAGCACCGCACCGCTTTCGTGAGCGTTACTGGACCAGTACGCTTGGCGAGCTAAAACGGTTGTCTCGACAAATATCCCGCCCCTTTTGGAGCTGTTATAAATATATGCGTATTTTTGAGACTTTTTCCTGGTCCTGCGAGGTTTCACCGCATAGCGAGACCTCTCTTGCCATCCCCATTAAAAAAAAATAAAGTAAAATGAAAAAGAAAAGTCCCTGGCCGTGTGACAAAGCAGGTATATGTCTTCCAAATCCTCCACATAATTTTACCGAAACTGACTATGCTTGTTAAACTGTTATAAAATCGGTGCCTTTGATGCTTTATGTGCATAATAGACTTCTTTGAACAAATTCCGAAGAGACACAGTGCTAGAGAGGCAGAATAAAGTGAGAGACGTGGACTAGCGATGACTTTCATATGGACCTGCAATTGGTGGAGCAAGGTCAAAAAAGGCGGGAGGGCAGTAAAGTATATGACTGGTGGTGGTGGTGGTGAAAACGTTTATTGTATATTTGGTGGTTTGCTCGACGCAAACCCTTAAAGGCCTCGGCCTTACAATACTAGCATAGTTCGAGAACTAACAAGAGCTACAATAGAAAAGCAGCAAAAGCACAACAGAAGCGCTGGACACACCCGACGCGAGTAGCGCTTCTGAAATGGTTGGAGAGACAAAACGCCGCCTAAACAATGCACTTTGGAGCAACATCGAATTGCTGCAGATGTACAAGCTAGAAAAAAAAAAAAAACATTTTCATTAACGAATGTTTTTCTTGGTGTACACCAGGCGAAGCAATTGACGTCTGAGTCTCGGAGCCGTGAAATATGAAAACCTTATCATATACGTTAAGTTTACCTCTGTTTGCTTAACCTAAATGTTATCAATATTCTGTTTCTTTTTGTTCCAGTAATGAAACGTAACTGTAAGGTTTAATGATATCTACTGAAATATGAAATTTGAGGATACTAAAAATAAACTTTATATCTTGAGCTCATATCTGCCCACACTGAGATGGTATACTGTCATATTTATGAAAGCAGAATTGCAGTTCGTGTTTGAAGCCATCGCACTAGTTGTGTGAAAACGTATAAGCGGAGGTCTCCAATTCGCTTGCTTTGTTGCGGAAATCAAGAATGTTAATCTGTTAGCCGCAGCATTGAGGTAATGCAATTGTATCTGCTCCAGATTACCCATGTTGCGTCATTTAGAGGTTATATACACAGAGCGCACAATCAAAGCAGCCTGCAAGGCATGCTTTACAGACTGTAAAGGAAGTATCTGTCACGTAGGTATGTTTAAAACTTAAGCTTACAACGTAGGTCATGACAGCAAAAAATAAATATATTCAAGCTACGATCCCGTCCAAACAGTCCAGGTAACCGAAATCAATCCGGAGCATTCGTGCACAGCGTCTCCCTCAGCTCATGACAACACTGACATGTTACCCCCCCCCCCCCCCTCTATGTCACACAATATTATGAGGTGGCACTCAATGCCCGCCTCAAGCATCCCACTTGGTTAAATAGTAAACTTCGATAGTAAGGGTCATAAAGTAAAGAATAGTTAAGACGTGGTAAAATAGTAAAATGGGCAATGGACATGGGCTGTATTAGCTTGCCGTTCCGTAAACTGGCAAGATACTCCCGCGGAAACTGTTATATCCTGCCAGAGTAATTTTCGTCCTGATTTGTTCCCTTTCTTAAGTTCGGGAAATGTATAGTATGCGAAGAGACAAAATGAATTAGCAAGAGATAATGAATGACACTGATCACTTCGTAACTGTGGTTGTTCCCAACCGTTGTTTCCTAGACATCAACATGATTATCCACAAGGCACTTAAGTATTAGATATAAGCGGACGCGCTCTCGTGGGAAGCAGTCTGTTCTCTCGTCAGTGAAAAATTTCGTTCGCCTTCTTCTAAAGAAACTGACAGCCACAAACTTTAGTGTATGATATCTCCAAGATACGAGATAAATGCATTGTGTGGCCTGCTTTCCGGACTAGTCTTAATAGCGATTATATTAACTGTAGTAAATATTTTAAGGATAATTATCATTGCAACAATTAAAATAATGGGAATAGATGCATAAGCACTCTGAAAAAATTAAGTCATCAGCCTCCACATCTGCTTAGTCCCTGGTGAGGTTGCTGATGAAATTGTGAACAATACGATAACTTTCGCTCTTACGCAGGGGCTGTGCCTAAGCCTCATGGTGGCCACGGCCCTGGGCGCGGGCGCTTACGGTGGTCGCGGAGGCGGTTACGGCGGCGGAGCCGGAGGCCACCATGGTGGCGGAGGCGGCACCGGTGGCTTCGGAGGCGGCCACCATGGTGGAAGCGGTGGAGCCGGGGGGGCTGGTGGTTTCGGAGGAAGCCATCATGGAGGTGGCGGTGGAGCTGGCGGCTTTGGAGGTCACCACGGGGGTGCAGGAGGCGGAGGTCTTGGCGGAGGACTTGGAGGAGGACTTGGTGGTGGCGGCCTAGGTGGTGGTCTCGGTGGAGGCCACCATGGTGGAGGAGGAGGTGTCGGTGGCGGCGGTATTGGAGGACATCACGGAGGCGCTGGCGGTGGCGGAGGCCGCGGCGGCGGTGGATACGGCGGCGGAACTGGTGGCTACGGCGGTGGAGCTGGTGGCTACGGCGGTGGAGCTGGTGGTTACGGTGGCGGAGCTGGAGGCTATGGTGGTGGAGGCGATTATGTAAGTGCGGAATGTTTTCAGGTTTGTTATAGAAGTGTAAACAGCATGAAATATGAGAGCAAATGAGAGTGCTTCGATGGTTTCCACATTGTTGTTACTTTTCGAATTTTCTGGGGTCGTTAAGATAACTTGACTCATCGGAGTGGTGATCTTCCAATTCGCGAAACAAATACAATTAAGCTTGGAAAGTTGATATATCAGTAGGAAACGTGTACACGTAATTAAGGGCAGTTGACCTTTATTGCTTTCCAGACTGTGTCAGTAGTAGCACTCAGTGAACAAGGGTTGCCATATTGGATATTACAACTCCCTACTTTAGCGTATACTGCTCTGGCCTATTCTGTTCCTGTTATCCTGTTCTATCAAACTTAAAGCTTAAAAAGCTTTATTATGGTCACATCAGGAAAATATCTCACATACTGTGATGCAAATTTAGTCCGATGAGGGATTTTCCTGAGCGATATTTCACAGCCTACTCAAAATTTGTTTCCCACACGTAGGGCCAGCCTACCCCGTACAACTTCGGCTATGATGTGAAGGACGAGTATGGAAACAGCCAGAGTCGTCAGGAGAGCGGCGATGGAAGCGGAAATGTCAAGGGCAGCTACGGCTACACCGACACCAATGGTATTTACCGCCAAGTCAGCTACGTCGCCGACCAGAACGGATTCCGAGCCGTCGTCAAGACCAACGAGCCCGGAGTTGGCCCCGCCAGTCCAGCTGACGCAGAGTTCCTTGTTGAGTCACCGCCCGCAGGAGTCGTCAGCCAATACGCCGGAGCACGCGGTGGAGGTGGATACGGCGGAGGCGGCTACGGCGGAGGTGGTGCCGGTGGTGGCGGAGCTGGTGGATACGGAGGAGGTCACCATGGTGGCGGCGGCGCTGGAGGGCACCATGGTGGTGCCGGTGGCGCAGGCGGTCACCATGGCGGTGGTGCTGGTGGTTACGGCGGCGGTGCAAGTGGATACGGTGGTGGTGCTGGAGGCCACCATGGTGGGGCAGGCGGTGGTGCATATTCCCCACCAGCTACCAGGTACGGCTCTGGTGGAGGTGGTGCCGGAGGTGGAAGTGGGCCCTGGAAGTACTAGTGCCTTCTTCGTACTCCAGCCGCACCGGAAACTTTCTTTTAGTCCCCAAAAGATGCAGCGTTTGCACCTTACCTAGGTGCTAGCACTCCTTGATGCTTCATTTTATGTTTTTGTAGGGAGAGGAAAATATATATGTTAAGGAAATCTACTTTTGCCAGACAAAAGTATACAAAACTAAGTGGGCAACTGACTCATCTCACTCGTTCAATATGATGCCTACTTACATGCTAACAACATTTCAGCAAAGTTAACAACTCTTTCTGAGTACATGAGAGCTTGATGCTGTCTCTCTATACGAAGTGACAAAATGCAAGCAGTCACGGAGTGCTACTGCATACTTTTGGGCAATGAAAAAGTTTACCGTGTTGGCACAACGTAGCTAACGACAAGCTGTGAGCCTTCGCTTCAGGCTTTCACCGATTCTCGAGGACTTCGCACGTGTACATGTGTGTGTCTGTGTGTCGTGTCCTGCGTGAAGGGGGAACTGTCGCTTGGTCGGACTGTGATTGCTCGGTATGCACGGAAATGTACAGCACAACGCTCTCTGCACTCCTACGTTCTAACGGGAGTCTCTGCGAGCCTGGCCGTTGCCCAGTCGAGTCTATATATATCCCTCTGAAAGAACCGCCGATTCCCCCTGGGCGAAATCAAAGTTTCCGATAGGAATCGGCGGCCCTGTTCAATCTCCTCCGGGCAACGAAGGCGAGCGCCACTCCGCCTTCATTGTTGTTTGTTTGTGGTGTGTGGGGATCCTATACATGTGTGTGTCTGCTAGCTGTTCGGGAAGCAAATTTCGTTATCCTATTGACCCATCACTGTGTTCCCTTTCCTAGAGTGCGGTGCGGTTACTCAACATAAATCTGTGTGTTCTTGGCGTCCGGTTTATATTTGTGCTTCACGTTTTCGGGAACTACTGGTTTTGTGTTGTGTTCGTTTAGAGATGTTGCCTGGGTCTTAAAGCGCTTGCGCTAGCCGGCAAACGGGGCAAGGGTGTGGCATCTGCTGTTAGTTCAATAATACTCAACGCTCTATACATGCAAAGGGCCGGCCGACTGTACGAAAAGGAAATGCCAAATTGTGTTGTGTGCGTCTGCGCATTTTATTTTCTTTCCTGTACATGAATGAGTGTTTTGTAAATGATGTTTGCGGCTGTTCCTTACTGTGCCGTACGGCTTACAGCGTGTATTTGACTGAGTACTCGTGTGTGTCTCTAGAAACTTGTGCAATAAATCTTATTTATCTGTATCACTCGGCTTCATAATCATGATTTCCGGCCTAGGAAGTTTTCTGATTGAGGGTACACACGGCTGCTACCGAATCATGGCATGCAGAATTTGCATACATCCGCAGTGCATCGCTCCCAGCTTTCAATAACTGAAACAAGCCCCAGAGCGTTCTCTATGTCCAAAAACGAGAACGATAACTGACCAGCGCCACAATCAACCATCTAACCACAAACAGTACCGCCCCAACAACTACAACTGCTACTACTGCAATTGCTAGTACTATACTATTACTACTAGTACTAATGCTTCTGTGACAAATTCCTACAACTACTGCGGCTACTACCCCGACTGCCTTTACTTACCTTCTACTATACTAGTCTCACCATCATTGCTGCTACTACTGCTGCCCTGCCACCAAAACTACAAGGACCATTACTGCTACTACTGCTGCACTAATAGTAATAAAACTACTGATGCCACTACTAGTACTGCTTACTGCCCCCAATTATAACAACTTCTACTACTGCTACTGCTGCTCATATTATTATTACTATTATACTTTAGCTTCTCTAGCTAGCCTAGCCGGAGAAATGGCGTTTATTGTGGGAAACATCCACAATATAGTAGTCGCTGACAGCGAGGAAAAGAGTAAATTCTTTTTAGGTTGATTAGGTTTCCCTGGTTTTGCTTTGTTTATATTTATTTTACTTCGTACATCTTGGTTATACATTGCTAGATCGGCATAGGCGTACTCACAGGGCTGGATGGTAGGAGCTACACTGTAAAACATTTTTGTTGAAAAATACAGAAATTATCTGGCAGCTGTCCTGCAGGAATTTTCTGTTTTTTTTTAATTTTTCTGTGATTTTAGTTTTTTTTTTTTTTGTTTACAGCTGATAGAAAAGTTTTGTAAATTGACAAAATATTTTCTGTTATACCACGCTTTTTTTTTTTTTTCTGTCACAGTGAAAATAATGATGTAAATATATCTTTTTTTTTTAACTTGTCTTTCATTTCATATTTTCTGCCTGTAACAACAATTAATTGCATTCAGCGCCAATTTCTTCAATGAGCACTATTTCAAGGCGAAAGCCTTGCAAATTACATCTCGCGAATATCTCTCGGCGCTGGGAATACTCGATGGCACCTATAAGGTTGGCCTCGCAACAGCCGTTGTCTAGCCTCCGAAAACAGGCAAGTGGAACAAGGCGTAACAGTTAACGCTGTAGCAGGGAGCCAATAAAAACAGACCTCAATGTGGCGCCAGTAATCAGCTTTCAAATCGAAATTGTTATGCAGCCGATCATCAGACATTGTCTTCAGGGTTGTCATACCATTTCGCTTTCTATTCAGAATTTACCTACTATTCAAGTAAAAATCAGTTTGCGGTAGAAAATAAAACAGACGGCAAAAATATATCTAATTGTTTGCCTTCCAATCAAGGTTTCGGCTGGAAAATTGAAAGTTACTGTTTTTTTCGTGACTCTATTTCCGTCAGTGAAGAAGAACAGATATTCTCTGTAGTGGTACAGAAACTTTCTTTAAAAATACCTGTGATTTCACACACATTTTTTACAGTATAAAAGAGGCACACATGCGGGTCGCTGTGCCCAAACCCATAGGCGCACTCTCGGCCTCAATTTCTTCACTACATTATAATGGTTTTATCGAATGTCGCGCATGAGTGCAAAGATGTAGTCGTCAATATTTTGCACGGGTCTAAGAATCCAAGAGTCCAGGAGGATTCGGTTACCACCTCAAAGGCGTTGCCCGAGTTGACAGCTGTTGTCAACTCGCCTATGCCACGTGATGTCGTGGCGTCACACAGCCCGTCGACCAATCAACTTTTGACCAGGTCACCTGCCAACTACCGCTTGTCACAACAAGAGCAAATGCGAGGATGCAGACCGGAGCAAGGTGGCGGCCGGTGAAATCTATGAGCAGGAGTCTCAGTGCTATCGCACTCAAACCAACAAGCGCTTCCGCAGATCATCCCATGAACTGATGCGGCGAAGCTTCAACAGAATGGTCCTTCTGCCTTACGCTTTAATATTTGTTGTTTTAATATTTATTTGTTGCCTTTTCAGTTTTTTTTTATTTTAAATATCCCTATGCAGTTCCGCTGCTGCGCGGATTTCTATGGAGTGGAAGCTTGTGAAGGGTGATTGGGATAATTAGTGAAAAGTGGAATTTTGTGTGGGTGCGTGCTGCGTGTGTGTGTGTGTGTGTTTGTGTGTGTGTGTGTGTGTGTGTGTGTGTGTGTGTGTGTGTGTGTGTGTGTGTGTGTGTGTGTGTGTGTGTGTGTGTGTGTGTGTGTGTGTGTGTGTGTGTGCGTGCGTGCGTGCGTGCGTGCGTGCGTGCGTGCGTGCGTGCGTGCGTGTGGAGGGCTGTTGTCGTCTCGTGGACTTCTGCTGATTGTAGGGGATTTCATTCCATGGCAGCCCGTGCTTCTCGTTACTACATCGGTTAAGGGGGGAGGGGGGGGGGGGAGAGAAATTGGAGCCTTCTGTAGGGTAGGGTGCAGGCCTTCTGTATGATGATGGAGGTTTTAGGCTGCTCTGATGAGCAGCTAGTAGACGGCAGCTTCAGATGGTGGAGGCTATGCTCTCAGATATACGTCGACGCCACGATTTAGAGATATATGACGGTGATAACTGATATCAAAAAAGCGGTTTTCTTATCTAATTCTCGGAATCAGTACGATTGATAAAAGTGTATTTTCGCCGATTCGAGGTACATGTCAACATATAAGGCTGTTACGCTATACTGGGCTGGAATATTGTGTTGCTTAGGGTAGGGAATTACAAAGCGTAAATTAGGAAGAAGCTACTATCTTCATGAACAGCAGAAAATAACTCATTTCAGCCTAATTTTACACTTGCACTTGAACGAATCAATCAATCAAGCAATCAATCAATCAATTAATCTATCAACCAATCAATCAGGAAAATTTTATAGCAGCGGTTGGCGAATCCCTACTTCCTGCTGTCGGTATGCGAGTTCTTTTTCCAACAAATACCTTCTTTATAAATTATGCATAGATTAAATAAATCAATTTCATATTGCAGCTAGAACCAGCTATTGCACCAGCAAACCATGTAACAGAAAAAGCTAAAGTGTTGTGTTCTCCAGATAACCTTATTAAATAATAGTTGAGCATCGTAATTTGTTTAGGCTTATTAGGCTATAGTCTCAGTTACACAGGCCATCGGTTAAATACGCATCATGAGGATTTTGTACATTTATGTTAACCGGTATGCACGCGATATGATTCCTCAGATTGCTTTTCACATAGCAAAGAACGGACTATATTGAAAAGAAGGAAGAACGGGACTTATGAGCCTAAACCTGCATCATTCCTGGAATAGGAAATCACGCCAATCAAGGCAGACTGAGGTCTCTCTAACCAGGCTACGCTGTAGTATTCCGCCTCTAAATTTCTAAATGCACATGTCTGGTTTTGCGCTTTCACCCGTCTGCGCATCCTGCGGAGAACCGGAAACTATAGATCATTTCTTGCTATTTTGCTGCCGTTTTACCATGATGAGAAAACATTATTTAGAGAAGCCGTTACAACAGTTGGGTCTTAATTTGAGCAGTCAGATTTTATTATCGTTCGGTGCCACCATGCTTGGGTACAGCCACAGGTCTGTTTTTTAACGCCATTCAATACTTTTTAATAGAAACAAAACGTCTGCCTTGCTAATATGCTTTGAAGTTTTGATCTGTACATATAAATCTTAGTATTCTCCTACTGCGTGCGTTAGTAATTACCTTTTTTTATTTTGGTTTTTCATATCTAGATTTCTTTCTCTCTTCTCTAGCAATTATTTCTATTTATTTTTTGCGATGTAGTTATACATCTCAAAATCTAATATCTCTGCATCCAATTCTTGGCCGATCCCCCTGGGCGGGTATATGCCACCAAATTAGAGGAGAACAACAGCAACCTTTTCAGCGTGGGAACAAAGTCTGTAGCTGTCGAGAGTCGTTCTTTCTGACGATGTTAATTTTTGATACATTATAATATTTATGCCTGACGCAAAGGTTCCTATGAATCGCCATGTTGCGAGATATGCAAATCCCCCTTTATTTCACTTCGTTTGTGATGTGTTAAAATGTACATCGTCTGGAGAGGAGTGCTTGAATTTAACATTTTGTGAAACTACTTGAGTGCCAGTACGTTTCGTTTTCTAGATTCTGAACTGAAAACCTAGATACTGCAGCATTTCATGAAAGAATAGTATTCTGAAATGAGGCATCTCTTTATCTTTCCGCATTAATTAACTAGCTATGCATAGCGACGCCAAATTTGTTCACAGTAGGAGGCTTAACAACATTAAACTCCGGTTCCTGGCAGCCAGTCCAATCACAGTCCGCTTTATTTGAAGGCTGTCGTAACTAGGCTGACCTCTACAAGCGACTGCACAAGAAAAGATTTAGACCCACCATAGGCATTTTGCCTATGTGTGGCCTTTCCATTTAATTTTCTGTGACTCACCGTCTATACCTGTACATATCACCCTCTGCCTATAAGAAACATTCAGACACAGAACATACAGTTCACAAAGAATGCATACTCTCTCTATCAAAGCCTTTATTTTTTGTGTCCTGTAACTACATGATTGACCCTATATTCGCAAATACCTATTTAGACCCATATAAGACAGTGCATTGACGCTCTATGGAACGCCTATTGATACGTTTTCTCCGGTCTTTCTAGTTGATATGCATAAAGCTCAGACAGCAAAATGGTTTTAAACCTATCGGAGAAAATGTAAATTGCAATATTGATTTTCTATTCAGGTTGTTTAGGAATCCTCGGTCTATAGCAGGGTGCTCGATGTACAAAACTTAATGCAAACTTGCTAGATAACATTTTTAGGAAGTCCATGAAATTTCTGCTTACTTTTGGATAATTCCTCGATCTATGAACGATGTTCTGCGTAAAAAAAAATATATATATATAGACACTATATTATCGGAAAACAACCGGGATGTCCCCCGAATATTTTCTCGGGAACTCTCGGACCTTGGTGAATCTCCTCCTATAAATAATTATCAAACCATGAAACAAACACTCCATGCCCCGCCGGGGTGGAGCAGTGGTTACGGCGCTCGACTACTATGCCCAAGGACGCGGGATCGAATCCCGGCCTCGGCGGCTGCTTTTCGCTGGAGGCGAAAAGCAAGGCGCCCGTGTGCTGTACGATGTCAGTGCATGGTAAAGAACCCCAGGTGGTCGAAATTTCTGGAGTCCTCCACTACGGCGTCTCTCATAGCCTGAGTCGCTTTAGGACGTTAAACCCCTCAAACCAAACCAACAAATACTCTATGCGTAGAATAAGGAAATTTCTATATGACGTAATGAAGGACGGCATGACATGGCCGTTTCATTGAAAACGTATTTAAAGACGCAAACTGCATACGATACACTATTTAGCAATTCGTCTAAATTTTTGCGTGGAACTTCCTGTCTTGCTCCTTTGAAAACTATCAATATTTCTTTTGCGAACATTTCCTTGAACCTTTCATACGGTGGTGTAACCTCACCTGAACGCATATTTCTGCATAATTCAACGATGCTCAAAAAGAGTAAAAAGAGTAATGACATTACATTATCTTCGTTTTATTTGCAGTCCCATACAGTATGCTTGTTCTGGTTAATGTAGTTAGGCAAGGCACCAGCTGTGAACGGTCTACCAATTTTCGAATGAAATTTTTGCGCCATGCACACCCGCCTACACCCATCGCCATTTTCTTACAAGCAAGTTGAAGTGAACTGTAATGTAATACTCCGGAATGGTGACATTGAACATTTTAAATGTAGTATTCTACTCCCCCCCTTCCTTATCTAAGCCCGTCCTCAGAAGGAATTTAAGGGATACAGCATAGAGAGGGCAGAGAAAATATGTAGGCTTGTTATTAAATTCTTTGAATGGGGATATCAGGGTACATGCGTGTGACAATCGCATTCAAAAGTTACGGGGATCAGGTGAATGCCGACAGCCAACTTTTATCACGCAACAGTGTCGTGGCCAATATCGGTTGTCAGGGGCTAACATGAGCAGCATATTCCGAGTGCTTGTAAGTGAAGCGAGCAAGGTTTCATTTACGACATGGGGCCTATCGTGATTCTTTTGTGGCCATCGTTAACTGAATTGCAAGTGTCTTCTGCGGCTTTCTGAATATAAACAGTTAAGGCATATATTTGATGCAACTGTATTGATTACTTGGCGCTGCCACCAGAGTAGAACTTTGGAGCTGTGACACGATGAAAATGGGGCTTTGTGACACCGTGCAACTTTCACTCTGCCCTATTCTCCGTAAAAGTAATATATCGCTCGAACAATGAACACTTAAAGCTCATGGTGAAGTGTAATGTACACATTTTGTTTAGAAGATAGTGTGGGCAGGAATTGTAAAGAAATGTCACAAAGTGGTGGAATTTACTCACATGGCAAAATTCTAAAACCCGTTCAAACATTTTCTCGAATTACGACAATTTCCGTTCTCGAAAGGCAGAAAATTTTGTCATTCTTCGGAACAATAAATAAAAGATGGCTCAAGTGGTAAGCACTGCAAATATAAAAAAAACCGCACTGTCTCGCATGCAGAATGGACGGGAAGAGCGGAGGCGCACCAAATCGGCCTTCTTTTTTTCTTTTCCTTCGTATGCGCTGTTGAAAGCTAATTTACTCAACTGAGACTCCCCCCCCCCCCCCTCAACAAACACACACACACACACACACACCTCAAGTGCAAAAAAGTCGTCTTTATACTCTGTTATGGATTCTACATCCTCCGCCTACTTAACTGCCCAAGCTACGCGTCGCCGTCAGCTGCGCATAATCAGTGGACATATCCGTTGCTCTGTTCTGTGATACAACCAGAGACCGCGGCATCCTCTTCACAACTAACTCGCTCCATCAGGTCCCTTTTTTTAGGGAGAGCTTGCGCGCTGCCGTGACTGCGCCCCGTCTAACGCCACGACCGCTTATGGCAGCCCACATATCTCATACATCGGAATAGCAGCTTGTCATACAGAACAGCCTGAAGCCGCCTGCCTAAGCCAGCCACCCGCACCTTGGCGAGCTGCTCTCTCTTGCTCTCTTGTATATGCATTCTCAGTTCTCAGGGTCGGAGGAGGAGGAGGAAGATGAGGAGGAAAGGCAGGGAGGGTAACCCGTAACAGCAACCGATTTGGTCGGCTTTTCTAGGCAAATATTGAGCAACATCTTTGGTGATGAGTGAGGAAAGAGTATGTAAAGCGTTACATGCGCTTTAGAAAAACAAATCTATCGTAATGGTCAAAAATAACTAATCCTTTGTAAACGCTAGCTCATTGGATTTCTTGCTCTCCACATCATGAATGTTTTTTACACCGTAGCTGTGCGCTCGAGGTATGCGCCATAAACTTCACGCTTTTTCTGCCACATTGTACACATGGCGTCTTTCCGCGCGTTAACGTCTTCGCCGAGACAGCCAATGCTGAAAAGCAGCCTCGACTTGTTGCAATGGCAGAGCGTTTAACTAGAAGTCCTTGCCTTTGGCTACCACGCTGTGGCTGAGGAGAAAATGAAACGAAGGTGAGCGAAATACGGTAGCCTGTTCGAACGGAAGAAAGATCATGACGCAGTAGCATCCGGTCATTCAAGCTCGTATGTAGAAACGGAAGGGGCTCAAACACCATTACCGCATAAAACGCAACTGCTCAAATTCAAGAGCGATAATCAATAAAAAAAAAGTTTTAGCATTGGATTATTTCCTTTACCAGTCTGGTATTTTAGCCTAAGCAGGTGTCAAGAAAAAATAAAAGGAAAACAAATTCAAGTTCATTTTAACACGATGAAATTGTTCCACACCGATTAAGCCAATATCCCGTAGCTTCACCTGATGCTGCTACAAAAAAAATATATATATAATAGGGAAGACGTCGGAAACACAGCCGTATAATGCAGAGGCAAAGAAAACGTTGATACCTTGACTGATAGTTGAGGCCTCACTAGAGGTGATTATTTGTTGCTCTGAGAACAGATGTGCGTGACGTGTGGAACGTAATATATATACTTCGGTAGTTGTTCAGTAATGTGATTTGCTTGCAGCTATCACTGATGTTTTCTTTCAATGCAGGGATTCATTTAATACTAACATTTTTGCATTTCTTTGCGCTCCGTTTGTGCGTGCATCCTTCGTTTCGGTCATAGTGAGAGCAACTACCTTAGTGATGCCATATAAATGGATGACCAGGTGAAATATATTCAAAAGGACGCCACATATATCATAGCAGAGCCTGTAACCAAAGGAAAGTAATTGCACTAGAAAAAAAAAAGTTGGGTTATTTTGGATTGTGTGGCAATAGAACAAATATCATTCGTATTGCGAGACAGCATGCTACCCATTGCCCACTAAGAGTCGGTAACTCAAGCTGAATTAAATCGGGCCTAGAAACTGGGCGCGTTGGTAGCCTTCCTAGCTCGTATTGTTTTCCGTGCTCGTACGGGACTTCAGTGGTCGTGTTTGTTCTGGTGTGTCGTTTATGTGTGCCTGGTTAGCTCCTGACGGGAACTTATAAAATATATTAGTATGCCTGTGCCAACGCTCTACCGTCTTTGTGGATTGCACATCATCCGCCTGACCCTCTTCTCATGAATCGCGTCGCACAATTTATATTTAGAAAAAATATATAAAGAAATACTGGCGCCGATAGGGAACCTGCACTGCATAGGTAGCGCTGTAATTGTCCAGCAGCGTGACTCAAAAATGCTGCTGCTAGCCGCTTGGTTCGCGATAAACGACCGAGCACATTCAACACCATTATAGATACGCGTGGGACAGATAACGTCCATGCCCAGGCGCTCTGATGTAGCCCAGTCATCTGACACACGCCACACAAAACTTCGACAGAGCGTGTGATATTATTTTTGTCAGCTCATGCAGGTGGCGTGAAGACGCCCTAATAAGCCGCCTCAAAAGTATTTCCTCTTCCCGCTAGGATATGTGTTACGGCGCGGCGATCGACACAGGAAACTGCACTGCAGGTTACCTATCCAAGCGTGCCGAAATTCAGTCACTCGCCGTCTCACGAAGCGCTCCTATAGCGTCGAGACCGGCCCACTGCGCTATAGAGTACTGCGTCACCTGGCGAACTGCGCCGTGCTCGACACATTGCTTAGTCAGCTGGAAACCGCTTGCAGTTCGGAATAAGTTGGCTGGCGCCGACAGGGGTATACTACTTTTGCTTACGATAACACGACGGTATATGCATACAGAAAGAAATCTTGATAAAGAGTGGACACTCGACGAAAACTAGCCACAGGAAACCGGGCGCGGCAGATAGTTCGACCTCCTCAGTGAAGCGACGCTACCAGCGAACAGGCTGACGGCTCGAAGGCATACCGAGGCAAGGCCAATGCTGTCTGCACATGTACTTACATGCTTCTTCGACGTCAAGAATTTATTCAAGTCTTGTAATTCGACCAAATGCTCTTTGTGTGCGCGTTTTTTCACCCCTGGTACTCTTCTACTCGTGACTCCTGCGGTTTCTGACAATCTTGAGGTGAGAAATGTTTTTGGTTTGTCCAACTACGCTGCATTTGAAACAATGTGAACCGAACACACTGCACGGTGTCATGATCTGAGTCAAAACAGCAGAAGATCACAGAAAAGAGGCTTATACAGCAAAGGCTGGTCGCAGCTGGTCGCAGTTGCTCGTAGCACGAGCTAGGTTTGCAACTATATATATATATATATATATATATATATATATATATATATATATATATATATATATATATATATATATATATATATACGCGCCGAAAACAGAAACGTAAAGTTGCCTGTGCAGCAGCTTGCTGCGCTACAGATGTTTGAGTTGCTGTTTCCTATAGGAGCGTATGCTGTTTAAGTTTTTCTATCTTTATATGCTGAGTGAATTACGGGACGTAACAGGTTTAAGTTCATCAGATATAGGCTAATATTTCTCCAAAAGATATTAACAAACGAATACCGGCACGAGATGTCAATGATAAGAGAATAAGGCAATAAAACAGCGCGAGGCAAAACGGGACACGTGAAGGACAGAGACATGCGCTGCGAGAGAATTCGCACTAATCTAATGAAGGCATAACTCCATCCATGGCGTTCTTTCAAACTGCGGAACCTGATGTGAGGTTTTATTTTTGCTACGGAAACGGCATAAATGATAAGTATGTTAAGCACGGGTCAAAATAATTCTTCACACTTATGACGGGAATGCAAACCATCACTACCAGGGAAAAGAACGAAATCACGCACCTTACCCGCGTAGACGCCCGCTGTTTCAAGACCATGAAGTGACTTCGAACAGCAGTATCCGAACACGTAACTAACAATCTCGGGACAGACACGACAAAAGCGATATTCTATACTCCAAAATAGCAGAGATTATTTTATATTTTTCCCCTCCAAGGACCAAAAGTATTTTCTGCGTCAAGAAAACAAAAAAAAAAAAAAAAAAAAACTTACATGACCGTTGCTTGCCTTCTTCTCTCCTCTTCTCACCTTCAGCCGCTCTCGTCATCTTCGCTCTCACACCTACCCTAATCTCTTGACCAGCGATAGCGTCTACTAAGAGATGTGTGGTGCCTAATGATACGACTGCAAAACTGTGCGGAACATTCTGGAGTTCTTAGTATGGCAGAGCTCTTACAAGCATTTGTAACTGAACACTGCTGAACTGCTGGGCTGCACAGTAAATATACGAGGCTGCTTAAGACTTTTAAGACTGAAAGAATTCATATTCTTCCTTTATTAAATACTGGAAAACTTGTACAGGTTCAAGAAGGGTGGGTCACATTGCAAACAAAACAATAATAACAAAGTGAATAAACATAAAAGTGTGGCGAAAGGCAGTAAGGAGTCATACCAGTAGGTTACAGTGTGAGGAAAAAATGAAAACTCAAATAAATCTTTTCGTGAGAAATGCGGCGTCAGCAAGTTAGAATGATAAGGTGGTGTGTAGGCCTCGACGTTAAAAGCGGTAGGTTTGGTGAAGGGTTAATGGCTAGATCTCGATTCGAAATCGAGGAAATTGCAAACGTAAATTTTTTCTTCGTTGTTCAAGACATTGAATACCATTAACCTGCATTATTTCAGAGGGTGAGTCACACAGAGAAAATGTAGGGTAAATATAGCTTACAGCTTTTCTCTGTACCTTTTCTAGACGGGGGATATTATGCTTAGTGAACGGGTCTCAAACAACGCACGCATATTCAAATGTCAGTCTAATTAGTGAATTGTGAACAAGTAGTTTTACGCTAGAAGGAGAATTTTTAAGCTTATGTCTTAAAATGTATAGTTTACGTAATGCGGAAGAGCAGATATTATATATATGTAATTACATGTTAAACTTCTCAAGCGTGACACCCAAATACTCGTATTTGGTCTCTTGCAATAAAGGTAATGAATCTAACCTATACATAAAAGAAAGCGGAGCTTTTTTGGTTTGGTTTGGTTTGGTTTGGTTTGGTTTGGTTTGGTTTGGTTGGTCTGTCTGTGGGGTTTAACACCCCAAAGCAACTCAGGGTATGAGAAGCCGTAGTGGAGGACTCCGGAAATTTCGACCACCTGGGGATCTTTAACGTGCACTGACATCGCACAGCACACGGGCGCCTTGCTTTTCGCCTCCATCGAAAAGTTGCCGCCGAGGCCGGGATTCGATTCCGAATCCTTGGGCACATATAGTTGAGCGCCCTAACTACTACGCTATCCCGGCGGGACTAAATCCGAATTAAAATAAGCATCAAGGAAACATCATCAATGCAAGGCTGCCCCCGTTGTCGGCTTCTAAGTTTTGCGCAAATGTGGCTTATGCGATTAAAACTAAAAGATGACTGCTGTTATCCAGCAATCCTAGTACAAAGCTTCCTACATATCGCTGGTTTTCCTGAGAAGTCGCCGCCATAGTCATTTCGTAAGTGACGAGACCACCTCGAAGTCCATTAGTTCAAAACATGCCCGAACATCCCCCAAACGTCCGAGGAAGCAGCACCGCGGTCAGCACAAAACGGCAAGCTGTAGCCGAAGACGCGGCACCGTACATAAAGCAGCGTCAAACCAAGCGCGGGAGCGGCCCACTGTGAAAGCGTCGTGGCTGGCGGCACCGGCACGGCACACACAAAACGCACGTAGGTGCGCCGGCGCTGCAGACAGCCTGGGCCAGGCTCGAAATAAGAAAACGTCATAGCGCTCCGGTCAACGAGGATCGGTTTTCTGCGCGCGTAGCTGTCAAAAAGGAGGCCAACGTGTCGATCAGCGGCGGTCCGCGCGCACGCGCCCCGCGGCGAACGGTGGGAAGAGGGGAGACGAAGAGGCTTACCAGCGCGGTTATTTGTCGGTTGCTATCTATATATCGCGGCGTTCCATTCAGGGCTCTGGTGGGCCCTTCTCTAGATGATGCTCGCTAGCTCGCCGCTATATGCACGAGGGAGGGTAGCCCGCCGATCTTCCATACGGGTCCGAATAAAACGAGGTAGAAGGCAAAGCCGCTGAGCGGAAGCATCATTTGCTAAGATGGAAGCGGTCGCTCAGAGATCCTTCACTGTTTGGCGGAAGGTAGATATAAAAGGCCGTCTTTTGCGTTTATTTATGTGTTTTGCGAGTGTCTCTAGCGGGGACCGATAGACGCACCGGGAAGCTAACCGCGTGCCGACGGGTCTGACAGTGGTTGACCCCTTACTCTCGTTCTGGGCCCGATCCTTTCAACCCCCAACCTCAAATCCGCCCTCCTCATCGGTGCCACGTATTGGACGTCGGTCAATAGAAACGTAATCTCGCGAACATCCCGAGCCCGTTCCGGCTCTATCTGTCCGGATACTGCCGTCAAATGTGCCGAAATAGCGGCCCTCCACACGTCTCTTCTGGGAACAAACACTCACGCCGCGTCGCGTGCGCTGCTCTAGTGCAGAAGAGATTCGTTTCTCTGTGATCTAGCCACTGTGTCACGGATGCTCGGACAACCATGAAGCAGGTGGCGTGAATTGCGGGTGACATCACTTTCTCTAAACACTTACTGGCTCAACTTCACCCGTAAGCGAAGGACTTTGTGCTCCATACCCAAGGAACAACTTGCTCCCTTTAAAATTCTCCTCTTGATGCTAAAATATAGCCGTTTTTTTTTTGTCTCCATAACCTCGGGGGATCGTAGAATATTGCCCAATTTACAATCACCGGGCAAAGGAGGGTAGAAGGCTTCGATCTCTGCAGTGTCCGATGGATTTTCACTTAAAAAGCAGTTCATGTCCCAAAGAAGTTTCTATACAGATTAAAAACAAAATACTGCTTTGAAAGCTTTTAGTAAAAAAAATTAAAAAAAAAAACGCAATTTAACAGATATCTTCAAAGTGTGGAATAAAGGCCACTCCCCTTCTCCTGCCCTGGTTTTTCCCCTTGCTTCATGCTGTCTGTTCTGCTTCTTATTATTGCCCCTTGAATGCTCCCTTCATAATGGAGCTGACATGTTTCGTGATGACCGCGTTTTTTTATTTTCGATTTCTATCTTTGCCACGAGGTGTATTATAGTACGTTCTTGAGCGAGTATCTGCACCTTATATCAAGCATTTTCATGGCCAGATATGTTCTGCATTAAAAATAAAAGCAGGGAAAAATGTTTTGCCGTCCAATTGAAAAGTTTAGAAAACGCGAAATGGTGGCTTTTATAAAAAGACTGATAGCTCATTTCCATGCCAAGTTACAAGTGGCTAGAATATTAACACAAGAAAAGAGCACAATTAACCCCTCATATGAGCTTACTTATCAGCATGTTGTCCCTGGTTTCAACGTTTTCAAGTGGCAGCGGAAACTACCTTCCAGTAAAAACGACCAAGGCTGGGGAGAGTGGGCTAAGGAATATGTTCCATGTTCCAACGGCCGCTGTTAGGCATAGACGCCGTCTCATGTTTCTCTGTACTTTGCAAGAAGTGACTAGCGCAGAAGAGGAAGCTGAAGCAGGTGAAGGATGTTATAGGAAACAAAAGGAAACTGTCTCTGCGTGGCGTGAATTATTCGATCACGGGCCAATGAGTGACAGCCATGGAAGGCTAGAGGCAGTGATGTGAGGGTTTTCTATTAAAGCAACTCGAATATGATAACATGGTAACGTAGATAAAAATGGGCATGGAATGCGGCTTTTGTTACAGAGCATTGTAGGGCCCCATATGAGTGGCCTCCGGCAGTGATCCTCAATCTATGGGGCAACGTTTAGGCGCCTGTTCGTGGCATTATCGTCGTCGGCGTCGCTGTAAACTGTGGGCAGCTGTAGGAGGTACAGGGTGGTATAAGTTATCTTATCACAGCTGGCACTGCCAACTTTGACGGCAAGATCCTGTTCGACCTCCCGCAATTCGCCATGGGCATACGGAAAATTGACGTCGCGGACAGATTGGTGAATGGCAGCATTAGGATACTGAGGGATCCCTTAACGTTATTACGCCGTACACTTCAAGACGCATCTTAAGTGTATTCAGTATAGGGTGCTCGGGGTAGCCACCTTTTGCAAGTGGCAAAGCCAAACCCAGAGCTCAGACTCGAGCAGTTAACCATGAATTATGGTCAAGCGGAACATTAGCGCCCTGAACTACCTGTGGAGTGGAATCATGGGACACTAAGGGATTCTAAACTAAAGCTTGTCTTGCCTTTAAAGGAGAATCTGCTCTAGGCTCTTCGACCGTAGCGTACTTTCTCGTCTTCCCTGCCCGCGGCTCAGACCTGCTGCGTTGCAACTCATAGCGATGTTGAATGAAACTATGCACGACGGGAAAGCGCGCTGCTAGCGTGCAGCCGTCTTTGCCATGTCCCTCCAGCGGTGAAGCCTTCCCGCTTCCTCTGACATTTTTTTTTCTCCTCCGTAGCGCCGCTGTTACCCTTTCCCTCAATGGCCTCCGGCGTCTGTAGGCTACATAAGGAGGCTTGTGGAGTTGTTTCTAGGAGGTAGGCGTAGAGTTCTAATTAGCGGTCTCAGGTGGGGACAGGAAGATGGTGGTTCGAGTCGTGGCGTCTACACGGTTCACTTACTTTTATTTTCTTATTCACGTGATCACGTAATTGGAACCACTTTTCGTGGACACATTTTGCGGAAAAGCTCTGCGGTCAACTTCCGGCTTCAAATTTGGCTTCTCTTGAGCCATATAAGGCTTTAGCCTTAAAAATATACTTTTAACATTCCGAAGGTATTGTACTTCAAAACTATTGCGTGTGGAAAGCGCTTTGGGAAACAAATGACCGCAGCAATTTAATTAAAATGAAATACACAAATATAGAGACAGCTATAAATAGCAAGTTCTTAATACGTTTATGAATAAGTCGTGGAATAATCCGGCCATTTATCAAACGATTTACGACAATGATGCCACCATTGAAACTTACCTTATTGCCGACTGCTTTAGTGATTTTACAACGTCTTTGAAGTGGCCTACGCCAATATTAGGGCGAAATTCTTTAATGGCTAATACTGTCGGCTTTTGTTGGTCGGGTCACACTATAGCTGTCAATTATACAGCGTCATCAGAAAAAGAAAAATGTGGTCCCCATCGGGAATTGAACCTCCAGCCGAGGACTTTACCACGTATGCCAGGCCGGGATTTATTTTTCAAATGGAAGTACTTGAAATCCGATTTAACCAGGTCGCATTCCGCAACCCGTCATACAGTTGCACCAGCATCGAGCTCTCACTTCACCCACACATCAAAATCCGGAAGACATATACATGCATCGAGTAAAGGTAACCAAGCAGTTACCTATATGTATATATATATATATATATATATATATATATATATATATATATATATATATATATATATATATATATATATATATATATATATATATATAATGAGGCCTATATCTCGAAATTGGCGTAGCCTTTTTACTGCTCTTTTAAACTGTCTCATAGTTCGCTTACACTTACTGGGTGAGCACTTTGCATTGCGCACGACGGCTGTGCTTGTGGTTACATGGTTACATGCTTGGGACCGCCTCTAACTAGCAAAAATAGACAAAGCCAAGAAAAGGCTCGGTGTCGCGTAATAAGTGATCAAAACATGATAAGTTTTTGTACACTCATTGAAAACGAATGTTGGGACGATGTATATAAGGAAAAAAATCCCACAATTGACTATACAATATTTCTCAACAGAGTTTTACATTGCTGTGATGCACTTTTCCCTTGAACGAGCATAAAATGAAGCTGAAAAAAAAATGCGATAACCTTGGATGACACTGGAATTGTACAAACGAATCAGAGAGAAAAATAAGAAGTTTCATGCTTTTATTAAAACTCACGATCCGAAATTACTTTCCGACTTCAAAACCTTCAGGAACAAACTGAATACAGATTTAAAAAAAGTAAAAACCGAGTATTTTCAGGCTGAAATTCTTCGTGCTCGCAATGATCATAAAAAGCTATCGGAGATGGTAAATAATCTCATGAACCGAAGACGTTCGTGTCATTGCTTACCAGATATTACTGTTGATGGTGAACGTCTCTCTGATGCACAGCTTGCAGAAGAAATTAATCGCAGCTTTATTACCTCGGGAAGGTACACAGGTTCTTTAGCTAGTCGATGCAATTTTCCACATAAAAACAGTCCAGTGAATTCCATCTCACTTTTTCCAAGCACTCCATCTGAAATTAACAAAATAATGGGGAGTTTAAAAAACGACTTATCACCTGGGCATGACGGTATCAAGGTTTTGCCCATTAAGCTTGTCGCAAGCCATATCAGTCAAGTTTTGTCATATATAATCAACCTGATGCTTTTAAAAGGAGATTTTCCGGAATATCTAAAGATTGCAAGAGTAGTTCCTGTATATAAAGGTGGCGGTGCATCAAAATAGCTGACGCCCAGTACGGCTTCCAAGAAAAAACGTCGGCAGAACAGGCACTTCTATATATAAAGATCAAATTATTGAAACCATAGAAAAGAAACTTCTAACTCTGGGTTTGTTTATAGACCTTAGGAAAGCATTTGATACTGTGCAACATGATATATTGATAGAAAAGCTAGAGATGTGCGGAGTCCGGGGCGTTGCGCGTAGGCTAATTGAGACATACCTAAAGGGCAGATCCCAATATGTAATTATTTACAATCATATATCGAGAAAATTGGCGATCCAACGCGGAGTCCCTCAAAGATCAAATCTGGGCCCTCTACTATTTCTAGTATACGTGAATGACATAACAATGATACCAGGATCCCCTCAGCTAATCATGTAGGCACATGACACCAACATATTTTTCACTGGAGCAACAAAAGAATGTCTAGAAAAAATGGCTAATGATTACTTATTAAAACTCTCCATGTGGTTGCAAGCCAATCGTATAGGTCTAAATGTAACAAAATCTAAATATGTAATTTTCAAACCCGTCAGTAAGCGAGACCTTACCTCTATTAGCATCAAATATGAAGGGATCCTGCTGGAGGAGGTCTCTAAGCAGAATTTTCTGGGGGTTTGGTTTAGCAGTGACCTTTCGTGGAACACCCACATCGATAGCCTTAAATCTGATTTGTCACGAGTTACAGGTTGTCTTTACAGAATTCAACACTTAATCCCATCTTGGTTGAAACAAGCTCTGTATCATTCTCTTTTCTAATCAAGAATAACCTATTGTAATTAGTCTGGGGCACAACTACTGATCACAGTTACAAAAAATTAATTACTTTACAGAAGCACTTATTGTGTATATGTGAAAATTATCATGATGAGAAACATAAACTAAGAACTCACCCATTCTTTCTGAAATACAGTATACTCAAGGCAGACAAGGTTTACTACTTTAAGCTGCTGCACTGAATACATAAGAATCGTTTACATAACACTCCTACAGACAGAGTAAGCTTGTACGCACTCAGGGATCCTAAATTAAAGATGCCTATAACCAGAACAAATTATGGGCGCCAAACACTGTCCTTCAAGGTTAAAAAAATGCTCAATAGAAGAGATATCCCCATAAATTACTATCAACCCTTTTCTGCATTCAAGAAAGATTGTAAGAGATTTCTTTTGTGTAGTGATATTGCGCACTCTTAGTAATATTACTCCGCCCGCGCATGCTTTAGATGATTTGTTGGTCATTGTTTCTTTGTTTGCTTACCAGTGAGTTATTGTACTTAAATTGTTTGTCCAGTGTAATCTGTAATTGACTGTGTATTTCTTTACTTGTCTTATGGTTTAAATGTAAAAAAAAGGAAAAACCTCGCCTGTCTGATATAGAGTTTTGTACTGTGTATATTTCTTTAACTTTCATTATTTTCGTATGCCTGTGATACTCATCTTAAAATTGTGCCTCTTAAGTGTCTTCATTATATTCATATTGCACCTACATATAAATCTTTTGCACACACTGCGCACAAATGTCACTATTGTTTTGTTTCTTTCCTTTTATGTCCTGATCAAGGCTACTGTTGTGTGCCAGCCTGCCGCAATATTGTATTTTCGATGCTTACTGATCATATGTAGAAGAGGGCTGAGGTCACGTCAGGCCACCGCGCCTTTAGCCTCAGCCTCCTTTTTGGCAAATGCCTAAGAAACAAATAAATAAAGAAAGAAAGATGTCAAGGGAGATAATAGGGCCATTTGTTTAACTTACACCACCTGCAGCAGTGCAGAAAAAATGTGTTGTATGCATAGGAGATTTGCTACACTAGTGTAGCTGGTGTAGATTAAACAAATGCCCCTAATGCCACGTGCGCACAAGGCCTACCTCGACTATCGATTGCCACCTCTCCCACAGCGGAATGGTCGTCGTCACGCCCCGAGCCTTCACAGATGACATGATTCGTGACCTCACATCCCGCGCATCCCAGTCAGTGACCTCAGGTTGAGCCGGTGCATCTCGAGATATAACTCTTACTTACTCCGTTATCTGAAAATCTATCTGGCGTTGTTGGCAGTTGAAAGAATGGCGTCGGCGTTTGGTGTCACAAATTTCCATGTGGCGCACCAGATTTACCTTGTGTTGTATAAAAATTATTACACGGGCGTTCGTCAAGTGGTGTTTCGGGTGGTGTTTTACCATCTCGCTTCCCATTTTACATGCACCGCCTAGTCAAGTTGGAAGATAGTTTCAGATAGGGACAGAAACCAGTGGTGCGTGTACTGAAGAGAGGATTTATTGACTTGACGCGACGCCAGCGTTGGCAGTATTTCAAGTGGAGCAGAGCAGAACCAACAGGCCACAGCTTCAGCACGAGAGGAAAGCGCGCCGGAGACCAGTGATGATAGTCGAGATGCCAGATCGAGATGCCATGACGCTGAGTGGTCTTACTGGTCTTACTCACCTCAACACACCACGTAACCTAGAGTAGTGGGCGCGTTCATAGAAGAAGAATGGAAGGGCGCATTCAGAGGGACAGCGTCAGAGAAGTTGAAGAGTAAAAACAGTTTCGCTTTATTGGTCACATGGGGGCGTGCTCCACAAGAGGAACCGTAGGAAGCGGCTGTTAAGCAGCGGGTCGCATAAGGTAAATTTCACCTTCATACACGTAAGCGGTCTCAAATATTCCTGCTGACTGTTTTTTACTCACGTTGTAACCGATGGCCATTACGACGACGACAACGCGTTTTCTGCACGGCAAGGACCTTACGGTGTCACGTAGTAAGGCAGGAACAAGCAGGGACAAAAAGGAGAAGACGAGCCTTCACTCAGCCACTTACGGCGTATACAAAGCATATTAAGAGCTATTTCAAATATTATTGCGAAAGCAATAATCTGACAGCTAAAGCGAAACTTCGGGTGGCCGCAGTTACGCCGTGAAGAGGCGTAACTACTGTCTCCTCATAAAAAATCAGCCTGCCATGACATTTGAATTCACGTTACCCTTATTTTTTTTTTCGAAAAGTTTGCCACAAGGCACAAGGCAAACGTTGCCCCTATGCCACGGGCAGGACCTGCCAACTCGGGTCGCTCCTTTCAAATGAGAAAGGTGATAGAATCAGTCTGCCTGAACCATTTGCATTCTCGTTACCCTAATGACACGCAAGCACGTCCATACGGCTTCGTTGAAGCGTGACTTTATATGTCGGCTGATAGCTTACGCGCTCGCGTCATGCTCTTAAAGTATGAGCTTAAGAGACCCCAATAATGTAGTCCCTTAACAGATAGGGCGTAATAGGGGAATAATGTAGCAGGCAAAAGAAGCTTCCGGCGTTGCTTTCGCAATTGAACTAGGGTTAACCAGAACTAAACTACAACTATTTTTTATATTTTTTTTTTCAAAGGTCATCAAAGAGAACGCAGTGCTGTCTTTTACGCCAGATTACGTCAGATAAAGCAAAGTTATATGTCTGGTATCGTGCCATAAAAGGACTATTAATTTGAAAACACTTGACCAAAATTTTTGATATTTACTTTTAAGGCCCTGAATTATGTAGCGGATGAAGGCTGTCGAAACTAATTGTCAGCCAAGTTTTTTTTTTTTTTTAGTTTCAGAATCGGAATCCTAAAAACATCTAAAAAACATTACTGCCTCTCCCATAGCCGAGGGTCACGGGCTCCGTTGCTGTCTTGTCACCGTCGTGAGCGGCCGCATAATAATGCCGTTGTTGGCAGGGGCCAGATGTCTTTTTAGGAAACGTATTCTTGGCCAGATGTCTCCTTCTGTGGCGTTTATCTCAAAGTGGCCGCTTTTCGCAAGACGCTTCCTATCTTTCCTTTCATCAGGCTCTATGCTCCCACACGTGCTGAATGCGTAAGAATGCCGTTGTGACGGTCTCTCTCCTACACTTGTAAGTCACCGCTGATTTGGCTATCGTCCAATTAGATTGAACATTGATTTTGGTCATCTCTACGAAGTCATCTGATGAGAAGAGAGGAGTCGCTGGAGAAAGATTTGATGTTGGAAAAGATTGAGGGTCACCGGAGAAGGGGTAGGCAGCGAACGCGATGGGTAGATGGCATCCTCGAGGCGCTGCAGATGAAGTTATGTGATGTTAGGAAGATAGTGAGAGACCGGAAAGCGTGGCGTGATATGTTCCATAGGGCCACGAAGAGTCGGACACGACTGAACTGAATTGACGAAGTCAAACTTCGGGTTACTAATGGGAGAAATATTTTGGTGGCCCAATTATCGTTTAAAAGGCACTACTCAGCTGTCCATAACATCAATATGTTAGACAGCAAGTTTGGTCAAATTCAGACAGGGTCGAATATAGGTTGTCCAGATAGCAATATTTTGGGGGTGGTCTACCTAAATATGGACATCACCAATGAATCGGCTATGCTCACATTAAGTTGGCCAACAATTCCGATCAAATTTGCATGCGGTCGAATTTAGGTGGTCGAGAGGGACAAATTTTGAGGCTTCGGGCCGAAACCTGATGGGACACATGCCGGTCCTATACGAGGCCTTAAAGAGTGGAGAATGCGTCTCGTTAATTCTCGTTCGGTGCCCGAGTGTTCCCGTTTCGAAGCCCAGATGGGGGTAAGCGAGCGCCCGGAAGGCGGGAAATGAAATCAGGACCCGAATGATGGCTCTCAGTTTTGCTCGACGTCATCATGAAATCATTGACAACGGGAGATACAATTCCTCAAGCTAAAAAAAAAACTATTGGAAGCGATTTAGTATTCTTTAACACGTTACTCACTAAATTGATCTGAACTGAATGAAAAGCAGACCCAGTCTGCATCCTTTATGATGTAGAAGACGTTTATGTAATTCGCGTGAAGATACTACGTGCAGAAATGTCATTTTAGATATACGACCTGCGGCAAAGCCGGCTCAAGTGCTATCAAAGGCTGTTTTTTCTCTTTCAATACTTCGTGCCGAAATGCCTATTCAGAAAATTATTCACCCGGACTTACCATGAATAGCAAATGCCTTGGACTTAACAGTGTAATGTGGCGCCCTTAAAGCGATCACTAAAAAGTCGGTAATGTATTTTGTCCTAATCATCAATAAGTAATGCACCCTAACGCGCAAATAATGTTGACCTCACCTTAAAATGTACATGCACAGGCCGTACCTGTGTGTCTTTCATGACAACGCTGACCTTATGCTTCTTCAGTCTGACATCCAACGCGTACTAACGTGGTGTAAAACATGGTTGATGCCATTGAATGTGAAGAAAACATCTCTTTTATCATTTCATCGTCGTCATTCTCAACCATCTTCGTGCTATGTTATCGGTGACACTGAAATCACTCCAGTAACAACATACAAATATTTAGACATCCACTTAACACGTGATCTATGCTCGTCTTCTCACGTAACTCACGTCACTGACAAAGCAAATCGTCTTCTCGGTTAATTTTGTCGAACCTGGCGTCAAAAATTGCTGGCTTATTTAACACTTATTCGCCCCAAACTAAAGTACGCTTGCGCCATCTGGGACCCTAATAAGTGATCTATGCTGGTCTTCTCACGTAACTCACGCCACTGACAAAGCAAATCGTCTTCTCGGTTAATTTCGTCGAACCTGGCGTCAAAAATTGCTGGCTTATTTAACACTTATTCGCCCCAAACTAGAGTACGCTTGCGCCATCTGGGACCCTAATCACAATAACCATTCAACTACTCTTGAAGCAGTAGTAAATCGCGCTGTTCGATTCATTTTCTCAGCCTATTCTTATAACGTTAGTGTCTCTGAACTGAAACGCAATGCTAACCTGCCGACCTTAGCTAAGCGCCGAAAAATGGCTAGACTGTGTTTGTTCCATAAATTTTACTACCATCCTTTCCTGAATTCTATCAACCCCGCTCACCGAATCTCTGACCGCACAAACCATGGGAAGGCTGTCTACACTCCATCTGCCCGGACATCTGTACATTTATCATCCTTTTTTGTCAAGTCCGCAAGGGATTGGAATGACCTGCCAGATGCTATCGCGGATGACACCAACCCATCGTCATTCAGATCATCAATAAAAAAATTTCATGTGCTGAATGTACCACTCCCTCATGTCATACCCCTTCAATGGGACCTTTGAGGTGTTCGTAAATAATATATAGATAAACAAATAAATAAAAAGAAATTAAGGAATTCAGTTATCCTTTAACCAAGTGTGGTTGCAATCGCTGCTGCCGTTTCAATATTGGTTCGCTTTCGCGCTTGGTCGCCTTCTCTGAAATGGGCTGGTCTCGCTTCACGTTGTTCGGTGGTCTCGGCCCCCTGTCTGGCCCGTTCACGGCCTCTATATTTAGCAATATGACGCATGTGTACGGCGTGTATATATATATATATATATATATATGTATGTATATATATATATATATATATATATATATATATATATATATATATATATATATATATATATATATATATATATATATATATATATATATATATAGGTTAAAAGGAGCGGCGAAGATGGAACTTCATGAAGACAATGATACTTGCTGCATGCACAGCACGGGATGAAACAACATGCAGCGCACGACGAGTCACTGGAAAATTTCAGAGTACCGCATTCGTTTTCCCCGCGCCGCCGGCTCGCTTACTGGCTGATCCGCGTCACGTGACTGCGCGTCGCCATATTCCTTCCAAGCGCGTGCGCGGGATACGTGTCTGGCGCGGGAGTTCCTCTTTTTCCGATCGTTTCTTACAGTGTACACCTGATAAATTCTGCTGTGCCTCTTGGTGCGGCACCAGGCCTGAGTCTAAAAATGCGTTTTCTCTATGCCTGAACGAAAAGAGTGATCTGCACCAGTGGTAAGTGTGGCTTCACAGAACCGACCAGGAAGAATTCGTGCCATCAAGGAGCACCTTGTTCGAAATACGCTGGTTCATTGGTTTGAAATTTGGTTCGTTTAGCCGCGAAAGAAGCACATGAAATATTCAACGTGATCATGGTTCGCCTAATGGCAACATGTGTTTACCGTCCAACGCCGTGTGCCGCACGTGCGCAGCAATATGCAGCGTCCATTGTACTTGCGAAAGTTTGCAAAAGCTACCCTCACATTAAGTTAATTATCCAGCCAGCTGGCATCAGATATCTATATTCATTTCCATACACCCTCCCATCGCATCCTTTTGTAGAAGTTACAGAATATAAATACCTTGGTGTTACCATAACTAACAATCTAAGTTGGAACAGTCATATTGCCAATACATGCTCATCCTCCTACAAAAAACTTGGCCTTCTTAGCCACAAACTTAAAAATGTCCCTGCCAAGGTAAAGCAGTTAGCATACTACAGCCTCATTAGACCCAAACTAGAGTATGCTTGTACAGTCTAGGATCCTTACACCAAGAAGAATATTGTGGCATTGGAGGCTATCCAGCAGAAAGCCGTACGCTTCATGTTTTCAAAGTACCGCACATCTGACTCTCCCTCCATTTTAATGAATGAGAACTCCATCCCACAATTGCAAATACGAAGAAAAATTCAGAGACTAAAGTATCTATTTTTGCTAAAAAACAACAAACTTGCTATAAGCCCTCAACCTTACCTTACGCCCCTTACAACACGTCCGACAAGACATCATCATGCACAATGTGCAACTCCGTATCAAGCCAAAATCAATGCATTTAAGTATTCTTTTTTCCCTTGTACTGTTGAAGAATGGAACAAGCTGCCTTCTGATGTAACAATGTCCGTTGAATCTATTGATAAATTGCTGGCGTTTTAACCATAATCGTGTTTCATATTGGTGTATATTTTCTTGTTAGTGTTGAACATGTCTTATCGTAATTTGCTTGTCACTTGTGTTTAGTATGTTACTTTTGATGAATTCATATTTTATTGCATTGTATTCTTTTCGCCCCTCCTGCTAGGGCCCAGTTAGGGCCTGCAGTATTTAGTAAATAAATAAATAAATAAATATATTCAGTTCTGCGAAAACACACACACTATGTGTGTTCGTGTGCGGATCGATGACTCCCCCCCCCCCCCTCCCCCGCAGCTCTTCCTTTTTATTTTTATTGTTAATTTAAATGCGCAGAATTCTATATGCGCAGATTTATCAGTTATTTATTTCTAGTTGCACGTTAAAGAAACCCAGGTGTTGGAAATTTCCGGAGCTATCCCCTATGGCGTCTCATTCCATGAGCCGCTTCGGGATGTTAAAACCCATAAACTGAACCAACCAACCACAGTTATGTGTTCGCAGCTGGAAATTTTTGGCAACTGTGTGTCAATCAGATATGCCATCAATGTGCGATGTCATTTTAATTTTTGACGTCAGGTAATGAGCGACGTCCTAGCAAATTGGCGGCACGAGGCGTATGCCGATGAAACAGCATAAAGAGATACCATTACACAATGAAATGTACAATATTCACAACAGCGCGGTGATAGCGATGATATAGTAGGCCATGTTTTATTTTTTTTTCATGGTGAAAATGGGTGCGACCAGCTCGTTACTTTTCCTTCACTTAATGACTGCGCCGCAAAAGAATTAAGTTCTCGCAAAACAATATGCTTCAACAAAGCCAGCTTGGCGTTCTTGGCGCAGTGACAACGATACTAAATTGTATGTTAGTCTATTTACACTGTCTCGGCGAGCCTGATACTTCACTTTGTGTTGTTTATACAAATCGATTCATTGTGTCAGAGAGTAATAAACTCTGCATCTCGCCCTCCGTGTCTTTACCACGTAAGGCAAAGCGGCGCCAGCGGACGGAATTCTAAACGACTTAACAATATACGCGCACATTCCTGCTATCTTCGCAGATATGCTAATTCACACTTCGTCACTTTATACTGTTGTAACACATGTAACACCACCGCACTAGACGTACAACACGAGTTGATCCAAATGGCTGGTGATTTACGAGAGCAGGCGCCCAGAAGTGTTCGCCGGGTCATCCACACACTTCATTCTTTCCCATCGATTGCGGACTAAAGTAATAAACTTAGTGACCACATAATAACTGGTTGTACTGCTCTGAATAAACATACCAGAATCGTTCAGTTTTGCTACCTTCAAAACATGTTAGAAGTCTATGAAGGCGGTAAATCGCCGTTCAGACGGTGGCTGGGTTTGGCGGTCAGGAAGGAAGATGGCGCCCGCAGGCCCCTTTGCGGTACGGTACTCTGAAAATTTTCCAGTGACTCTACAGCAGAGCCATCTGCGGAATGCATATTGTACTAGGGGTCGGAATAATTCACAACTCTCGAATTAACGTTGTAGAGCTAACGCTCGAAATTCTCCATTGAATCTTTTCAAACATTCAGTATAGGCATCTGAATCTACAGAAATAAAGATTCCCGTGAAAATAAATTGAAGAAAATTGCCACATGCCGCTTAGGTGACGAAATTAAGCTCTTTCCTTGATGATGCTACAGGTGGCTTCCTGATGCATTCGTCTGGCCGTGCTATCCCAGAAGCTTGCATGATTTTTCTAGTAAGGCAGTTACATATAGTATGATGAGGCTGCAAAAAAAAAAAAACATATAAAATAATATGCCTCTGACCGTGCCACAAGGTATAACGGGCTTAAACGAATAGTAAGAAAAATGAAAAGGGATTGCTCCAATGAAGAGTTCCGCATTAAAAAGAAGAAAAAAAAAAGAAGAGAAGAGAGAGAAAAAAAAATAAAAAATATAAATCTACTATCCACCCAGCCGCCGCCACGGGAAAGTAAGGCAGTTACAGTGATAATGCGAAACGACAGTCTTCTCATACCGCGGATGGAAAAGTGGGTTTGCGTCACTTATTTACGTTGCCTAGGCTAGTTGGCCCTCTGTAGCAAAGGTACGTAATGCATTGTGATGCGGGTAATCTTCTATGAGACATCTTTATTCCTCATTAATGCTGCATACATTGATGCTATGTTTCGGCAGGGGCGCATTAAAACATCTTCTGGTTTGGTCTAAACAGTGCTTTTCCACGGAATAGAGGAATTTTGCAAAAAACGCCTCGCCTGAAGGTCTGGATTTAATGGTTTAGTCAGGCTCTCGCGTTCGGATTGGGTAGTTTAACGGGCAGAAACAACTTCGAGCCAGTACTGTATTTTTAGTTTAATGGTTAATCACTAATTTGTCCGATCATTCGCTATGTAAGCCTAATTTCAACTTCGGCTGTGCGCTTAAAGGTAAAGGCTGCTAGATGGTTTGGTTTGGTTTGTGGGGTTTAACTTCCCAAAGCAACTCAGGCTATGAGAGACGCCATAGTGGAAGACTGGAAATTTCGACCACCTGGGATTCTTTAACGTGTACTGACATCGTACAGCACACGGACGCCTTGCTTTTCGTCTCCATCGAAAAGCGGCGACCGAGGCCGGGATTCGATCCCGCCTCCTTGGGAACAGTAGTCGAGCGCCGTAACCACTGCGCCACCCCGGAGGGGTAAAGGCTGCTAGAGGTTGACAGTAAAGGAGGTAGGTGGGGTGTAGTGGCGCAGGCGAGGGTAGTGGCGAATTTCGGATGCAAATATGCTTGTTGAATATTAAATGAAACAGCGGCTGTACATATCGAAATTATGATATAGAGATGAAGAAATGTGAAGTTAGAGAAGGACTACATTTGATAAGGAAGACGGAAAGTTTCTAGGAAGAAAATGAGACAGTTTTCGGACCCAGCCACCGTGACTTATGGTAACTCAGATGTTTGCAGCTCACGAGGGAGAAACAATTGGTGTCTATCTTTAGTAAGCTTGTAACTGTTTTGTGCACCCTATTCAGAGGTAACGACTAGCAAAACTTAAATCCCAGGTTAAAAGTATAGCGGTAGTAAATTAGTTAAAGTACACTGACGGCCGCCTTCTCGAGTTCTGTCTCTCTTAGTGCCACACGCACCGTTATAACAAAATAAATATGAAAACGCGGTGTCTCTACCCATTTAACTATCTTATAGCTGCGCTCTTCCTGGGAAGTAAGTGTTAAATGGCAGCGCCCTGACGGACCTGACCCACAGAGTCGACGCGGCCACGGGGGTCGCCCTGAGGCCTTCTTAGACGTGCGAACGAGATGCCCGAGCCCTGCGTGCCCATACATACTGGGCCAGCTAGCGACTTATTAGCCTGTAAGGAGGGACGCTCGCAAGAGATAGCTCTCGGTCCGGGCGCAAATTACTTCTCAGGAGGAGACCCCTTTGTTCTCTCCTAATGAGATGACCCGGACAAAACAGAAAAGTGGAAGAAGCGCGCTTCCTTGTGCTTCCTTTCTAAAGACTCGACCCGTTATCGTCACTGTGGCTGTGGCCTATACAAACGGGCTGTGCGGTCGCAAACAGACTCGAAAAAGGGGGGCGCGCAATCAACACCGCGTCTTTCGCTTCGCCTCAGCGTTTTATCTCAGCCTGAGTGACCGCCACAGCGACAGAGCTTACATTAACTGGATGTGCGAATAAGTGGCCTGACATCCCACAAGCGGCAACTCTGAGAGAGAGAGAGACAGAGAGAGAAAGAGAGAAATTGCCGTGAGGAGGTCCGCTAGCAGTGCATAATTGCGCGTTAAATTTAGCTGCTACTGGGCCGTGGTGAATGTGCTCTCTGAGTGAGACGACGGATCGCTCTCGGGACGGCCTGGGTGGTTTTAAATCAGTTTATTCTCGCGTGTCAAACGCGCGCACGAGCGCGCTGGGCAAACTGAACCCTGACGCATTAGCGGCAGTACATGCTTCCATTTTCTCGTTCGCTTCTTCAGTAGGAATGGGCTGATGTTGAATTGACAGAAACATGAGTTTTCTTGTTTCTCGACATTCTGGTTCTTCTATAATAAAAGACTGTTGCGGAAAAGCGCTTGTAACACGATTCAATATGCAAATGTTGGTAAGCGATACTACACGATGTTCTTTTTCGCTCTTTTAGCGCGCGTTCGCGCTCATGACAGTATTCTTGACTGCACGGCATTGTGTCGTTGAACCGCATTGGGGTCTGGGCGCGTTTACCCAAACCCTCAAGCTTAAAACAGTTCATGTCGCACCGATCGAAAAGCGTTGGGGTACGTATATTTAAACACTTGTAACAATAAAAGCGTACTTCTTCCGCAACAGCAATATACAAGCGGAACACGTTGGCAATACTTCCCATTCATTCCATATGCACGAAACCCTCCACTGGAATCGATAAACACAGCTGCGACTCGACAACGCCCTCGTTTTGTATTGCGTCCTTGTAATGTTGAAAAAGAGAAGAGTAAAAGAAGGCTATTTTACGAGTTGCATAAGCCAGGAGCACGTTTACGGTGTCTTACCATTCCTTCGATTCCCGCTACTCTTTGGGCTGGATAAGATCGAACCCAGTGCTTTGGTGTAGCAAACTTCGTTCTGAAGCCTGTGATGCACATGCGCACGCCAGAAAAAAACAACCGTCGTTATAAAAAGGCCATATATGACACATTCTCGTAGTATCATTGTTTATTGCACCCAAAGCCACCGTGACTTAGAACCAGCACCGAGGACACAAAGTAAAATAAGACATTCTTATGTACAAGGGAGTAAACAGCGGCAACACGAACCACAAGAGTAGCATGCAACAGCTGTTGCGGTGAAGCGAAGTGAGGAAAGAAATGTCCCAACTAGAAAAAAAAGAACGAAGAAAATATAAATAGACGAGCAGAAACGAGTGAAAGGAACCCCGCTAGAAACTTATGCGAAAGCGCAGAAACTCCTTTTCCGAGGTAACTCGTCACCCGGGCAGAGCCGAGGGAAGGAAACGTGAGACCGGGCCCATCACGTCACTCCCTTTTTTTCTTGCGTGGCAGTGACGTGTCTACCAGCCTGGACCGTATACACCTCGAACATGCCTCCCCGTCATAATACAGAAGCTCCTAGCGCCATAAAGACATGGAAAACAAGTCACTTATTGCATAATACGCCTATCCCGACTTGAAAGGCGGTATGCACCTGAGGAATGCTTCATTTCTGCGGAGGCATGAACTCCTCACGATACGCTATGCCTGAAGTCGTTCCACACACTGGTAGCCTTCGGCATAGGAGCAACGTTGCACTGGACGGAGAGTCTTGCTATTTCCACTGCAGCACCGTACACGACTGTTTTTTTTTTTTTTTGCTTGTTTTTTTTTTTTTTTCTCATAGCGTACTTGCCTATATATATAGCACGCAAGTGACGAGTGAAGAACGTTATAACTGTATTACCTTTGAGGTAGCCCATTATGTTGACGTCGCATTCTCTTCATTCGCTTTACCTTCCTGGTCGATGCATAAGCCATCAGATGACGTTCGCGGTGTCTCTATACACTTCGAACAGCTATATGAAGAAAAAAAGATATCGCATATTTGATTGCGTGATCTGTTCTGGGATGCAGGATTGAAACAAATATAACGGCGATAGAGAAAGCTATCCGAGCAAAGGAAAAAAAGAAAGCAGAACTCCCGGTGTGCGTGATATTCGACCACCACCTCGTTATTTACTAGTTTGATGTCTTCAGGAATCGCGTGTTAACCTTCGACAATATCCTCCCACAAGAAACCTCCACCATCCTCTATGAACCACAGCGCCATTAGCGGTTACACTGACTACTGCTCTGACGACCGTGCACGCACAGCGTGTCTTTATGACAGAGGGGCATTTCATGTACTCGCGCAACACGCCTAGCTCAATCACCGCACTGGCGCAACACAGTGACGCAACAAGGCGGAACCACACTGACTATTTCCTAGGCCACACGACCACCTCCCGTCCAGTGGAGAGGAGATGACACCTCCACTACTCGCCGGCGGAGGCAGCTTCCGTGGGCCCTCTGGGCTTCGGGGAGTCTCACAGTCCCGGCGGGAATCTCGGTTGTGCTGGCAGCGCAGCGGGGAGCTTCCCGACGAAGCCAGACCTTGAGCCCGTCAGGGCCTGCTGCAGCACGCCCTGCGGCGGGGCCTCGACGGCGAGTTGCACGTCCGCCGGGTTCTCTTGCTTGACGCCCGGCTCGTTGGTCTTGATGTCGGCCCGGAAGCCGTTTTGGTCGGCCACGTAATGCACCTTGCGGTAGACGCCTAACGCATCCGTGTAGCCGTAGCTGCCCTGCACCGAACCGGACTCGTCGCCTTTCTCCTGGCGGAACTGGCTGTTGCCGAACTCGTCCTGCACGTTGTAGCCGAAGTCGAACGGCTGCGGACGTCCACCGTCCTGCGTAGAAAGGGTGGGTGTAAGAGGGAGGGCGCGTGGATAGACCTGAACACGTGCAAGGAAGACACACTTCGCTCGGGCTGGAAGGGGGGCAATAATAGAGTCGAACGATGAGCTAGTTGGTCACACATCTCTTGGAAGAGGACAGCAGAGCAGGTAACACCTTGTCCTTGTGTGCGTGTGTGTGCCTCTTGTGCTTTGTGTTGATGTTACCTGCTCTGCTGCCTTCTTCCAAGAAAAGGGAAAGGTGGATATTGCGTGCTACGATACTGTCGCCCTCATTAAAGACAATAATTTGTGGCGATGCTGCGATAGTTGAGTGGTTATGGTTGGGCAGCAGAGCGCAACACACTCGAATGTAGGTCGCTGTGGTTCCATTTCGATAGGTTTCATATTCAAACACGTCCATGAGCTGAGAGATGTAGTGCGTTGGAAATAATGCTTGGTGTTGGAAATACTAATCAGGATCTCTTCATTATGGCGTCCTTCGCTCATGCACACGTTCGGTAATGACGAGGTTGTTTGTCCAGATCAATTCACATCGAGTTTTGTTTACTATAGATGTTTACTATGGCGTCCTTCGCTCATGCACACGTTCGGTAATGACGAGGTTGTTTGTCCAGATTAATTCACATCGAGTTTTGTTTACTATAGATGCCAACCAATCGCGTTTGCAGATATTAAGCCTATTTGATATTGGAGGTACGGGCTATTGTAGGGGCACGGCCCCCACTCTTTTCTCTCATAAATCCTGATAGAGAGATTATATACTGTGCAGTGAAAAGACTACAGTGAGTTTTTTTAATAGTATTATGTGCCATTGCTGATCGCATTGTCAAAGTATGCTTATGAGTTAGCTCCCGCCCTTATTAGCGTCACGTTTAGCTGATTAGCTGTAACACATATTGAGGAGCGGAGAAAATTGCGAACTATAGTTTTAGCCTACGTGTGACAAGTCAAAATAGGAACTATTCATGAGGTTTGGATATACCTACGCCCGCAGCACCGAGGATATGTGTGCGCTTGTTGAGTCCATTTGTCTTTTTCCTTTTGGTTGGCTTTCCCTACACAATGTTTTAGGTTATTTAATATTTTTGCTTGATATTCATTTAACTCGGACTTGCTTTTGCACATCAGTCTGGCACAAGGTTTCTCGAACCTTTCATGTCATGTTTTTGTTTCCTTTTTCCTTGTCGTGGACATAAAAGTCCATTACACTGCACCCACTGCGAGCAATAAATAGGAAACGAAATATGCGAAGTAACCATCGCTGACACGATCATGTGCTTAAAATACTTGGACCAGTCACAGTTTGTATTTAACGGTTATGACAATTCAGAACGCCCGCCTCCTCGTTCATGTGAAATAAGCGGTGACTTAGTATGCATTAAACAATCGCTTCGTTTCATCGTGGCGCCTGGTAGTTTGAAAACACATAAAACTGAATATTCCTAGAAGCTACTGAGTGATCTGTAATGGGGTTTTTGATTTGAAATCTCGACATTCAACCTACGCGTGAAAACATTACCAAGAAACGAGACCGAGAATGAATTTCCCACGACACCCAGTTCGGTGTCCGATGCCACCACTCCTTCCCCTGTGCGTTCTTGAAGCCCTGCAGATGGGTGCGGCCTGAGAATGAATTCCTGGCTGCTGGGAGAAGTGAATCGCTCCTCCCACTTGCCTGTGCGGGTGTCCTTGGCATAGGGTGTAGTGCCTTTGCGACGACAAGATTGACTCTAGAGAAATTTCATGGCTGGCATCTGCTGCAGCGCTTTTCTTCTTCTGCAGTGAGTGCGGTTTTGGTGTGTTTGCCGAGAAGGAAAATTAATGCTCCAACTGCAAAGCTGTATATAAGAAATCTTTGATCCTTGCTTTAGGCAGAGGACATATGAGGGCTTCCGCAAAAATGGAAAATGCTAAAAGCACTTCATTTCTCAGATTTACTAAAAGTGAAACAGGGCTTCATTCCGAAAACTTTTGCCGGATGTCTTTGTCAAGTTTCTTACGAAGCTCGTTTGGTTCACAAGGTTCTTCGTCAGGACCCGAGTAGGATGATAGCAACAGCGTAACCATTGCCTACTTCTGCCCATTCCTTGGTATACTGATGTCTCCGATAATCATGCAAGCATTGCATTACTCTCCGTCGTAATGTCGACTGCACATGTTGAGATCGATGTGTCATGCGGTGGCTTGTCTGCTTCATAGGATTTTAGTGCGTCCAACCTTTATGTTAACGTTTGAGCTGGACGGGCATCTATGCTTTCATATCTGTAAATTTGAAGTGAGGATGGATGCATCGGTCTTTAAGACTGAAATACATTTGGCAAGTGCGCTTATAGGCGTACTATAAGAGCGATTGTGTATCATTATACCTGGTCTAGTCCAGGCAGGGGCGAATCTTGTTGAAACGCCCTTTTGTTGTCTTAAAAGCGTATGAGAAAGCCGAGAAAGCGCGAAAGTTTTCTTACCTGGCCACACAGATAGTCCGACATGGATAATTATATGTAATTATCTTCTCATATCTGGGTTAGTATTTTTAGTCCTCCGCTTAAATATTGTGCAACCTAGGGATATATTGTTTTCAGGGACTGCTGAATAATTACCCATGGGACGAGAAAATCTCTACGTAATCTGGTATAGAAACATTGTGCCTATTTACAGAGTCACCGGTTGTTTCTAAGGTTCAAAATAACGGGCCGATTTGTACCTGAATCTGTAGGGAAGGCGAATGGGCAGAGAGATAGGGAGGGAGGGGGGGGGGTGGTGAAAAAGGAGCTTTGCATTCGAACCATGTACATCTCCGGCTTTTTTCTGTTGAACACAGGCTCTTCAGGGTTTTTTTGTTGAGTAAAATGCTGCATTTTGTCTTTGGGTGCGAGGAGGGAAAGGGGGGGGGGGGGGGGGGCGGACGCTGGAGGAGCTGCGCTCACACTCCTCCCCTCCCCCTTCCCCCCCTCCGCCTAGAAATTGAGGCTGATTAAGACAAGTCGTAACCACGCAGTCTAAAACTTTAATGAAGATGTAGAATTGGATCCAGGGAAAGTAAAAATGCAGTGTATGTATGTACAGCGGTGATGGGAGACATTAATGCCAAGGTAGGAAAACAATGAACAAGCAGTGAGTAAATATCGCATTGGAGGATAGTAACATCAGATCGGAGGTGTTGAGTTTGTAGAACGCAATAACTTACAAATAATGAGTACCTTCTTCAGCAAATGGAGGGACCGAAAGGGGACAGGGAAATCCCTAATGGAGCGACTATAAAAGAAATTGACACCACTAGCCCTGGCATTGTGCAGGATGTAGAGGCAATCGGAAAGGTGCGATGCAATGATCGCAGGATGGTAAGATCTCGAGTTAGTCTAGATTTGAAGACGGAACATAACAGACTAGTGACAAAAAAGTCCATAACCGAATTTGTGATGAGGGCGAAGGCAGAATAATTGATGATCGCTTCATGATAACAAATATATTCAGCTTTAATCGAGGAAGTCGAACTTTGTGCAGAAGCGATAAATGATAATTTTAGAGGTATCTTTACTGAGTGCGACGTAGGTGGTCTGATAGTTAACAAGTATACCGGTAAACTCTCTAATCAGTAGACATATCTGATTAAAGAACGCCAAAATATGAAAGCCTCCATTCCCACAGACAGGATAGAACAGAATTGGCTATCAAAGTTAATCAATACAGTCAAAACTTAATGAAATGAAACCAGATTTAGATGCATTTTTCGATTTAACGAATATATCTCCTTTTCCCATCAGGCGCCTGTAGGGTCTAATATGCTTTGACTTACTCGAAATAACGAAAGAAGACAGCTATCTGTCCCAGTGTAACGAACCTTTTGTCAAGAAATGAAAGGGGAACTATTTAGTTTGGTCTATTTTTTAGAAGACGCTAAAAAGTGTATTAATTGTGAGCCAATGGTTACATTGCGGAGAAACTTCTTGCTTTTACCAAGCTACGTGGCGTAAAGCGAAAGTAATATTGAGTTTAATTCATCAGATGGCACCATCAATAAAAACATTGCATGTCGCCTACCGACACTACGTGAAGTGCTGAATGTCCCTGATCTGTTGCGGCAGTTTGTGGGAACTCAAGAGGGGCAGAAGACAGGCTCGAGGATCTTGAGACTTACGAAAAATTCGTGCAGTGATTGTTACAAAGCGTATATGCAAGCAGAGAAAAGGGACTTCCTTGTCGGGAAATAAATGTTTTGGTCCCCTGGGTCCCTTCTTGGTAAGGTAACAATCTTCATTGCTTTTTTCATAGGTGCTAGCGGTGATAATCGTTTCCACGGGCCGAAATTTCATTTTCGGCGCATTTACACTCTGCAAATACGATACTGCGGTACTGCGTGGATACCGCTTTACGATATATAATTCGAGCGTATCGGATTAACTTACCGTGACATGCCTCCCTTAGTTGAACGAAGTTCCAGATTTAACAAAATGATTCGCGGCTCCCCTCAACTTCGTTAAATCGAGTTTTAACTGTAGCCGTAAAGTTCCAGACATAAAGAAGCACAATATTGAGAAATTCGAGCATGCTCTAAGGAATGGCGGTAACTTGAAAGCGGTGAGGAGGAAATTAGGCAAGGCAAAATTCACGTTTTTTGCGATAAGGGACAAGGCGAACAATATCATTATTATTATAGACAACATAGTCAAAGTAAGTAGCCGAGCAGTTCTATACTGACCTATTCAGTAGCCGAAGCAGTCAAGATAATAATGAGATATAGGCAGTAGGGAGGAGCCGCCCGACGCTCAGCCATAGCGAAGAGCGAGGTTAGGAAAGCTTTAGAAGCCAGGAAAAGAGGAAAAGTAAATTGAGGAGGGGGATCAGGTGATGATTATGAAGACTTTTCTTTATAGCCACAATAATTTAGAGACGAGGAACGGTGACCGGGTTCCTAGTGAGATAACTACAGATTCGTTCAAGGACGGCACAGATATCGTGCTAAAAATACTGGCCATCCTTTACACGCAATGCCTGGTAATATCGACGGTACCGGAACCTTGGAGGAACGCTATTATTATCTTAATCCATAAGAAAGGGGGCGCTATGGACTTGAAAAATTACAGACCAGCAGCTTCTACCAGTTACGTACAAGATATTTATATGGTAACCGATAATAGAATCAGGGTAGCGACCTTAGACTTCAGTCAACCAAAGGATCAAGCAGGTTTTCAGGATGGCTACTCTGCAATCCATCACATTCATACTATCGACGAGGTAAAAGAACAAGGCTCGGAATTTAGCGAATCATTACACACATGATTCATTGATTACGAGAAAGCGTTTTAATCGGTCGAAACCTCAGCAGTAATTCAGACATTGCGAAATCAGGGTGTCGATGAGTGAAAGTACCGGAAGATATCTATAGTGGCTGCACAGCAACCTTAGCTCTCCACAAAGAAAATAATAAAATTTCTATAAGGAAAGATGTCAGGCAAAGAGTCACAATCCCCCCAGTGCTATTCACAGCTTGCTTAAAGGAACTATTAAGAAGCATGGAATAGGGGCAATTAGGGACAAGGGTTGATGGAGAATACCTCACTAATCTGCGATCCGCTGATGACATTGCCTAGCTAAGTAACTCAAGAGACTAATTGTAAAGAATGTCTAATGACTTGTACAGTAAAATCATAAAGGTAGTCATATGAATTGATATTCAGAAGACTAAGGTAAGGTTGAACATCCTGGGAAAGGAACAGTAGCTTAAAATAGGTAGCGAAGCACTGGAAGTGGTTGGCGAATATGTTTTCTTGGGACAGGTAGTGACTGTAGGTACAGATTACCCCACCGAAATAATCAGGAGAATAAGATCGCAATGGACCGCATTAGGCAAGTACTCGCAGATCATGACTAGCAGTTTATCGGAATAGCTCAGGAGGGAAGTGTGACAGTTGTATCTTACCGGTAATCATCTGTGTAGCTGAAACGTGGAGGCTAACGAATAGTTTTACTTAAGTTGAAGACAACGCTGATAACTATGACAAGAAACGGTAGGTGTGACGTTCTAAGACAGGAAGCGTGCATAGTCGGTCAGAGAAATAAATCGAGCTGGTGACGTTCTAGATGAAATGAAGAAGAAATGGGCATGGACAAGGCACGCAGTGCGATATTCGATGGTCGCTAAGGCTAAAAAATTGGATGCCAAGGGAAGGGAAGCATAGCATGGGGCAAGAGAAGGTTGGGTCGGCGGATGAGGTTAAAAAGTTTTCATTGGTCGGGTGGATGCAGCTGGCAAAGGATAGGTTTAAATTGAGGATTATGGGAGAGGCCTTCGCCTTGCAATGGGTATAGTCTGATGCTGATGAAGAGAAGTAAAAATGTAATGTGGTAAAGTGCAGATGCTGCGAATCTAATTCTAAATAATTAATAAGTTGCGACGTAATCAATTGATGTGGCTTCGAAATTGGTCGCTATAGATAATACGTAACAATTTTTTGTGCTATAAAAACTTGAAAACTGCCTGGAATTAGTTGGCCACGAGACCACTTGAGATTTGAACGGAAGTGTTCTTCAGTCATCCAAAGTGTAAGATAAACATCAGCGATGAGTTACCTGTGCGAGGATAACATCCGCTAATCCCAAAATTGATCCGTAATTGAAAAATTGTTTGCGTTTTAAAGGACACAAAGTCATTGACAATTCGAACTTACTAGTCCTGCCGATTGTCCGTAAGTGGAACGCCCATATGTCGGAGCTGCCTGGAGGTAGTTTCCGGCCTGACGGAACGTCGTCGCCTGGCCGAGGCTACCAAAGCTGTGACCTTCTGGCTCCAGCTCCTCGCCTTTGCCATCTTCTCCACTGGCGGCCGCTAGTAGTACACATAGAAGAACAACCTGCAAAAGGGCAACAGATACAATAATTGTCAAACATAGGCTATACTTCAAAGCCTTCCACATTTCTCAACGATGAAGACGCTGCGGTGCAGATTCACAATCACCAACGCTTACCGAGGCATAGTATTTCTTCACTGATTGTTTTAAGTAAGCAGTGAAGCGGTACAGTAATTTCTGCACCTCTGATCTTTTTCCGAGAATACCAATGCTACTAGGCACATTTGAAAGCCTCCTTTTTATTCTTTACTATACCTGAGCGGAACTATTGGTTCCATAATCCGGTTCTAAATAAAGCGATCTCCAATTGTGTTGTTTATCTTTGTCTGGCACTTTAGATGTAATATCTTGCATGCGGGCTATAATGACTGCATGCCGTAGACTCGATGTTGTTTATGTGTGGCTGTACATCACTTAATTCCTGATGTTCGATATTTGATGATTGCATTTGTTTTGCTCTTTGCACAATGATTGACTATTTCATACGATGTTTCATTTGCACAAAAAGTTGTCACTACTGGGTCTCATACTGTAATCAACAAATTAATGTTTTTTCATTATTCTTACCTTTTTAATGAAGCCTTCAAATTCGCACCCACATATGCGGATATATACGAATACTCAGGAAATCTACTCAGTTTTTACGGAAACGTCTTGCTTGAAGAAAGAAAAATTCGTCCTCATTTCAGGTTAGAACCCGGAACCACCGCCTAACTGGGACAGTCGCTCTGTCGACTCAGCTAAAAGGTACGGCTAGAGATTATGGTATGGTGATAGCGAATTGATCAGTAATGAATAAATGAGGAATTTTTGCATATTTCACCTGTATTCGTATGCCTACGCTTGAATGGGTGATAATGAGTAATTACTCCCTTTTTACGAATCCACTCTACCCTGAAGCATTTCCTCAAAGAGTCCATTCTGCGAACTTTTATCTAAATGTGAAGGTAATCTAAGCAGTGTTGATATGATTTTAATGCCGTCAGTGTTAGCCTAAGGCTATAAAAAAAAAAGCCCACACGAAACGGGTATGGTGATTGTCTGGGTTATCGTTGAGAAGGGAGGCCTTTGACATTTAAAGGAGAGGCAGTGAAATTACACCTGTAGGAAAAAAAACAAACAGTGAAACCGATTATATTTACCCAAAACGGGTTCTTGTCTGCTCGTTTGTCTGTTTATAGGATTTAACGTTCCAAAGGAATTCACGCTACGAAGGGGTGCCTTACCTAATTCGGCTCACGGGCTCGGCTTCTGCGAAAGATGTTTTGCTGCGTTAACATTAACTAGATGCATGAAAGCTCTTGACGTTTTGCCTTCAAATAAGGCCGAGGGCCGCTCTTTGGTAATCTCGATTTGCAGTTAAAGGTAACCAGAACAAAACTGTGACGCTGCTCCATACTTGACAAAAAGTAAGAACGGTAGGTTCTAGTAAGAATGAATTTCACAACTAAAAAACTTGCAGAATGCATAAACTGGGCCTTGCACAGTTCAGACTTCTTGGCCATGGATGTTTCCTATGTGATCTTTGATATCTCGAAAACTCTGTTTTCACCCCTATTATTTAAAAACAAAAGAAACATTCTAATTTTTATAAAGGTATACCTGAGAGGGAAAGATGAGTGGGTGAAGTATAGGTAAAAGGTGATTACGTTAGTTAGAGGCACGTAGAAAATGCCAACTGCTGCACCACTCAGAAGCTAAAAACTTTATTTCCACCTCTTATCACTACAAGCACTATCCGCAGCTACTAGAACAATTAAAAGGAAGAAAAAGGCTTACAAACCGTGAGCATGGTCGAAGCTCCTCAGAAAAAACTTCAGCAGGCGACGCCGAGAAAGCCGGAAGGAAGCGCGGAAACAACAGATGCCGCTCGTGGAATGCGGAAACGTCCGGAAAACTAAAGCTTTCTTCGATGAGCCGCGCTCGAGTTTCTTTCACCTCGCGCCTCTGTGAAAACAACGCCGCGCGTGCACTCTCAGCACGTTCCAAAAAGTGTCGACAAGTTGGCGACTCGGTGCTTTTATACCCGCGCCACTTTTTCTGTCTCGGAGGATGACTCCTCTGTCTCAAAGTTCGCCGAAAAAGGGGTGAAAATGAGCACCGAGAAAGTGAGGAATTAAGAGAAAAGACAAAAGCACAGTCATCATCATCATCACCGCTGTCATCATCACCAGCGAGATGAAAGACGCGAGGCGACTCCCCGCTGGGATGTCGCGCCCTCGCTGCGCGGATGACATTCTTGTTTCCATGTCGCTTTCTCGTCCTTTCTTTTTGTCGCTCGTCGTCCTTGTCTTTCTACGGCCTACATTGAAGTGAGGGAAACGGCGAAAGTGAAAGGTGTTGTCTCATTTCGTGCCGCCCAGCGTCTTGTGCTTGGATGTCGCTTTGTTTCATCGTTTTGTTTGTTTTTTTTTTTTTGTTCTTTCGGTCGTCGTTAGTGCCTTTGCTCCACCCGGTATACCTACGGGCACATTCCTCCCGCTTTGAAAGCGAGCTCAGCGAGAGCTCGCCCATGTCAGACAATTTTAATTGCGCTTCCTGGCTTCCTTTGCAGCGAGGATTTCAGGCCGAGTGACATAAGAGGCACGGCTCGTTTAAACTCTGGAATTTAGTTCGTCGAGTTCGGAGACAGAGTAGCAATGTTTCACTGGTAAGTTTCTGCAGTTGGAAGTTGAGGGGATTATTTTTGTCGGGAAGTTTTGTATTATGTAACTGGGAAGCGCAAGTTTTAAATGTTCCGCCTCATTCAAATAAAGCCAAGCCCGTGGATGCAGAACTGCGTTCTAAGTTCTGCTTTGGAGGCCATGAACATAGCCTGCCCGTAGGTTCGACGTTTGAGTGAGGGGAGCGAAGGTGCATGGGAGCGGGAGTTGATGCTCAAGTGAACAGCAGGATTTGTTTTTCTGATGAAACACTTCTACCTGCTGGTGCAAACCTATCGGATGACTCTCTCTTGGTAGTGCTTCGTCATCTCTCAAGTGACGACGCTTGAGTGAGTCATAAGCAAACAAATGTGCATAAAGACGTCAGTCAGAATGGTGTTCAATTTTGTACTAATGCTAATCAAACAAAAAATGGAGATAGATTTTTGGTTGTGAAACTACTAAGTTTGGGAATTGCTAAAAAATTAATACCGGTTGAACAGTTTAAAAGGAAAACTATGGACAAAGAAAAAAGAAGAAAAATTTCAAGCGTTCATGCTAAACTATTTTCTTATTCGATAAACAGTGTTTATAGGTGAAGGTTAGAAGGCTTGGGGGCATCATCGTTTAAAGTGAAAAAGCATAAAGCTTAAAATGCGAACAATTTATGTACGCCATAAGCTGAAATCACCAAGACATGTCGGATTCTTACCAGAATGACAAGTGCAGTTTCATTGCTTCTTTGTAATATACTTAAGGCTACAACGACTTGCCATAGGTTCTAAACTTTGCGACTGGGGCGACGCCAGCAACGCGATGTCCTTTTTCTACATTATCTCGCAAGTTTAACAGTAAGTCCTGAAATAGCATCGGTAGTTTTCAGAGATTTATTATTTTCGGTGCTGTTGCAAACCGGCTGAAAAACTAAGCCCAGAGATACAATGCTGATGTATTTCTTTCAGGCCCTATCGAGCGCAACAGGTGATGAACAGGAGTTCAAGGCAATGTAGGTTTTAAGACATGGAAAGGGTGCGGAATTTCGCATTATAATTAGTTTGTTAACCCGCAGAGCTGGCATAGCATTTCCCTCACATGCACAGTCAGACACATAGGGCAGACTTGCAAGAGCAGTGCACAACAAATGACAACGACGATTACAGTTTTGTGACTCACTGTCAAAAATGTGTGTTAATGAAAATGAAAAAGTGCGCTGTACTGTAGCGTCGCGCTCAAGTACTATACATTCACAAATAACGAGACCGCACGGGAAGTGGTTGAATTTTGTATCGTAAAGGTGCAATAGGGCTGCGTTAGCAAGCTTTAGCATTCTGTATGGGATGAGAAGCTCCCGTTTCATCATTATTGCTGGGATTTGGTGTCTTCTGTTTTCTTTCAGCATGTTTCAGGCCTCTAAAAATTCTTGTAAGAACGATTCCTTTTATGAGTAAACTCCAATTTGCGAGTAAGCACTTGCCATTGTTCTACCTTTCCAATCAGTTCTTTTTGTACTGCTTTGTCCGTATGAATATTAACTACTGCTACTGCCTAATTATGTAAGCTGTCTAGGGAGGCATCATTTGGAAAGCATTTCCTAATAAGTGTTCCCTTTAACACAGTTAGAACACCCCCCTTTCTTCAAGTTCCAGTGAGTTTTTCAGAGTTTTTGCAGTCCCAGGAAAAAAAAATTACAAGCGTTCAACGCTGCTGAACTAAATATTGAGCGAAAGCATTAGCTGCGGGTGACCGAGGGTTTTTCTTTTTCCTCAGCCCACATATAAAGCCCCACTTTAACCAACCGATATGAACGTGCCTTAGTGGCCTATAGGGTTAACGTGAATGCCAGGGTCCTAGAAGGCTGATTCTGACATAACCGTCCCACGTAAAACGAGAGACCCAAGTTGGCAGCTCCTGCCAGCCCACGTGGGGTGGGACGTCACAGCGTCACGTGGGTAAGGCGTGGCTACCAGCCACGCTACGCTGAAGGCTCGAAACTTAGAGTAGTATTGCTTTCGCAATAAAATGTTCCGCGATCGAGCTAGGGAACATCGTATGTCCTGGGCGGTCACCCTAGGGATTCCTTTAACTAGGAAAAGTAGTAGATGTTTGGGTGCGGTAGAAATCATGAACTCGGTACAGCTGTTAGTCCGTAAAACGTGTGCCTGCAGACAGTACAGCATTGTTTTGAAATGTTTCTATGAAATAAATTGCGTTTAAAGAAGCTTTACTGTACCCATACAACTGGGTATGCGTATTTTATCTCGTTGTATATTTTTTTCTTTAAAAGGTCATGAAGAAAACAGATGCGCATACCTCGTCCTTACGTTGCAATCCTAGGGTTTGTTCTTCACTGCCAGAAAATCAACAAATTGCAAGCCTCAGTTTGCTCGATAAATATACGGCCGACCAGTCTCAAGCTGGTGTCAGAAGCGATATAAAGCTCTTAGAGATATCTAGATATTTCTTCTCTGAAGCCGCTTTACGTCTTAGGTAAACTTTTTGCTCTAGTTAGGAAAGCAAAACAATATTTTAAGTGTTCATATAATGGCCAAGGGCTATCCTGATAAGTATTAGGGACAGAGACAAACCTGGTGTGAACGAATGTACTTCGACTCGATTTTTGGTGATCCATGAGAATGAGTTTTCAATGGGTAGTATGTCAACTAGACCCTACCGTGTACTGTAATTGCTTTATGCCTAATACCACTCAAATTTCAAGGTCCTCATTCTAATTCTTGATTAAGTTTTACATGCGTCTCTATGAACGAGAACTGGTCCCGTATTCCGAGTTTGCGTCGTTATCGAAGTGTCGCTATCTCACGTGACCTCGAGACATCTGATTTGTCGAAACGTCTGAACCGGGTGGTGCCACTATGGAACCGGAAAAGGTAGCAATATCATGTTCCGGCGTTTCCGCCAATCAGGGGACTCGAAGTCGGGGAGATTGCGACACTTTCGACAACGACGCAAACTCTGAATACAGGCCCCTGATCTGCGTTTAAAACCGTTTAAAACTGTGGTGTGTTTTGCTTTGTTACCAGAAAGGACTCCTGCGTTTTTCTTATACGCGTGTTGCTGCTCACCTAGAAACGGTGCATTAACAACGTGCGACAAAAAATATCGCCAGAATTTAATGCGAACAAATATGTGGAGTTTGCATAAGTTTGGGAAAATATGTAATTCAGATCTCTTAGCAATTCAGCTTCCAGAGATAAAGAATTCCAGTTGTTTTCTTTATTTTCCATTTCGGGTGTTTCAGAGTTTAGAGGGTCGCGCAAAACAATGCGTAGCGTAGCTGCGGACGCTCGTGATCAAAACTTTAATTAGCGACGGGGATGTTTAAATACTAGTTTTGTTTCATCTTTTTCCTTTATTTCTTTTTGCACGTTGGTTCAAATGACTGAGGAACGAAGCCTATAAAAGCATCAGGAGCATCTCGGGAGGCACGAAGAAGCAGAAACCGGGTCGACAGGTCACCCTCATCTGAGAACCCCTCACCTATCCGAGCGCGCCATGACGAACCGAGAGTGGTCCTAAGCGAAAAGGAGGGCGATTTTTGCCGACAGAGCCACCTAATGCAGAGTAGCGAACCTCGAGTAGACCTCCTTTGCGATGTCGTCGACAGATGACGCTGGCGTATCTCACGTAACAAGATTGCACACCTCTGTAAAGCTGTCTACTCCTTGTCCTAGACGTTTCTTCCGAGGAGAGTCTGCCTGATGTACTGAGCCGAATGGGAAAGAACTTACTCTTACCTGCCTGTGCATATTAATCAATAATTATAGCAAGCATGTAGTTTGCGGTACCCTATGGAATATTCGAAAGTCATTACTTCTGATCCCGAATAGCATGTGGTTGCTTTGTCGTCATTAAATGACTTACTTATCTTTAAGATTATAAAATCCTGCGCCGATAATTTACTATTGATAAACGCGCCGTATTACTTAAATAATGTTCTATTATGACTTCCTCAGTATCAGTGATTGTTGGATTTCTTCGTGTGTGTGTGTCTGTGTCAAAGCGAACACCTCAGTTCTCAATACTTATCTGCTAAATACCTTTGGCTTCGTGCGCAAGATTGCGGCCGCACATACGTACGCACACTATACCCACGAACACCATACCCCCGTCCCCACACGGGCACAAAAGAAAAAAAAAAACGGTTTAGAAGATGGGGTTGGCAAATTTAACTGTCACTTTCATTAAGGTACCAAATCGTCCTTAATCAAGGATTTCAAAAGATTAACCCGTGACCACAAAGAACACAAAAAGCAATTATGTGAATACAAGTTATATCTAACAGACGGACTTTTCGGTTTTTGAGCATTTCTACATAAGCGGCGGATTGTTTTCGATGTTTATTTCAGAACGAAGATGTCATTTTACTCCACAGACTGTAATTTTTCATGAAAGCCAAAGCACCGATTTTTTTCTTCTATGGTATATGATGCTGCTATATGCTTTAAAAAGTCAAGCATTTTTTACATTCCTTTTTTCGTTACGAAAACTGGTTCATGTACTAGCAATGTAAGCGCGAATTCTTCTATACAGTGCAACTGTTAAATGTGGAGAAATATCGCTGTAAAAAAAGGTCATTTCGAAGAATAAAATTTATCGAGCCGAAATACAAAAGTGCAAATGAAATTATTTTTCATAACAGCGGGCTGCGCAAGAGAAAAAAAGAAATAAGCCGTAAAAAAAGAATGCGAAAGAGAGCCGGAACAAAGCGCTATAGTATACACTTACCTCGCTTAAGCATGAAACCAGGCTTTTCTGTCAGGCAGCTTTCACGTTGGGTCAGCTTTGGCTGGTACAGTGTACGCAAGTGCATTGCTTTCTTTCCACACACTCATTCCTCATTCTGCCATAGAACGAGCTGTAAAACCAGGAAATGATTTTTGGGAAGAAAGTTACGGATTCTATAAGAAAGCAACGGGACCGCGGCTAATACATCCAGGACTCAGGGGTCTCCACTGACGCAGTTTGCACAATGTCATGAGAAATTGATGTGCTGCTGTACCTCTGCAGAAGCCTGAACCAGTGACGTTTTTGTATTGTTCCTGGTAGTCAACGGAGCGTTCTGGCCGCAAGCAATGCGAGTATCATTTCATTGTATTCTAATAGAAGTTAAGGAGTAGCGGCTCTGATAAAATAATCACAGTCCATGAACAGATTGCGTAACGCGAAGAAAGTTGACAGGGTAATGGAGCATATCTCGTTGTACACCCAGTGTTTGTATAAAGTAGTGGAGCAATTTATCGAAGCATGACAGTTCCAGTGCTTAATACAACGGACCCCTTGTCTCGCAAGTACTTCTGGTTTTTGCACTTCGTCGCTTCTCTCTTGTGCTCAACTGTAATGCTACTCATCAGCAATGCTGCAGGAATTGCTGAGGCCAACTTCGGAGGGATGCTAACCTCCTTAGGATCTAATTTAATGAAAAAATAAAACTTCCTCAGCGTACACTTGTTATCAATACTTCCCTAGTACATATATAGCTTCCTATATAACCATGTATATAACCATGTAAAAACTACACATTCGTTATTCCCTTTGGAGGACTTGTCAGATAATCACGGCGATATTTTTCAAGCATGATAGAATTAAAGGTCCTATACTCCAGAAATTCCGGCGTCGAATTCGGCGTTGGTGCTGTTGTGAGCGAATAATCACGAGCAAGCTCTGACAGGGGTTAGTCGGGCGCTGATTGGTCGACGATTTGTATGGCATCACGACACTGCATGCCATTGCTGAGTTCGGAAGGCACTGCCTACTCGGGCTTATTTGAATGGGGAGCGTAATATGGGAATTTATCCTTCCGGTACATTTGGGTCCCGAATAAGGACGCTACTCCGGGTCCACACAGGTACTTGGTACTTTCCCAGATTGTTCGACGCTACTCCTGGTCCACACAGGTACTTTACCAGACAAAACAATTCATTGGCCCTACATTGGCAATATCCGGCCCATCAATGCCAACATGGGGCCAATATTAGGTCGATGTTTTGCGACGCCTGGGTTCATGCAGCATTGTTGAAGTGGGACTCCATGTCCGTGTTGGTTGATGCGCCACATAATGCGGCTGTTCACAACTGTATGCTAAGGAGTTTAGCTAGCAGGTAATAAACCTACAAATAAGGGGTTAGTGATTAGGATAATTACAAAGTGTAAGGAGTTTAGCTAGGATATATAGTACAAATTAAGGCCGAAGTTAGTTACTAAGCTAGTTACAAAGTGTATGTGCCCGAACGAGGATTCGCAAAGGGAGCCGAAGACGGGAGTAAAGGCGGAGCTTAAGTGTCCCTAAGCTTCTTTAACTATCAGTGCGTCTTCACACGTGTGTAAACGCCAGCTGCGCATTACAACTTGATCCCTTTCTGCCGCATTAGCAACGGAGCAGGCCAAGGCAATGTATTACCGTTATTCCGGCCACGACTACTGATAACGCTAACACATCTTGCCTCCGCAGTCGTGCCAGTTTTCTAAGGGTAAGTTTAGACGAAAACACAACTGGAAAACGACGTACAAGCGAGGTCGATTCCATTCGCTCATGCGAATGCGTGTCCGCTGAGAAGCGGCTTTTACGTGCGGGCATTTCTCATTACCTTGGCGACCTTAACCTATCAGCCCTGCCATAGATGACTCAGATCACCTGAGCTATTCTAAATCTACATATGATTCGAATATTTACCTCGTCGATTTACCGTAGCGATCTGGATTTACTGCTTCTTCAGGCAGAGTTATTGGAAGAAAAGAACGCTATCGTGTGCAGCCGATTCACAATAGATAACAAACGAATCTTTTTTATTAGTCCTCGCAAGGCATAAGGAAGCAATCGTACGTCAACAAGAAACGTTCAATATCAAGTTATTTGTAAGATATGCTAGAAAACATTATACAGTGCCAGCGGGCCATATAATACGAAAGCAGGAAAGGCAGGACGTTAAACTGCTGTTTATGGGAATGACACAAGTCATCTTGCCATCAGTGCCATCATGCGTGTATGCCAGCTGTTTGTCCGTATGCTAGATACTGCTGATACATAGCCGCATGCTGGACTCCTAACAACACATGAGGATCTGTCATTGCTATGACTACTTCATCTCGTGTTTAGCTAGTGGCGCAGGCGAGAACCTTTTATTTTTCATTTCATTTCTTCGTGCTAATAAAATCTTTTCCTACGTCCTGTCCCTTTTGTGTCGTCTCTCGGCACCAGTTGTAATGTTTAACCACATATTTTGCGTAATTACCGCCCACAAGTACACATTAACTAGACCAGAGCTGCCCGACTCCGCCATTCGCAGTAGCAACGCAGACTGGCTGCGTGACAAACGGGCTGAAGGAGGCGAAAGCGTGGCCTGATAACACGGCTGCGCATCTCTGGGAAGCGATTCCATCGCCTCGTACAGGGTAACCAGGTTAAAAGATGTCGTCGGCGAAGTTATCGCGAATCAGAGCGAAAGGCCTCTTAAAAACTGGACCGACCTTCTGCGGCGAGCGCGGCGGAAGTGCGACCTTGTTTTGCACTGCCAGCCGTGACGACAGCCGCCGGTGCCTTTCCGCGCCGCTGAGAGAGAAGAGGAGCAGATTTGTCTCCTAACAGACAGGGGGTATAGCCGCAGGAACACACACGTACGCTTTGCTGTGGCCGCCTGAACAAGTGGCTGGTGGCATTTTATAAGATTTCACTGCACCGTTTTGGTCCCGTTTTGGTCCCATTTTGGCTCCCGTTTGCCGCCTGCACTTGTGGATCTTAAATCGCTTAAATGCATTTTTTGACTCGCCTAATGAGTACTGTTTAGCTTGTGCTTCTATCATCCCATACATGCTCATTAGCACGCACTTGTAAGTTACCACCCCATGCAAGAGGCCACCCGAGATAGACAAAGCCCCGCTATAACGAAGCCGTCAGTCAAAGGAGAGACAGAAGATGAACCTGTAGAGGGGGATACCCGTTGGTCGTTTTTCAAAGCCCGGCCAGAACATAACGAAATGACGTTCCATGTGGTACTAAAAAAAGTGGTCGAAAAGAAGTGGAGAGCGAAAATCTCCAAGTACTTCTACTAAGAAAGAAGGTGCACACTCGGTGCAAAGCATACGGCAGACTTCACAAATCGCGATAGAGGAAAGGAAGATACCAAAAACATAAAAAAGTCATGAAACAAAGAATGCTAAGTGCAGAAAACAGTGGAGCAAATAAACGACGTGGTAAATGGGATTTAAGGATCCAAAGCGACATCAGCCAATTTCCGGTAATTATCACCACCTGATTGAGGTTCTTTAATATGCGAAGGCATCGCAAAATATACGTGCAACTCACGTTTCGCCACTGTCAAAACACGGCCTCTTCAGCTGTATCTCACCTGCCTCCTCGGGCTCAGATCTCGAGCTCACTAACTACTGAGCCACATCGGTGTGTCATGGAAACAGAGCCAATAGCCACAGATACCAAGGAAAACATAGGGACGTTTTTATTTTGTTGAGTATTACAAGGAGAGAGAGAGCGAATAGAATCGAAAGGCAGTGATGTTAACTAGGCGATGCCCATTAGGTTACCGTACACGTGGGGAGGCGAATAAAGAGAGAAAAAGTAAATAAAGCGGCAAGGAAAGGAGCCTGGCACATGTCCAGAGATCAGTAGTAAAAGGGGGTAGAGGCCGTACACATAAATATTAAGGGGGCCATGGGGGTAAACGATAAGAAGAAAAATCACATGCCGCGGCTGGTATCCCAACCCACGAACACAGAATTTCACGTCCTTTACTGCACCTACTGAGCTACGGAGGTGGTGGTTCAATATTCGACTTTCCCAGATGTGAGAAATCCACGTGCTTTTTCTTACGTTTTGATTTTGCGCAAGGGTATCTAGATTTTTGAAGCTGACTCCATTGTGTCAGATTTAACCGGATCGACGAGCCTCGCGCTGTAGCTTGCTTAGGTGAAACGTGTGTTTTCGGCGAACAGTGGTTTATCGTTAGCTTTCATTTTTCTTTTAAAGGAATTTAAATACGACAACCAGGACTCCCAATTGTTATTTTTTTATTCAGAGAGAGCTCGGCGTGCAAAACGGTTGAGCGTAGTAGCCTTTTGCTTTTAGTATTTACCTCGGACGCAACACGATTTCATTACGTGTCATGATCTGGCCTAAACGGCTAAGCAGCGGTTTAACACACAGCGATAGCTTCTGAATTATTATACTCGTCTTGTCGCTGCGCAACTTGGGAGAGCTGGCTGCTGTGTAAATATCTGTTCAAGGCTTAATACAAATAACGAAACGGGGTTGTGACCTCCAGCGATGGCTCTGTGGTTAGGGGTCTTGACTGCTGAGCCCAAGACATAGATAGGTCCGATCACAGAAGCGATGGCTGCGCTTCGATGAAGCCGAAGCTGAAGCGCCTGTGTAGTGTGCGATGTCCGCGCACGTTAACGAACCCCAGGCAGTCGATAAATTTCCGGAGCACTCCCCTACGGCGTATCTCATAGCCGATGCCACTTTTGAATGCTAAAGTTGATATACCATGTGAAAACTGAGTTGTATTGCTTCAGCCAACATTTCTTTGCTGCTGTTTCTTTGGCAAGTATAGATAATTTACAGGTGCGGGCATAAGTAAACGGAGCACGCTTTTCCGTTCAAATTAAAATCACTCGTTTTGCACTGGAGATAAGGGAACAATATTGTCCTAGTGAAAGGGCACTGGCGTCTACTACCGGATCGCGTATACCAAGACTGCCAGTTTCAAATATGCAACGCGTGAAAAATGGTAGAAGAAAAAGCTTGATCCGTTTACTTTTGCCCGCACCGGCACGTGCAGGATATAAAAAGATGCATTGTGCTTGACATGCAGGCACCACAGTTTGATAGGCGATATAAAGTTCTAGGCATAAAAAGAAATGTTCCTAATGCGGCGGTGTTCATAAATAAAGCGGAACAAAATTTGCCTGTCGTTAACTTGTCAAGCAGATGAACACAAATCGATAATTTGTTGATGTCACTGGCACACACCGCGCAAACGGGAACACAGCCTAATTGCCGAGGTTCGAAATGGCTGGCAGGAAGGAAGAAGAGCGCATTGGAAGTGGAGGAATTTTATGCGAGCCATACGCAAAAGTAATGTTTGCAATTTTTCAAGAACTTTTTATCTTCAGTACAGGGTCGTAACGGCAGCACAGTTAACGTGAAAGTAAAACTAAATCCCATAAATAACAAGTCGGTTTTAACTCTACGGCAATGCAAATAAACCTGCTCAAACACAACTGCGCGGTGAAAATATTTTCGGCGATATTCTCCAGCGCCCGAAGGCTAGCTAAACGCGGCTGCCCTGTAGGCGTGGCCGCGGCGATACCGCGACCCCTCAGTCCCCAAGGAAGCCTCCTACGCGGCGGCGCTCTGGTCGGCAGAAAATGGCCGCGGCCGGGAGCGGCTAAAAAATCTGGTCTATAGACCTTTTCAAAAAGTGGTCGTGGGCGTTGCCATATTGAATACTGGGCTGTGCTGCTAGCTCAGGAAAAGTCGAGAATTATCTCTCCCAAACCCGCCCCACAGCCCAGCCAAAGCGGTTTCGCCGAGGCTCGTCAAAAGGTCTATAGGAGGGAGTTCTGTGATAATCCTGTTACCCTTCCTTCTCTACTCTGCATTCTCTGCAATCTCATGAAAAGAAGAATGACTGGGATTTATTGTGTATGAAAAGCAAAGAATAAGGTCTAACGTCCCCAATATGACTAGGGCTATGAGGGACACCGTAGCGGCGGCTCCAGATCGTTTCGACCACCAGGGAGTTCATAAAAATTCCGAGAGCACTGTTGAATTTATGGCAGAAATGTGAAAGCCAGAGCGTTGCTGGTGCACAGGTGCCTCACTTTTGCTCTCAACATCATTATCAGTTAAATGCACCGTCATTATCATTGATACTGTCATCATTGCCATTATCCCTAATTGCAGCGTCATTGTCACTGCTACTGTCATCCTCACTGTAGACAAGAATTATGATGTGCGTTTCACGATCTCGGGCATGGCGCAGTTGGTTAAAGCTCTCGGCTGGGAATCCTAGGGATGGAGGTTGGATTTCTGGTGCAGATAGGATGTTTAATTAAGTTTTAATTATTGTTATGATATCATCCCTACTAAATTACCGAATTACGTCGATGACGTCAGCAGTTTGATTGACCAAATTCCTGAGTAAATTTTCGAAATTGCTGTCTAACCGGATGTGACGTCACATTAGCTAACATGTGACGAAAGTGTGTGAAACAATCGTGGCCGACAATACGAGGCCGTTAAAGATTTTCGCCTTAAAACGTTCACGTTTAGTTCATACTGCACGGAATTAGCGTTTTGCCTCCATCGAAACTCGGTCGCCGCTGCCGGCACCTAATCCGCATCTTTGTGATCAGCCGTGGAGCGCCGTAAACACTGAGCCACCGTGGCGGCGCAAAAAGGACAGAATGGCGAACGTTCTTCCTTCAGTGAGTTACTTTTAATACGGCACCGCCATGGTAGCTCACTAGTTAGGGCGTTCGTCTACCATGGTGGCCTCTTCTCGATGGAGACCAAATTCAAGGCTCCCGTGAGTGTAGCGTCATCAATTCCCGTTAAGAACCCGCCATTACCGAGATTATTTGGAGCTCTTCATTACGGCGTTGGCCTGTTTCGTTTTGCAGGCGTTAAACCTATACCATACCATACTGTACCGTACGGTACCGTGCCATGCCATGCCATGCCATAACATGCTATACCGTACCGTACCGTACCGTACCGTACCGTACCGTACCGTACCGTACCGTACCGTACCGTACCGTACCGTACCGTACCGTACCATACCATACCGTATCACATCATACTGTACCGTACATTACCGTGGCAAACTAAAGGAGATTTAATGCAGTTGCAGTAGAGACGAGCAAGGAATGACTAAAGTACGGATTGCGTAAAATGCGAAAAGAAAACAAGAAGGCTAGAAATGTCAAAGAAATGCAAACACAAGAGTTCAGGTCGTTTTAAATGGAATAATTAACATTAAAAAGAACCGCGACTAGATGAAATGCGCAAGAGTACTACATAGCTAAAATATGCGCTCTAGTTTTCTGTGTAATTTTTTATTGCGGAACTAACCAGCCGTGAATCAAAGGAAATGTCTAGATTTGTCTACCTATAAAAGCTGAATGGGTGCTTATCCTATACTGGCTGCCGATATTTGGATGATTTTCTGCTTCAAAAAGCGCCATTTAAGGCATTTCAGTATACACTAAGTCCCTTTACTCCAGCCATCCGCCTCCATGTCTTTACACTCCCCCCCCCCCCCCCCCCCCCCCTCCTGGTGTTCACAGCTAGAAAGTAGGCGAGGCGGCCGCTGAAATAGACTTCATCACGCTGTACATATGTGCACTTTTTTTTCTGGAGCTCTATGTGATGAATTTGAACAAGATTCCTACCCTGCACAAAAAGACAACTCACGGCGTCCCTCAAGAATGAAAGCGTTTTAACCCAGGTTCTATTATGTTGTTTCCTGTCTGGGAGTCATGATTATAACCCCACGCCCTATGCCGTGCGTTAAAGTCTCCCATTATGATTACGTGGTTTTTCGTCGCCATCGCTGTGGTGCTTTTAACCAGGGGTTCAAAGTTGGACGATATCACGGTATGGACCACTAAAGCGTCCACCGGAGGGAAAGAACAGAACTTGCAGGAGGCGGAAGAATGCATCGTGTATTTCGCAAGAAGCAGCGGCGTGGAGAAGTCGGGATTTATCCGAATACACTCAAGGAGATTTAAACCTGAAAAGATAACGATATTATTAAACGGAAAACCAATAAAGGAAGCGGACAAACTCCTGGTCCTTGGTATGTGGCTGCAAAACTACGGGAAAAGAGACCACGCGATCAAAACATTAACCAAAACAACGAACCAAATATGTGGAATGATCCGCAGGATAACGAATAAAAGAAACGGGCTAAAGGGAGCCGACGCAATCAGGATAGTTACTGAGGCACCTACTAACGAGACTTGGCCACCGAGACGAAATAAGAGAGATAGAAAATTCGACTGACATAACTCAAAAGATTAAGGAAACGTTCGCGGTCAGCCCTATAGCAAAACAACTTGGGCCCCCTACCCAACACAGGGAGGAGAGAGGCTAGGGCTAGAGCTCTAGGCCGAAGCCTGGCAAAGCAATCAAACTTCCTCTTTGTGGATGCTTCCACGTACAGAGACAGAAAAGCGGCGGTGCGAGCTGTAGTTAACAACCAGGGAAAAGAAATATCCAGCATGCCAATTAGAACCGGGGATGTAAACACGGCGAAGGAGGTGGCGATAGCTTTAGCCATCACGGAAGCAAACAGAAACAACAAGAGCTATACAATAGCAACAGACTCACATGCCGCATGCAGAAGCTTCCTAAGGGGGAGGATAAGTAGGCAGGCCGGCGCCCTCCTCAGGGAGGCGACAAAACTCAAAAACAAGCTGAATGTGGTATAGGCACCTGGGCACGGAGGGGTGGAGGGGTCGACGCGACAGTTCGAGGTTATACAAACCGAGCGAGCGACGACAAGGGAGAAACCAACACTACTCCGAACAGCTACGGAGAGCTCACCATGTTTTGTACGTTAGGGCGCCGTAAATACCCGCTTCCCCACAAGAAACTCACAAGACATCAAGCGACTACCTGGAGATGGCTACAAACTCATACCTAAGTCGCTACATAGACAGTAAGATTTGGCCTACGCAATACACTCCAGAATGCGTGTGGTGCGGAGAGATAGCCACCCTCTGCCACTCCCCATGGGGCTGTCGGGCGTGCCCGATAGAGCCCAAAATTACAAACCCGTCAGTTGAGCTGTGGGAGGAGTTTCTTTCCAGCTCCGACCCGCAAGGTCACCTAGCACTGGTCGAGCGGGCCGAAGAGGAAGCAAAAACCAATGGGATCCTGTATCCAGGAACACTACCTGCAGCTCAAGACCCCAACCCATGAAGCCCTTCCCATTTTGTGGAATAAAGTTTTATACTACTACTACTACTTGATACAGTGCAATGAACTCTCCGCGTGCCATGCTCATATTCCCATTGTACAGATGAAATGGTGCAAAATGTTGAAGATAAGCGCTGAGTTCCGACAATTTTGTGAACATACGCAAAGCCGCAGTCATGGGAGCTTCCGGGATACGGTAGTGAGAGTGAAGGAGCTGGACCTTTTCATGGCCAGTGCCCAAGCTCGGGTACACGTCCTTCAGCCTTCGCGGCCTGCCTGCAGTTTCTCGGTATTGGATTTTACATACCGACAGCGCGGCGCCGAGGTACCCAATGACAAAAAAAAAAAAAAAAAAGCGAAGCTCAGGCGCAGGGTGGTAGAGCGTGCAGCGGTAAGCAAATTTATTCTCGGATAGAAGGGCCGTTTAATTCCTCGCTTTCAAACGGCGTAGCGTGAAGGCCGTAAAAACCGGCCTAAAATTTGTTTTGCCCATTACTCTGTGGTTTGCTGGCACAGCATCAAATTCGCCGCGACATATTACGAAGAGCAATGACCTTCGTCCTGTTCGTACTTATTCATTGCGTTGCTATCAGCGCTATTGGCGCGTGTATCGAATTAAAGGCGGCGTTTTTGTTATTTTCACTAAAACCCTTGCAGCCCTCTCCTTAGTACATTGGAGAAGGCGGTTGATTAAACATTGACTGAAATGTCTTGAAGCCCGGTTTCCGATATTTGCCAGTGGGAACTTGAGGCAAACGTATTAAATTTTTGTTCTTGTTTCGGTCTAACTTTTTTTTATTCTGTTTGGAAGACACTATTTAATAATTGTGTGGGCAGTGGTGGGAAAATGATGAGAGCTCTTAAACCTAAAAATAATTTATTCAGTTTAGGCCGCGGATAAAAATCGGGAATGAAGGTAATGGAAGTTTGTAATGAAGAACAGACAATTTTGATTCGTGAGCCGCTTGAGATGACATGGGGATGAATCTTGGTCTCTGCAGATGAATGCCTCCATGAATTTGTACAGTCGATGATGCTCTGCAAAGGAAAGAAAACACTTGTAGCTTAAGATACGCTTATCCAACCAAAAGAACTACAAGTGCTTTTAAGCACAATATGGCATTCGATCCTAGACAATACGGCTCCGTAATTATCGTTACTTAGAGAAAAAGCAGCCCAAACTTGTTACGAATACAGATGCCACGTTAACAGCATCCCGGGATAGCAATCTTCTTTTCTTTTTTTCTCTCTTGCAGCGAAAAAAAGAGGGGGAAGATGAAGATGTAGACAGAAACATTCGTCGAATAGGTTTATAAACATGATGCCAAAACTCGTTTTAATCAGAAGAACAGACAATTTTAAACAAGTAAGAACCCAGACAGAACACACTTTCATATTAAAATGAAACCTTTAATACGCATATCATGCTGGAGGAAGATTTCATTAAAGTTCTTACATAACTTCAAGGGCTGAAAAAAGAAACCGTTCTTTGCACTTAGATAATTAATGCATCGTATCAAACTCAGCCTTGAACGCTCGATAGTTCTGAGTCGATTAATTTCTCATTATTGAGACATGTCTGAAAGGGAGGAATAAAACAGCAATAAAAATGGGAGCGAAGGCTCGTATTGCGCGACATTCTGGGACTGCTACCGAATATAAAAGGAGCTAGCCGAGCTCATTCATATTTATGCGTCCCTTCGCAGGAAATGAACCAAATCAAAGCACGCTTAACCGAGCGTAGCGACGCCCCAAGTGCCTCGAGCGCGCCGAAAAGTAAAAGAAAACCATAAGACAGAAGTGCGAGCGGAACTGAATTAAACATGCCCACACACGCGCAGAAACTGATAACTCTACGGGAAAATTGAATGCGCCCAAACTTTTAGAATACAAATCGAGCAAGTCTGCGGCCTCAGATCGTAGAAGCAAGGGAGTAAAATCAAGAGCAATCTAAACTGAGCGAGTGACGTGGCCGGTTACTCACATGGGTAGAGATCTCGGTGCCTTTCACGAGTGGACTCCCTGAATAATCCTTTTGCTCAGGTCGTAGACGGAAGACGCGTCGACGGGCGACGCCTGATGCCTCAATCTTCCCGCGGTTGATCGGGCTATCCTGGCTTGGCCGTAAGGGTCAGCAACGATGGTTGCATAAGGGAACGAGTAAGGAGAGTGTTGGAACGTCGGAATCTGACCGGGCTGCGCCAATTGGTACGTCGATGGGTCCAGGGGAGTGTATTGCTGGTACAGAGCTCCGGGATACGGTGAGGCGGCGACTGTCTGAATCTGAGGTGCCTGTGGAGCTGCGAGTACTCGAGTTTGCGCCTGGAGCTGCGGCTGCACTTGAACTGCCTGCTGGTGAGCTACTGCTGGACCTTGTGCTGTGGTGACTACATTGGGCTGTACACGGATCTGCGGCTGCCCAGGTGCTATAACTTGACCAGTGGCTTGGACCTGAGGCTGTGTGGCGACTCGCTGCACAGTCGGAACTGGCCTCAAGACCTGGGATGGAACGGCGGGTGGTCGGGATTGACCAATGGACGTCCGCGCAGGCTGCAGAGGCACCGAAGATGAGAGCTGCCGATTGTAGACGACTTGTCCTGGCGGCACCGCGACAAGAGGGGACGCTCCGAGCTTGTGGGTTTCGGCCACTGGCTTAGGCGTCGTCTTCTTCGGGGCACCGGCGTCGCTGTGAGAGTGGGAACCCTTCGAGCGAGTAGAGGATGGCCTCGGAAGCGGAGGCAGGGCTGGCGGAATGTTCTCTACTGGGAATGTTGGACGGAATTCGATGGTTGCCGTAGATGTAGTCTTGCGAGAAACAATTGGTTTCGGTCGAGGACTGGTCCGGGGCACAGCAGGAAGAGCAACGGTCTGGATGTCTGGAGAATCCTCCACCGATGTGTCCAAAGTGCCACCGAGGGGCGGCAGTTCGATGCTGTCTGGGATCCTAAGCACCGGCTTGATGGGTGCATCCGGGGACAGGGAAGGCTTCAAGCCACCTGGACGCTTCCTGTAGATGACGTTTTTGAGGATGAGCTTGCTCGGGGTTCCTCCTTCGGGTTCCTGCACCATGAATCCTACCACGGGAGCAAAGCTGCTTGTCGGTGTAAGAGAAGGCTGTGGTGCTGCGTCATCCTTGTCGAAGTCAACGACGACGGCTGTGACAGATCCCGAGCCAACAGCCTGTCTTCTCTGCCGCCTATGAAAGAAGGGGTTGAACAAAGCGGCATCGTCGAACACCGAGCCAACACCATATTCACCTTCGGGCTTCTTGTAAGACACTCCTCTGGGAAGCTCCGCAAGACGGCTCAAGCGCTTATCCGGAGAACTTGGTGCGTCCCCATGGACCGGATATTCTCGGCTAAGCTTAGCTTCAAATTTCTTATGTTTTTCCACGTCTTCGCTCAAAGAAGGATTGCGAGCTTCGAAGACAGATCCAACGCCGTAGTTTCCTTCGGCTTTCTTGAAAGAAATACCTTTACGTGGATTCTTTTTGAGCGATTCTTTGGCAAGCCTGTACAGACTGAAGCGTTCGTACTCCTCCTTTTTAAGGTGCTTGGGCAGGGCAGCTACGCTGGTCAATTCCGACTCAGCGGTAGCGAAATCTTCAGACTGAATCACCGCATCGAGGCCTTCATCTGCGGACCTCTTTTGGATACGCACAAGGCGGCCGGGGCTAGACAGTGGGCTACCGTTGGCTCCTCTTTCGATATAAAGGCTTCCGAGACCGAGTACCTCCGTCAGCCTGCCATTACCGTTTGCAGCTACCGTAGCTCCGGGAGGGATGGCAAGGCGGCCGTTTTGAACCACAGATCCGATGCCGTATGCCCCTTCGGGTGCCTTGAAAGAGCGTCCAATGGGAAGATTCAAGTTGACTGCCTGGCCAGGGCTCACTGGTGCGTTTGGTAAAGGTGGCGCTCTTATAATATTTGCTGCGGGAACTTGACCTGCAAAGAAGATATGCACGTTATTGGCGCTGTTACGTAGGACGGCTTTTAACAATGAAAACAGCGCTCACTGCATTACCTGTCTTGCCATAGTAAGGGTAGCATTCTACTAAGGAATATATTTCTCGAGCACAATGGATTAACAAAAATCACCTTCACAGCCGTACATTTACGCGTGCATTTCCCTGTTGCCTTCACATAGACGCAATTTAGAAATATAAGCTTTTCCTTTAATCTTCTTTATTGATCCAACTGGTTGCCCGGAGCTTCGCGTTTTTAAACACATATCCTCCAAACCGAGGACGTATTACTTTAAAACCTGACTCCTATTTCCACCCTGCAGTGAGCAACGTGACTATTCATTAAACTATTTATTAGCATAATGGACCGTGACATTTGGTCAGGGCAATAGCTTAAAACAAGATACAGGCTGACTATGCGGCATATTCACTGGCTTACCTGTTGGAATTCCACTGGTTCCCACGCCATATGGGATGTACCGTTGTCCATGGGCACACAGAAACGTGGCCAACAGAACGATTGCCAATTGCTGAAAAGAGCAGGAAACAACGCGTCGCGCTTAATCCATGGGGCACATTCCTCGAGAGCGGCGGTGCACGATCCTCCCAGTCACAAGCCTAACGCGACCAGCGGCCGCCGCCACCTCCGCACCGGCAAACCGCCGAAGTGAACCGCTTACCTGCGCCTTCATGTCGAATGTGGCAAGGTGTTCACCCTCGTCGTTCGCTTTTATAACGGGCGTGATCGGGTGACCAATCCCGATGCGCGCGCACCCTGCGGCCCGCGGAACAAGTCCCGGTGGCGGAGATTACCTCCGAGGTGAAAGTGTATTTCTTGGGTTGCAAAAGATCCGTATGGAGCCCTTCTCTCTTTCTGCACTCCTTAGCTCGCTCCTTAACGTGAAACGGGCCCTCACTAGGAGAGAGTGTGGCGCAGAGAGGGGAGGTTTCTGGGGAGCGACTATCAGAGCACACCATCTCACCAGACGCGTTCCGCATTCTCAATCACGCGCCCTGCTATAGCCAGACTGCAATGAGTCGACGTCCGGCGCGAAGACGAAGGCAAGGTTACGGCATCAGACGCAACGATGGCCGCTTGCGTCGTCGTGGGACCGCAAGGGATAACTCACAACTCGTTACCCCCTTCCATACGCAAATGGGTCATTTCTTTTTATCGCTCTTCCTGCCCCAATGATGACGCCCGATATTTGTGAAGTCTTTACTCTTGAAGTGCTTATGAGGAAATGTTGGCTAAAAGAACGTTCCCTCCTCCCGCTTTGCTCGAGCCTTGCGGAGTGCTGTTTACTGAATCTTAACGAACGCTACAGGCCGACTCGAGGGTAGCGGAAGTTGGCACGGTCCAGCAGCCCTCTCGCAGTCGCTTTAATAATGCGGTCTGGCCAGACCAGCAGGAAACATAACGCAGGCTGTTTGCGTAGTGCACGAAGGAAGCCAGCGGAGCGTTGATGTATTGCACCTTACTATAATTGCGCGCCTGGAAGCAGGCGCAAAATACAGAAAGAAAAGAAGAAAAAAGCTAAACTCTGTGAAAACAGGAAAGAGTGTAAAGTATAGGAAAGCTCTAGAACAAAAGGCGCCTGATGGAAGGTCCGGTTTTCTGGTTTCCTGTACAGATCTTTTCGCCGGTTCTCCCGAGCCCGCGGCAACGGTTTTCACGAACATGACAACAGGCAAGCGATCAAGGTCAAGGCGTCCGAAGCGCAAATCATAAACAAAGCCGTTTCTGAGGCACTCAGAAGAGAGCTTTTCGACCCAATTCTCAATGCGGCGACGTAAAAGCGAATGCGTGACATGCATGGCAAGTGACTCGTCACAAGCAAGTAATTCAATATCGCCTCGCCCTTCAGGGCAGCCAGCGATTGCTCCACACAATAGCGGGCCGTGTGGCGGCAGCGGCTCGATAGACTAATGCTCTAATGACTGCCGTGAGCTTGAGTAGGTGGTATAGGGGGGGTTAGTAAGAAGTGCTGTAGAGGAAGAGAGAAGGGATAGCGTTCCGTGTCTGGTACACACGGGTCCTTGACGTATTTCCGGAAAATCGAAAGGTTCGTCGTACGAGCGCGGGTGTACTGAGAGCTCGCGTCGAAAGATCGAAAGTCATGGCGTGCAAAGAGGCGTTGTTTGGTAAGAGCTAAGAGGCGGTGTGCAAAAGCGAGATTCCGTTTAATGGTGTCGAGATTTTATGTTCGTACGTGTGAGGTTCACGGTAGCTCCTGTCTTATCAGAAAAACGCACCAACACCCGGATGAAGAGGTCAGAGCGGCGTGTGCGCGCCGGCCTCGGCTGTACGCAATCCCTTTTGTGAATCTGTCACGTCGCTCCAGAAACGAGGGCTAAATCCTGAACTTGTTGACTCTTCTTGACGCGTGCCGCTCGCGGCTCTTGTGCTGGCTAAGTCAAAACAAGACACTGCGCAGTTCGCCAAAATGAACATCTAAATATAGTTGCAGCGAGCTTTATTTTGTTTGAACGTGCGCAATAGCCATCATAAGCCTGATCAAACTGCATCTGGGTCGATTAAAACGTCTAACTTTACTTTGTTTCTTTCCTGGGCGAATCAACTCAAGGGCGCTTGTATGCATTCCCATGGCTACTGATTTACTGGCGATTATTTGAGAGGAGAAAGATCATGGTAACACGCTAAAATGTATGATGCTTAATTAGACTGGACCGCCGTTTGCGCATAGGAAAAGGACAGTGTGAAGAAACATTGAAATTTGCGCCCCTTCACCCCACCCCCCCCCTTTTTTTTTTGTTTTCTTCCCCCGCAGTATCACACTTGGACTGTAAAACATTTCTCAGCTTCAGAGTCCATACTGAGAAAAGAAGTTTTTTAACTATTTTAAGGATGCCATGAAATACTTGACATCGCGCAAACTGTCCGTAACTTTCAAAACCAGTTGGCATAAGCAATTATAGTCACGATTTATACTGTAGAAGACAGCTATTTGTGAACAAATTAAGCGAAATTGAGAAACTCGTTATGAGATACATAGGAAGGGTGTAACTGCTTGATCACATTCTGTATACAACTGTGAAGAATGAATTCGTAAGTCTGAAGGCCAGTGCCGATGTCGCGTGTGTGTTTTCTTAGCTTGTTCTTTCCCAGTGTGTAAAACTGTGCGAGCGAATTGTAAATTAGGCATAAGTTAGACAAACTAAGCTTCTGCGACCCATAACCTGAAAAACAAACAAAAAAAAACTATAGAAGAGGTGTCTTGAAAAATGGGATAGCAGTTGGCCGAATTTGTGTCACTGCATCTGTGTACATCAGTATAATCATCTTTCTTAGTAATATGCAATGATCCGATGCCATAAATGGTTTACCATGTAAGCGCAAAGTTCCTTTACAGCTACAAGCAGAGAATTGAAGGGAAAATGAGGGGCTCGATCGTTAGGATACAATAAAGGAGCCAACAGTCTACCAGTATAAGGTAAACGTAGGCGATTTTTTTATGTTTTATAGTTGATATTAACAAGAATTAGTCCTGTAAGGATTTTAGGAAGAAAGAATATTCTTATTAGATTGTTTGATCACAGAAGTTTGCTTTTTCTCTTTTTTTTTTTTTTTGCTCTTAAAGGAGGAAAGTCCTTAAGAAAGAATTCTAAATATTAAGAGGGGATATGTACAGTCATGAGCAAAAGTGGTATACAACACTCAGCCAGTGACAGAGCTCGGGAAAACTACGTACAAATGCTGCCTATATAGCGACAGCGCAAGAGACAGCGACAGTGACACATGCATGTGGATAAAACTGGGCACTGCCACTATTGTTCCGATCACAGGTAGCTGTTGCTAGATGAAGTTGGCATGCAGTTTTCGCGAGCTCCGCCACCGGCTGAGTGTTGTATACCGCTTTTGCTCAAGACTGCACTTACCTGAAGGAACGGAAGCCTACCGAAGCACAGTGTGACCTGGGGCCGTATTTTAGACAATTCGTCATTTTGTTCAAACTGTTACGCACGCGTGACGTGCGCAGTATGACGGTGCCAGGTTACGTAAGCACACAATCGGGATAAGCATTCTGAAGAAAAAGAGAAACAAATGTTCGAAGAAAAAAGCGCTGTCGTCTGCTACTGTACATTCGCGCCAAGTATGAAAACGGCGATAGCCGCTGCGGCGCATTCCGCGATTCGGGCGCCTCAGGTTGCAGTGAGGACAAGTGAAATATGCTGCGGCTTTGATGGCTCTGTGTACCATGGCATACTTGCGGTCGGACATTCGGCAGCAGCTACGCATGGAGAGGCTGAGCGAGTTTACGAGACGCGAGAAGCGTTGCAGTTGAAGAGCAAGAAGGGCAAGGGAATATTCGCAGTGACATGACGCAGAAGGGGAGCGGAAAGTGGTATTGCTCCTCATAAGCGCCGATGATCTGTCACGTTCACTTATCAGCGGCATTTGAATTAACTAACACGTTTAAGGACCTCGTCGTAAACAGAAGGAATCCACAGATCTGCAAAGTAGCTCCTCCACTGGCGAAGAGGCGCCCTTGCGGCCTTCATGGTCCATGTCCGAGGACAACGCTCGCAGCTTCAAAGTATCAATTAGCGTTAGCTAATGTCTGTGCTGCCCACCCTTCTCGAACAGCGGAGTTATGACTGGCTACCGTCATGTCAGCAATTCTGCTTAAGTTTCTAACATATGTCGGCTTGAGTTGTGTAGAGTGCGGAAAGTAGCGCAGAGAGAGAGAGAAAGCGCAGAACTGACTAAGTGGAAAGCATGCGCTGAGCCTCAGATATGATTAAATTATTATTCGCTGGCGCGCGAAAGGCTCCTGCGGAACGCGAAAGCTGCATGAGAACGACAGAGAAACAGAACGACGGAATACCAGGAAGGATAATTAGACGATTCCCAGTAGGCTACTGTATGCGTAGAGGGGGATAAACGGAGAAAAAGGAAAGAAAGCGAGAGATGGCTGAAGAAATCGTGGCATGAAGCTAGGGCAATGCCGCGAGCGCGTGTTCCTTACTGTCGGAAAGGTAAAAGGAAAAGCAATAAGGAAAAAACATTTTCTGGCTTTATTAAAAAAGCAACCAATACAAAAGGTCAATAACATCATGCGATTATAGCGTATCGTCATAACGGGCTGTGGAGGGATCATAAGCAAATGGGAAACCTGCGTGCATATCTGAGCGAAATGTTTCATGAATCACATCACATGTGCATATCATACACATTCCTGTATTAAAATAGAAGCTGTCAGTAATTTTTTTTTTGCTTTTTCCATCGGGGGAGGACTCATTTCATAATCATTGAAGTGAATGCATAGTGCTAGATAAAAAAGGCAATGTTTAGGGCTGACGTTTAATGCAGTCCCTGTTGATCCATCGCTGCCTTTCACCGCGAAGTTCCTTGCATACCCACTACACCCTATGCCTACTGAGACTGTCGCACTCACGAACCGTCCAACCTGATTATTAGAAAGCTAGCTGAAATGCTTAGGGTCTCGTAGATTAACCGCTTGCGTCATCAAACTGTAATCGCTGCGCTTGGCAACAACCGCGCCGATCGATGATTTCTCTTGAGGACTAAGCGTCTGAAACGGGAGGGCAGCTATGGCCCTCGTGCGGCTGTAAATTTGCATCTTCATTATTAATCCTCTAAAAGATTGCGCAGCGGAAACGTGTCCCTATGACGTCGATTCAGTGCTTTCCGCAATTACAACAAGACGTCTCAGTTCACTTCACCACCCACCAAACTGCCTACCAAACTGCGGTGAACGAACTGCACGTCAAATTCGCCATATTGTTTTATTAAGCGGTCGCCTCAAGGGGTGCGAAATGTGGCGCCCAACTTTTTGTCATGACACGTCCTTTTGACATCGCGGTATAATGTGTATGCATGACGTATTTGCCGCTACACAACGTCAGCCAATCAGATTTCAGGAAGTCGACACCAAGCCGTACTTATATTTCAGTGCCCCATTGGAAATACAAGCAGAAGTGATTTCCTCCCTACCGTATATACCTACTTTCTTCCCCCATAATTACATATATTTGCCATCCAGGTAGCATGAATAGCTCTGCTAAAGATCTGTTTGCAGAACCACGTCATTTTGACGTCATCGCAAAAGGCCATTTCGACATTTATAAATTTCGCGCTACAAATTTGAAACACGTGACTATTCTGAGAACCAATCAGAAAAGCAATATGGCGCTGAACACCGGCCTTACGTGTCGAAAATAGTGCCCCTGCAGCTAAGAGCTCGAAGTTTGAAAAGCAAATTCAAAACAACATTGAAAGGTAGAAAAGCGGCACTCCTGTTTGGATCTGACAACGCGAGTTTGTAGTCGGGGTGCTGTTGTCTGTGGCTTTGAAATCACTCCAAGTAGGCTAGCTGCAACATCCGCACTAATTAACAAGTATTAAATTAACCAGCCGGTTTCCGAGCTCTTCTCAACGCAATAGCGCCCTTGAAATTCAAGAGAATGCTTTTGTAACCAACCCTTCATCGTTACGGCAATCATGAAACCCCACTTCAGCTTTTCTTTCCACCCGGGCTTATGTCCAAAGCGCCCGAAGTTCCGCTAACAATTTGTCGGCCGAAGCCTCCTTCCTTTACAACGAAAGTGGCCACTGCCCGTTTGTAAGGCCTGCCACCAAGAGCTGCAACACGAAACCTCGGCAAAGCCCATTCTCCTGTTTATTCGATTATGTTGTAACAAAGTTAAGCGCCCGAGGAGGCCTTAGGCAGAGGCAGCCGTTGTGTAGAAGGAAGGCTGCAGGCACCCACGTCAACTTGTCAAGAAAGCGGGGCAGTTCAGCCTCCTTTAAGTGCTCTTGCCCTGCCCGCGCCGCTGCATGCGACAACGTTTGGCGTCGACAGCGCGTCGAAAACGTCGTCGACGACGAGGCGCCTTTTAAGGGGGGTGCGGGTCGTCCTCCCACAGAGCAGTCCAGCGGGGGCCTAGGGCCTCGAGACATTTAATTCGCTCGCAGGGCCCCCAGAGTGGCGCCCGCTACCTCTTCTGTTTTTTTTTTTTTGTTTTTTTTTTTTTTTTTGCGTGGGTCCGGCGTGTCAGTCTTCTCCTGAAACTCCGCCATTTCTTCCTTTTCCTCCTCTGGCTTCCAGTCTGCCGACAAGAGGCTGCATAATCTTTAATGCCTCCTCCAGTTCTTCGGCGCGCGCAAGGCTCGTAGGAAACCAAGCGGGACTTTGGACAGGTCTGAATAAACAGTGCTCGAAATTTTCGCCGCGACCATACCGAGCAACATTTTATGGATTGAACTAAAGCCGACGGAAAGCTCTTTACGGTGGGCGAGAACCTTGAAAGATAAGTCCATCGTTCTTTCTGCCGAGACAAAAGCCTCTCGAGAACGTTCTTCTTTGACAACCCTCAGCAATGTGAAAGCAACCGTCGAAAAGGGAAGAAAAAATGCGTCAACACTTGGTTGACTACAAAGTGACGAATGTCATACGTGCAGCTTTAATGCGAGCCGAGCAGCCCTTCCGAGGCAAAAATAGCCCGGCCGCAAGTACGGCCGGGTCTTATCTGCGAGACAGGGGCCCCTAGGAAAGGCATTAATATGCGACACCAGCCCTGGGCGAAATACAGACACTCCGGCGCGAAGAAGAAAGGACGGCACGAAAGACACTGGGAGCATAATTTAATCAAAGATGCTCGAGCTCGGTGGTGACGTAAGTAAGGCAAAGACAAAACGCCGGAAGCCGTGTATGATTGAAGCTCCGAGACCGCGCGCTTTGCTCGCCCCATGCGGCAGCGCAGTAGCCTCTTGTTTCTGCCGCTCTTATATCCCGCTCGTTTTCGGTAGGTCCTTCAGCCGACAACTCCTCCCGTGCTCCCTTCGGAGCGCCCTAGTTCCATTCCTCTTCATCCCGAACGGGGAGTGCTCGGCTCAGGAATGAAACTACGCAGGGCGGGACGCGATACTGACGCCCACCAACACACAAGAAGCGGCGTTCCTCCTCCCGTTATCTTTCCTTCGTCTGTCTCTGTTCTTCCCAGCAATCCGAGGAGTCGGAGCTCTCCAGACAGCTGTGGCGGCTGCGAGCGAGCGTGAACGCTGCGCGCCGAGCATTATCTGGCTGACCGGTGTACGTGCTCTGAAAACGGGAGAGACGCTCGTGATATGCCCCCCCCCCCCCCCCCCCCCTCGCTCCTATCGAGCAGTGCCTCTCTGCACGGTAGCGAGAGGAGCTTCTGCTTTCGAGACGCCATCCGTGCAGCCGGAGACACCGGTCCGGAATTTCTAATTCATGCCGGCGGCCGCCGCTTGAGCCGTCTAGTGGCGACGGTATGAAACATTGGTACATGAAACAAAGCACAGCCGGTTTTTAAGGGACTGGCTGTGAGAGCGTGCTGTCAGTGTATTACTACACTGGAAGCAGCGCCGGACTCTTTCATGTTCGTGTGGTCGACAGGCGTGGCGGATATAAGGAAGGTACTAGGTCAAAAGCCGCTGGAGGAGGGAGCTGATACCCACGGGGCAGCCATGGCTGTCTAGTAAATGATACTTATGCGCTCCTTTATTGATGTATATCACCTCAGAGAACATTAACAGGCAACTTCATGACTACACAACAGTCGAATCTGAAAAGAAGTTTTATTTTTCATTATTCATTGACGCCGTGATTGGCAGAATGGTGACACATAATTCATCCATGACTAACTGGCCCTTTTGTTAACTTTGCTGCCTGCAAAGACAGCTTTAAGTGTTATTTAACCTGGATTTTGTGCAAAAAGCATATCTAATCGAACCTGGACCCATCACGGCGGATGTGCTGGTATAACGCGTTGCTATTTAATTCAAAGACCTGAATGCCATTTCAGCAGCGGTGGGCGCGTCACAATGGGGGTGAAACGCAAGGCGTTCATAAACATGCGATGTCAGAGGACGTTAAAGAGCCTCATGATGATGATGATGATGATGGTGATGAAAACATTTTTTTATACAGGGAGGGTACGGGAGGGGTCCTTAAGGGGCCGCCCCTTACAATTACATGTTGTCGAAATTATTCAGAGCTTGTTTAGGTTTTGACGGCAAGTCTCATTAAACCAACCCAGTCAAACCCATGCTCGAAGCCAGACTCCGTTTTCGAAACTGCCCCGAGTCTTTCTTTTATCGCGTTCGGGTAAACAAGTGTTCTTAACCTTTCAGCTGAGTCGATATAAATATATGTAGCAGAAAGGTACTTCGCAAGAAGCTCCTTTTCGGCAACCTCGTGGAAGATAAGAAAACGTGTGTACGAGAGTACAAGAACTGCAACAACAACAAAAACAACAACGTGCGCACATCGACCTGGCTTATCGATAAATAACTGAAGAAATGACGAAAGTAGTGAACGAGTAATCGCTATGCAATATTAGAAAACGAAGTATTACACTCTGGCTCTCGAAAAGAGAAATCAAGGAAGTACGATGGACTGCGAAATGAATTGAAGTGTGACGAGAAGAGACAGAAAGGTGACGACAAGGACCTTTCGTGCCTTTTGTTTCGCGTTACTTTCATGACCAAAAAAGAGACCGGGTTCTCGGCTCGTAGAAAAATCGGGCTCTGCCTCTGCTGACAAATGACGGGACTCCCCGGCCTGACGGGGCGAGCGAAGGTTCCCCAACTTGTGTAGCGAAGAGCGGCTGAGCGGAACGTGAGTAACTGCGCCATTTTTCTCGGAAGTGTCTCCGCGAAAGTTCTGCGGTTTCCATAAAAGCTCGGGAGACGTCCAATAGCTCTCCGCTGCCAAGCTAAGCATGTAACAAAAAAAAAAAAAAAAAGAGAGATTAAACTCGTTCGGCACCAGACTTGTTTAACTCATCGACTGGTTAGAGCATAGTAAAAAGGTGACAAACTTTCCACTTCCAAGTTTTCCTACTTCCGAACTACTGCTTAGTAAGGCACTGTTCTGAAACCAGCGCCATGACAGGCGGCCAGTAATTTTGTCAACGCATTTAAACGGAATAACTTGCATGCCATCATTTTACGAGTTAACCACAGTTCTTTTCTTGTGATTTGCGTTTAGAGAAGATCTAGCCGCTCGGAAGAAGTTAAAGATTGCAGTGACTTGTGCTCGTTTCTGCACACGACGTCAGAGGCTAGGCATGAGGATAGTATCCGCGCGGCGTAAAATTGTAACGCTCTCTCTCTCTCTCGCTTTTGATTTTAAAGAAAAGAAAAGAAAGAAAGATAAAGGGATGGAAATAACGAAACAAAGAATGCAGGAAAGAAGCACGACTTTTTCGTCATTTACATGTCTTCCAATATTAAAGGGCCTCGGATCTCTCTTGACAAGCTCACTTTTATACAGCCGTCAAAACGCTCGAAGCTTTTCCCCTAAACATTTTCTAAAATGGCGCTGTTCGGCTCTAAGCACAAGGCACGACACCAGAATTAAGTAGCTGCACAGATTCAAGCGCATTTCCTGAAGCGCATCTGGGTCATCCGCTAATCCTGTCAGCCATAATCACTGGCCATAAAAGCCTGATTTTGAATTCCGGCGCGAGATCACCACTGAAGAAAACAAAAATTTGGTCTTGACGGAAGACACGATGAGGTGTAGGACAGCGAAAAGGAAGGCCATTTCCGGCCAATGCGGCTCCTACTTAATGAGGATGCCCGGCAAAGGTTTGGTATTCACTGTCTCGCCTGCAAAGCTCTGAATTGGCGGTTTATTGAGGTCTTGGAAGACAGCCTAGCACTCTGAAGCGATAAAACTAAGCATTGCATGACTCAGCCCCGGATCATCAAATGACAGGCCTCAATTCTGCTGTAGAACACGGTAGTGATGTTGTGGACCACTGCGGTTTATATTTTTTACGCCATGATTTATCATTTCCTGGTAGCGATGTACTTCTGATTTTGAGCTCTGGTTGGTGCGTAAAAAAGGCCGGAAAGTCAGCGGAGTCCATAGAGAAGCGGTATATTTAGAGCGCAAAAAGTTTTGCCGCCTTCATCATCAGGTATACTCTGGTTACTTGCAGTTGCGCCCATTTCATTATTACAAAGAATTTTGTCCATCAGAGTAGAGGTTCCCTTCTTGCTTTCGGCATAGGTTTGGACAGCAGAGCGATACATACTTTAGTCGTACCCAAGGGATCTTATTGAAATAGGGCAACGACTGCGCTGCACTTATTATTATTGCCACGGAGACTCGTTTTAACAGTGCTGACTTAATGGCGCAAAACCCATGTGACATTCTGGGTGCACCATAATGCGTGCACTTGCATTGAAAAATAATGGGCCGCAGTGCGTAAATATGCCAGGTCTGTTCACATGGATGCTTGTTGCACGAATCACTAAAGTAGTTAGCTCCTGTTCTCTTTAAAGAACAGCACCGTTATCTTCTATGTGTCTGGGCAATCGATGGCAATGGCAGGCCTGCGCACGCTTTAATGACGCCCTTCCCGTTGATTTGACTTTGAGTACACTTTATCCGAACTTGCACACCTTATCAAGGGATTATTGGGGAAAGGTAAATGATGTCAGTGATCCTCAACTTATATAGCTTTTTTTTTCTTCGTATTTCCAAATATATTTCGCCCTCTCAAAACGTAGCCTAAATTACCGCCTATGTCCTCCCCTAAGTAGCCTCTCTGTGTCGCATTTCGACTGAGCAAAGAAATTGGAAGAGGAGGAGAAAGAATATTGAACATTTTTCGATACTAACGCCAAACTCAGTGCAGAGGTACAGAGCCCGTCTGTAGTGCTTTAACCTGCGCACCGAACGAAGTTCTGACAACAGGCATGCGTTAACATCATCAGCCAGCATTGCAAAAAGCGAGAGCCGTATTTCACGAACGCCGGCCATCGTACCCAGACAAGGACAGGGATGCGAGGTAATGTACGTAGGTCACGTACACAGCGTAATTGGTGCGGACCAACGGCGTGGAACTGTATAACCCCGTTCGGGAGCACTGTCCTTGCGACACAGTCGCGCGCGTATTGTACGACGGGACCGCTACGGGTTGCCATGGGGACACGATGGCAGGCAGGCATCGCAATGTCAAATGTCCTATTGTTCCCTTTTCTTTGCACGCTCGTGCGTTGTATGCAGTACGAGAACGGCCCGCTAGTGCGCATTTACTGTGGGAAATGCTCTTTTTCTTTCCTGAGAGACAGCCGCGCCCTCTAGCGTTCGAAATGTTAGGTTAAAGGTTGGAGAGCACATGCCTCGAAGTAACCTTGAAACCACAGTTTTCTCTACTGCCGCCTTTGGTCGTCGAGGTTTTCATTTCAGGCACACCGACAGAAAGGCTCCACACATGCAACTCACGCAACCTCCGTACAGGGTCCCCGAGCCGACGGGGGGCGTAACAGAAGAAGAACAAGAAGATGAACAAGAAGAAGAATAATAAGGACAAGAACAAGAACAAGAAAAAGCTACGTCGGCTTTGCTTACGCGAAGAACGTACGGTCACCCGCAGCTAATGATTTCGCTTCATATTCGGTTCAGCAGCGTTGAACACTTGTAATGTTTACTTCCTTGCCGTCATCTTGCCGATACGCTTATGGAGTTGTCAGCTACACAACAAAAGCATTTTTCTTTTTCATTTGGTTACCAAACTTGAGTGTTTTCCAGGAAATTATTTTTAAGAAGTGTCATAAATCTTGGGGGATTCATCAAAAAAGAAAAAGAAAATGTGGTATGCAAGCAATAGCTTGTCGCCATTTCATTACTGGATAAAAAAAAAAAACATGTTATAATTAGGATAGCAACCAATATATTGCCACCAGGCAACCAATTTATTGCACCGTCACAATATGTCTCGCCAAAGCAGCTTAGGATCAGGTAGCTCAGTTTGAAAGCAAGTGAATGTGTTGCCGATTTGTGTATGAGTGGAAGTGCGTTGTCAATGACACAATTCGAGCACATTGTTAAAGCGAAAGCTTTTGGAAACGAAAACCCATGCTCAAGAGTTGTGTGCATGACATGTGAGCGAGATCTGTACGTCGGATCTGTGCACTTATTTGTCACTTGTCAGTCATCTTGATCACGACATCAGAATAAATGAAAGACTGCTTAGCTCTGCTATGCCTGGATATATACGTAGCGAAAAGCAGTGACTATATCGGGATCAGAAGTTATTCCTACAGTCTTCTGCGCCGTTCGCCAGCAGCAAAACTCTCCTTGGCTTCCATGTCTAAGTTCACCGGCGTTCTCTAATTCGTTTACAGGAATGGAAAGGCGCAGCATCTGTCACTCGCGGAAAGCAAGAAGCGCCGCCCGGAGGCGTTGGAGCGCACTCGTTCCCGCTTGGTCCTCATAGCTGACGGCAGATGGGTGACGTCACATCCTTGACGTCACCCTAATTGAGTTACTGAACTATTTTAGTCTTTACTACCATCAAATTGCGGGCCAATCGCAGTATCTGTCACTCCCGGAATCCCGCTATTACCCTCACGGTAGACAAGCGGAATTATGAAGAGCGTTTCTCGACGCGGGGCGTGGCACAGCGGGAAAGCGTTTTGCTGAGGGTTCAAGGGATGGAGGTTCGATGCCCGGATGGAGACTTCTAGCACACACCTCTTAAGCGTTGCTAGGCAATGCCGGCGGAGCTTGGCGAGGAGGCTGCGCAGCTCACCTTGGCTGTGACGTCACGGCATACGCGAAGCTCGGCTCCGACCCTCCTAGTGGAGCTGTTCGCTTCAAAAATAAAAATCCCGCCTCCGCCAGGAATCGAACCTCCATTCCCTGGATTCCCAATCGAGCGCTTTAACCAGCGGGGCCATGCTCAGGTTCGGAAAACGCATTTTATAATTCTCCTTGCCCACCGTGAGGGGGATAGTAGCAATGACAATGACGCTGCAATTAGTTATAATGACAATGACGACAATAGCGATGATAATGACGGTGCATTTAGTTGATAATGATAATGAGAGCAAACGTAATGCACCGTGTGCCGCTGCAACGCTTCAGCTTTCGCATTTCTGCTGTGTAGATTCCACAGTGCTCTCGCAATTTTGTGATAATTCTAACTCGGCGTTTTCGACTGCCACTTCGGCTCAGGTCGCTTTTCCATGGCTGACTTTGTCGCAACCTGCAATGGGGGGCGCTTTCAGGAAAGACAGCCGTTGAGGTCGAAGCCGTTCTGCTAGTGCTGCGGTTCTAACTGTCGTGCGATATATGTGGCAGCAGACATTACCATTATCGCGCTACAGCACAGTTCTCGGGACGACAGACGCGGTGCGCACAGCTAACTTGGAGTGGATGCTACGGTTAACGAACAGGAAGTCCGTCTTCGGCGCTCGCAAGCGGCCGATAGAAATCTCCATAACAACGCGGGCAGGCAGTCTATCCTGTTCCTGCTCACTAAGGTAAAAGCCCCACGACCATTTGGGCGCCAGCAAATGAAGCCGATTCGTTAAAGCCCCCGCGAAAGCAAACGCGTTCTCACGAATGCATTCCCCTTTGCACTTGTAACTGCTTCTGCGTGGCCGAAAACGAGGACACCTTCGAAGTGCAGCGGATTTCTCGCCCTTTTGGCGACCGCGAACGATTTATCGGAACAGCGCGATATGATAATGATCTGTGTGCATGAATTAGCACACTGTAGCGGGCAGGCATATGCAAAATTCCTTCCCAGGACCTTCCTCATCTCCTGTTGCCATTAAAATATATATCTCTCTCTCTTCCCAAGACCGGTAAAGCGACACCGTGTGGCCACGCACTCAGGCCGCCTGGTTGTTCGTCGCCTGATTGCATCAAAGTCAAGAATTAGAGATCGACGCTATGAAATAAATCTGGGATCTGGGCTGGCTAGCATGTATTCATACCGGGGAAGAGCGCACCAAAGGCAGGACTCGGAGAAAACTATAGCGCATGTCTTGTCCAAGTCCAGCCTTTGAGGCGCTGTCAACCGGTGTGAATGTTATGAAGAGGGAATAGGGCTTGTTGCAACCAGCTGTCGGCGCTCGTCATAGCAAGCAATAAGGCCCGATATTTTCTTCATTTATAGTTTTTTCACGTCTGCAAGTGTGGTCGCGAAAATTAAACATTCAATTACTTGCCGTCCACCCTAAAGGATGCTTTGTTATTTGGAAAATTCTTGTAATTCATCATTTATGTCGATTGTAGCGCTGCAGTACCGGCTGTCGAGGATCATGCCGTCGTGTTGCCTTGCTATCATTGCGATGTAGTGTTGCGATTCCGTATGTACACCAGCCCTGCTCTCCTGGACATTGCGCAGTAGCTCTGGAACATTGTAAGATGCAGTTACTGAAATCATGAAAGTAATGGTCAGGCCCCATGGTGTTCAGCAAAGCCTTTCCTTTTTAAAGCTTGTTCTTTGCAGGCATCAAGTTGTTAAGGCTCCCATAAACATATCTAATGAGAAATATTTTGAGCACTGCAGAAATGTTAATACCGAAAACCTACGAGCCTCCAGAGGGGAGATATGAGCATTATTCATCAAAATAGTGGAATATCGAAAATGGACGATAAAACGGCGTTTATAAACAACTTTCCTTCAAAAATGCACTTGTCAAGAATTGCTGGATGCCTTTTCTTAGCCCAACAATCTGTACAAGCGTAAAGTTATTAGATGTTAATACTTGTAATCTGAAGTTGTACTTTGACACAGACTAAAGAAAACTCCCACCAATTTCTTCATTAGTTAGAAAGTGTTCCTGTGGCTCGTTTTGGCCTTGCGACCTTTTCAAATCACTTGATTTTAAATCGTGGCCTCTTCAAGAAAAAAAAAAAAGGAAAACGAACTGTGTGATCACTGCTGTGAAGTGAATTTTGCAGAATAGCCCAGACTCTGGCAATCACAGCGAAAAAACGTTAAAGTGACGTGCAATTAATTTAACATCTTTGCCTTATATCTTGGCAACTTTCGGTAATCTAACAATGCAGATAAGCAAAATATTGCCTCTTTGCTCTTTGAATGCATTTGCTGAGTAATCGATGATATTTTTTCAGCACATTTAGGGTAGGCTTTGTCCCAAACATTTTGGGGTTCAGCAGCGTGTCACAGATGTCTGGGTTTACAAGCCAGATATCAGCCTGTGTACTCGACTGATTTTGATTATAATTAACGATTATGCACGAATACGCAGACCTTTTGGATAGCGAAAGGGAAGAACAAAAAAAAAGGCAGTATGGACGCTTCATTTGGAGTCAGTATCACCTGGCTGCATTGAAAAAACACACACACACTTATTTGCGACGTGAAAGATGCCAGACGGAGAAGCAAATAATCGTTTTATGTGCAGTTTTATTTCGTCGGCGGCAAGCAGGTACCGTCGCCGGAAATACAAAAACTTGCACGCGTCTTCAAGTTTTAACAAGGCTGGTACAATAAACATATTAACATCAACAAATGCACCCGCTGCCTTCTGTCAGAGGCGCTAACAGAGCGATACAAGCAGTGCATCACAGACCAGCGAAACACGGCGCTGCTTCGCTATCCTGTCAACAGACAAACAATCAAGCAGTCTTGGCACACACACACAACCAACAGAGGTAAAACTTGTATAGTACAGCACAGTTCGAGTACGTTGAAACAAAATACCATTCAGCTTAACAACAATACAGACAACATTCAACATAACGACTTCCGTATTGAAGTGTGCAAGATGTCTAGAACGAGGTTGATTTATATGATCGCGGAAAAGAATGTTCATCAGCGCAGTACAGCTAGCGTTTGTACAGATGAATCGTTCCTTGAATTTTATACAGTAGAGCATGGCTCTGGAAAAGAAAACGACGCGGAGAAGTTGCGCAAAACATTTCCTTTTCCAACGATGAATTGTCGCGAACTCCTTGACGTCTCCAATCCTCCATGGAAACGATGGGTCCATGGCAGCTGCTGACAAAGTAAAGAATAATGAGGATTCATACACGATATATAGACGCTGGAATTACCGCCCTAGAGGATATGAAACGCGGATGTTGTGTTCTTACCACGAGACAGGTAGTGCCCTGCTATCGCTGTTTAGAGAATCGTCCAATTTATCTACAACAGAACGGGTCAAATTGCTGCTGAAGCAGCAGCTTAAATAATGTAAAAAGTGGTTATTATTATTGTCAGAACAAGTGAAAAAATTTGAGCGTATTCCATGATGTAACTTGCAATCATAGTATACCAGTGCTGGCAAAGTGACCTTTCGAAGCAGTATAACAACTCCAGTTATTGGAGTTTTACCCTCGTTACTGTCACCTAGCGCCATATATTTCTGGGTAGGAGTTTTAACGTTTGGTTCACATCTCTAAAACTATTAGTCAATGTAGCATTTTCAACAGTTCAGCTTCTCGATTCAAGCGATCTGCTCCCGAAATGACCAAGCATTGTTGTAGTGTTGGAGAACCTGTGATACAGGCTACGGGCAAGGTCACTTGCTTAGGAAACTGGGTCATGTGTGAAGCTAAGTTTAAATTTAGGACTAACCAGCGCTCATATGAGCTGTGGCTTGGCAGGTCACCACTTTCCGCCACCGCTTCCGCCGCCTCCACTCCAGGGTCCTTGACTACCTGGACCAAGTTGCTGCTGCCAGCCGCCTCCGCCACCACCTCCTCCGTACTTTGCGCTGTACTTGTCGGCTGTCATCCAGTCTGCCACACCACCGAACATCATCTGACCGACTCCTGTAGAAGTGTACTGCTGTGCTGCTCCATCTGTTGTCCAGGAACCGGACCAAGTCTGAGGTTGTGCCCAGGGATCATTTCTGCTGAAGCTCCATTTAACTTTTCCGACCCCTCCTCTAGACCCGCCGCCGAACCCGTTGCCTTTCTGCGCACCGGCGTCCCATCCGCCGCCCCCTCCGCCACCAAACTGGCCCGAACCCTGGTTGTCCCAGCTTGCTCCGCCTTGTGAAGGCAAGTAGTTGTTCTTTCTTCTTCCTGCCCAGGGTCCCGCCTGCTGACCGAATCCACCTTTGCCTTTTTGGCCCACGTCTCCAATAAAAACACCAACGCTGCCCTGGTCAGACTGCCAGCCTCCACCGTCTCCTCCTCCGCCGGCGCCTTGCCACGGCCCCACACCGCCACCGGCACCACCACCGGCCCCGCCATTGGCACCGTTACCGCCATATTTCCCGTTTCCGGGTCCTCCCTTTGCAGCCCATGAATCCTGACCACCATAACCACCCTGTTGCCATGGCCCACCTCCGGTACCACCAAACATTGTTTGCGTCCATGATACACCTCCGTTTCCTCTTCCACCTCCAAATTTGCCCCCCTGAGACCAAGAGCTTCCTCCGTTATATCCTTTTCCTCCTCCAAAACCATTTCCATTGCCTCTCCAGGGGGCCCCGCCACTTCCGCCAACGCCACCTCCACCACTACCAAACTTCGGAGTGCTGTCCCAAGGCCCTACTGACCCGCCACCATTGCCTCCCTTTTTACTTCCAAAGCCTCCCTGATCCCATGGTCCAGGATAAGATCCGCCTGGTCCCGTACCTCCTTGAGCCCAAGGCCCTGCACCGAATCCTCCAGGGGCTTTTCCAGCTCCATTTCCTCCAACTCCAGCCCAGGGTCCTCCGGACGCCCCCTTGCCTCCTCCAAAACTGCCGCTATCCCACGGGCCAGCACCCCCGCCCAACTTTCCTCCGCCTCCTCCCCCGGCTCCGTAGGAACTTTGATCCCAAGGACGCGAAGCACCAGGGAAACTTCCGAGATCAGGTTGTGAAAATCCGTTCGACTTCCCTTTTCCAGCCCATGGGCCCGGTCCCGCTCCTTTCCCACCACCAAAACCACCTGCTTGGTCCCAAGACGCCCCGCCATTAGTTCCTTTCCCGCTGTCCCAAGGTCCTGCAGCAGCTCCGCCATTAGCTCCTTTCCCGCTGTCCCAAGGTCCTGCCGCCGCTCCATTGCTATATCCGCCCTGGCTGGCCCAGCTACTAGTACCACCATTTCCGCCACCGGCTCCGGCCCAAGGTTTGGGTCCACCTCCTCTGGTACCTCCGCCGAATCCGCCCTGGTCCCATGGCCCCGCTTCCAGAACTGAATTTGGAGCCTCCTCCATTTCCAACGCCCGCCCAAGGCGCTGGTCCCCCGAAACTTTTTGCTCCCCCGTTTCCATAACCGCTTCCTCCCTGAGTCCATGGACCTGCTCCTCCTTTAGCTCCGTTCCCAAACCCGCTTCCTCCTTGAGCCCAAGGACCTGCTCCTCCTTTAGCACCATTCCCGAAGCTACCAGAGTCCCACGGACCGGAAGAAGAAAGCTTCTTTCCTCCATTACCGTTACCTCCGGCAGCCCAAGAGGTGGGGCCTCCACCAGCTCCATTTTTGCCCCCTGCGAAGCTTCCGAACCAAGGTCCAGCGCCGTAACTAGCTTTGCCGTTATTGCCATTCCCTCCTTGCGCCCAAGGTCCAGCCCCTGATCCTGTCTTGCCATTTCCAGAGCCCCCCTGTGCCCACGGACCTGCTCCGGCTGGGCTATCCTGCAGCCAAGCATCTGCGCCGCCAAAACCTTTTGCGGCACCGCCGCCTTGGGCCCACGGACCAACGCCAACATTGTTCTTTCCATATCCACCAGATCCACTAGGTGCCCAAGAGTCTTGAGGCACTGCTGTTTTACCTCTCCATGGTCCACTCTGAGCATTTTGGGAAAAAGTCTTTCCACCCTGGTCCCACGATGCACCTCCGCCGAACCCTCCTTTTCCACCTCCAAACTGACCTTGAGCCCACGATGCACCACCACCACCACCACCGCCGAGTTTTCCACCGCCGAACCCACCCTGATCCCAGGAATCAGCTCCACCTCCGAATTTGGAGCCTTGTGAGATGTCCCAGCTTGCTCCTTTCCCGCCTGATCCACCGAAACCTCCGCCGAACTTGGATCCCTGAGAGAAGTCCCATCCGGCTCCTTTGCCACCTCCTCCAATGCCGCCACCTTGACTCCATGATGCACCGCCGCCACCACCATAACCTCCAGCTTGGTCCCATGGTCCAACGCCACCAGCACCTCCGAACGATTTGCCATCACCACCGAATCCTCCGGCCTTTCCAGCTCCAGCCCAAGAATCAGCGCCAGTGCCGCCTCCGTAGCCAGCTGTCGACGTTTTTCCGGCACCAGCCCACGGACCAGCGCCTGCGCCAAAGCCGGTGCCGCTTGAACCTTTACCCGAGTTCGCCCACGGTCCAGCTCCGCCACCGAGTCCACCAGTACCGGCGTCGGCCCATGAGCCAGCGCCGCCATATCCGCCACCATTGCTACCTTTGCCGGCATCTGCCCAAGGTCCCAGTCCCCCGGATCCTCCGTAGCCGCCACCAGCGCCAGAAGAGCCTTTGCCTGTGTCAGCCCACGGACCGAGACCAGCGCCGCCGCCACCGCCACCACCACCATTGTAGCCGCCTTGTCCTCCAGAGGCCCATGATGAGGCACCACTACCACCTCCTCCGACGCCTTCGTACCAGCCAGTCTGTGCTGTTGCTGAAGCTTTCAGCGGCTCGAGAGCCGTTTTATCTGCTTTCTTTGTTTCCACCTTCTTTTCTTCGCATTGTGCGGCGTTTACGTTGAGTATTAGGAATATCAACGTCACCACCTAAAAAACAAGACACTCCGTGAGATGCACAAAGTATATAAGTATATAAGAGAAGCTTATTAAAGCAGACAGTAATTAAATTAAGCCGTCAGCGGCATGAATAAACGAGCAGGTTGATAACAGTTGCTAAACTAGGTTTAGTCATGTTCATCCGCATTGGCAGAAAGCGCTGTTTCTGGACTGAATGCTATAGCCGGTAATAAACGAACACGGCTGCAGTGAGTGTTGCCACCGAACACTGTCAAGTGTCAGTGAGCTGCTCTGTTCGTCCAGTACGTTTAGACAACGCGATTGCTAAGAAATAATGCAGCCCTGCTTCTCGAGAAGCGCTGAAGGGACGCATTACCTTTTGTTGCCCCGTTAGCCCGCACAGCGCGGACACAATGTACGCGGTTCGCAACGCGACACTGATTAAAATAGCCGCGGACAGCGCTGGAAAACAAGAGTCGAGCGGTCAGTGCGGGGGAACACAAAAGAGCCCGCCGAGAGCAGGAACGTCGGAGTAGGAAGAATGCTCGGATCGCGTTGGCGCGGCTTTGCTCCCGAGCGCTGCTCCGTCTACGGCAGCCAACAAGAATGGCCATTGGGGCGACTGTGCGCCGCCAGCACTCATGCATGCAGAATCACTTCCGATGTTGCCGATCCTCCTCAGTCGCGCTCGAGTGCACATCACTGTTGATAGAAACGGGGCCGCAGCAGCTGCCGCTCGCCAGTCTCGTCGCCAGCAAAAACGGGCCTCGTAATTTCGGGGGCAAAAGAAAGTAAAGGCGCTGCACGAGGAAACAAATATAACGGGAAGAGGGTCTGCTTGGAATCCTCGTATTTTCATAAAGGCTTTGTTTCGTCGCGGCCAATGACGGAGAGAGAAAACGAGCTGAAGATGATCCGTCACGTAACCTGTTGTGCAACACGACGTCTCGTTATAAAGAACGGCCTGCAGAAAACGTAGACGCGTATTTTGGTTGCGAGGAGAGTGCTGAGAGAGAGGGCGATAAATACGGCGAGGGCGAATACTGTGTCGAGGGCAAGTCGCTAACAAGGGTTGCCCAATGACCAAATGAATTCTTGCGCCATCTGCTCGACGCGCAGGGAGCTTGGCTTACTTGTTTGTTTTGGAGGGAACCTGCGATTCAGCGGAGACAATTGGGAGGGTGACGAAAGCAAAAAAAGGAACCCGAAATCCTTTTAAGGGAAGCCAAGCCTAGAAGAGGGGGTAGTGCCCGGGCTGCAGCGGAAGTGCGTGCTCGAATTAAGACCATTCTGAAAACGCTAGTGAGGGGAAGCCGCGTACGCCTCCGTACAGTTGAACCAAGGTGGGCAGTGACAGGGATAAGTTTGTCGAAGAAAGAACATTTATTTAGGTTGGCTTTCAATTTCTCCGTCTAAAGCCTTAAATTTCGTCATTTTTTATGGAATAGGCTGGCTAAGTATTTCATTGCTTTTTCTTTTTTTGATGTGGTTACCATTTCATGAAATGCTGCTTGTTGGTTAATAGCGATCCTTCCGCAAATAAAAGAGAACTGAACAAGGTTTGAGGGGTGCCTCAATTCGTAAGCCAAGCCAGCGTTTCGACAATATGACTTGTCTTCGTGTGGTCTCAACCTTCGTTCAGTTCTTTTTATAAGGTGTAGCCATCTTCTTCCTCTCGTTTTACCCTGCTCCACATAGAGCTTTCTCTAATCGAAATCGTACAGGGATCGGCCTTTTGATTTTCGCTGAACATTTTTATTTTACCGCGAAATATTTTTAAAAATTTGCTACGAACAACAGTCACTTTCTGGCATTGTAAGACATTCAGTTCTCAGTGAAAAATCGGAGATCAGATGCGGCACCTGTGAGTTTCTCTGTCACTTTGAATGTAAAGGTGGACACCTGGCGCAAAATATATAGATTACGTTTTCAGCAGCCTAAAGAGTTGAGTGTCAGTCAGGCAGGGTTTATAACGGAATGATTCTCTTGTTACATGTCTTCAAGTCAGATAACTGCGTGCCGTTAAGTAACACTGCAATCAAATTCAGCGATTCCGACACCCCAGAAGAACATTTATGCTTAAATATTTACTGAGAAGCAGGGAATATGGCTTAACACCAAGCCCATGTACAGCACTTGTCAAAAGTTCAAAGTTTTTGAGGTAATCCACATAATTGGGCCCTATAGCTATTCGAGACGGCAGAACCAAAACTCGCCTTGCCTTCAAGGGATTTAGAACACTGGAAAGGCATGACAAATGAGTAAGTAATGCATAATAAATGAATATATTGCGAGCAACACGGCGTGGTACAGAAGCAAGCCTCCCAGGCGCTAAATGTCTGACAAAGACTTAACATACACAGATGTGGAGATGTGTAACCCTTCCGGAGCTGTCTATGTTGTTCAATTCGCAATTATGCCTTGACTGTCTGACGTAAAGGAAGATTATTGGGCCTTAGGGAGTACACTAGAGCCCATTACCTGCTTGCAAGCGACAAAACCGCTAGTTATGATTCGGTAACCCGTTCGAAAACATCTTCGAAAGCGACAGAGTACTCCGTTTACTTTTCGAGAAGCATCTCGAGGTTTACTTTTCCAGGCGTCTGGGACTGTCGGTGTGTCTTTTCAAACTATATCTCACTTTCGCGAAATAACAGAATTTTGCTTCGCGTGAACTAAAAGAACCCCATGATAAGCACACGAAACCAGTGATGGGAATTTTTACAAAACCAGGCGTTTCTAGGCGACCATTCACTGCGCATGTCATTGACGCAAGTTATCGCTAGGTCGTCGTAAAAGTATGATAAGGGCGCTGGCTGCTTCGTACCTAACACGGATACATGCGAGCAATCCCCGCCAACTCCCGTTCCTTCCCGTAAATCGCGGTTTTCCGCCCGGAATCAGCGTACAAACATAACTGAATCTTCCGCTTAGTTCGTAAATACATTAGCAAACCTATAGGTAAGTACGTTTTACCATCGTTCTGCAACACAGAGACCGCGCTTCCGGGTTAAAAGTAGCGTTGAAGCACCAACAACACCCGCCAATACGAACGACCACGTGGGCGCTCCCGTCGCTGTTCCTTCTGTTCCATACCCCGCCCGCTGTACCAGCTTCTACAACACGCAACCCAGAGCGCTGTCCTTCGGACTCCACGTAATTCTCTCTTGAAGCACAGGGTACAGTCCATCGGAAACCTTCCAGAAGCACTTCCACATGACCCTGATCGTCGACGCCCTCACCACCACGCGAATCCGTCAAGGGACGGTGCCATAGAACATGCGGTGCCTACCTTGCCCGTGCTAATCCCCGGAGAAGCCATGGCGGTGCGGTTTGTGGCCATGGCTGAATGGCCGTCTGTATATATACCCCGGCCCCGCGCTAGGCGGTGATGAGAGGCGACCCCCACCCCCCTCTGACGTTGTTGCGGGTCATCTTGTTGTAAGGAGGCTCGAAGAAGGGGAAAGTGACGGCGCCCGGACAGCGTCGCCGTTGGAAGGCGAGGGGTCGGCTCTTAGTTTCACCGCCTCCTCGCATCTCTCTTAGGCGAAGAATGGTTCCTGCGGGGACCAGGTGAGAGCGCGGTCCCACGCTCATCCGTCGGCTCTCGCTCGCCCGCGCTCCGCACCATCTTCATCGACGGGCCATGAGTCGTTGTCCACCGCGCACAGGTGTGTCCCCGCTGCACTACTTTCGGAGGCAGAAAGAACCCTTTTCTTGACAGTGGGGGGAAATACGAATAATTCAACGTAATCTTCATTATCGTTGTGTCCATCGAGAAAACAATCCGGAAACAATCTTATGCAGCATCGAATTCGTGGCGTGCGAAAATATTAGCTACAAATCCAGCTCCTATACTCACACAAAATCATGGCATAGAAGCATTTGGATGTTTAAAGCATTGCTTTTGTGATTAAGCGCTGTAATTTTGGTTGTGACAGATATCCCATGCAGCAAAGGAACTTTAGTGGCCGCTTGTTATGTTCAAATCTTGTTTGTTGTGAAGTGTTCCGTAAGCCAGATACAATTAAATTTCCGCGCTGATTATAAGAAAGAAGTTATTAACCGCTTCATGAGGTCGTAATAGCTCTCGCCATAATGCGCATTTTTTATCTCGCTTTAAAGCTCCACAAATAATCGATTAAGGGGCTGAATTCTAGAATGTAAATAAAGGAGTGAACCTATCAAAATATACCCAAATTATCAGCGACCACACTGAATGGTTGAATTAAGAATGAAAATCAGCAAGATTAAAAATGGCCGCTTTATAGTGTAAAGCACAACTAAAATATCGTAAATACAATAATAAAGAACGAAACCAACCAGGCTGCGCTGCTTGAAACCGTGCAGACTTTAGCCGATATAGTTTCTACCTCCAGCGCCACAGCACCTGCGTAAAGGCTCGTATCGATGTTGACATTATTCGCAGTATTTTTGCCCTATACTGTGGCTGGTTGACTACTTACATTGAGAAGAAGGAATACACTAGAAATCTTATGGGATGGAATAGAGTTGCAGCAACGTTCCCGCAATGGTAGCGAAATTTAGGATCCTCTTATGCTATGCATACGACGTCTATAAACAGGAGCAGTTTATGGTCAACCCCGTTGAAAGTTTTTTAATAATTCTTAGGCAAGCAAAAGCACGCCATCGGATACCAAACCGCCACTCACTACAAGCTCAGAGGATATATTCCATCAGGTTCGACCTCGTTCCATTAAGAAAAAGAACATGGTCTACCTGTCGAGTTCACGCGGACGCACCTCTTAGCTGCGCCTTTGACAGCCGCATGGGGCTGGCCTTCTGACGAGCCCACCCTACCTTGCGATTAGATTGCCTTAGCAAATGCGTATGCAGTGCTATGCTAATTTTACACAAAAGTTGTAATCTTGTCACCTAATAAATGAGTCAAAACGTCAAAAAAAAAAAAAAAAAAACGTTGGAAGCTTGTATGCATACTTGTAGCCCATAAACGAAATGTCCGATGTTAGACTGCCACCCAGCAAAGGAGTTGAAATAATCCCAGCTAAACATCCTGAATATGGCTGAGTGGTAACTAACATATAGTTCGAGGCATCGTTTCTTGAAGAGAATGCAATTATAAGTAACTCTATTCTTTAAAAGCTAACAGAGCAAAGATGCGTTCCCTCGCTCAAGTTCGCGCTGTATCCATCGAGGCCACCTAAGGAGAGAGGGTAGAGAGAACGCTGACAGTGATCAATAGCTTTAGTGCGGTTGTAAACACGCCTAACTCGCAACATATTGAACATTCTTGGTTTGGGGGATCCGTAAGAGCTTTGAAAATATCATGCTGTCCCACTAATCAAGTGATTGGACGTTGTATAGAAAACGTTTTTCGCTTATTATACGTCCAGGCACACATAAAAGACTGCATTGCGCAGACAATTTGCACAAATTTTCTCTGCGCCCAGCTGAATTCTGTTCCCTGCAGGAAAAAAAAAAAGCAATTATTCAACGCCGCTGAACCGAATATGGAGCGAAAGCATTAGCGGCGGGTGACCGAGCGTTCTTCTTCTTTCTCTCCTTCATCTTCTTCTTCCTCCTCTTCTTGTGTTTAAATAAGGACACGGACACGTGGCGTTATTGCTTTAGCAATAAAAGCCCCTTTCGCAACATCATGCCATTATTAATTACGCTTCCGCCTCTCTTTCGTTCCTACCAACAGGACACCGCGTCCTCTCGTTCCAACATCAGACGTTCACTTGCTCATTACTGACGTTTCAGAGCACATCCCGTTCAGCAAGGAGACAACACACCGCGCGACTCGGCTTAACACGAGCACGCAGACATGATCGCAGACGACGAGGAGAGCGATTAGTGCACACCCGCCGTCGCCGACAAGCAACAACAGCAAATCGCCTCCGAGCGAAGCACAGCCGCATTCGCGCGGACGTGAGAAGAGCGCGCGCGACCGAGCCGACAATCACGGGGCCCCTCGACGGGAGATGCGCCCGCGCAAACGGCCCACTGCTTGCCGGCGCCCCTAGCGCTAGCTCGCATGCGCGAGCGGAAACATGACCGAGACTGTCTAGAGGAGAAAGTTGTGGTCTGCCGACGGACAAAGGAATTCATTCGTTGCGTCAATCGCCTGTGCGGAACAGATAGGGTGAGGGAATAGATCAACGAGATCGTAATTTTCTAGGGATCGCCCTAGTCAGAGTGCAACAAACCTTTGGTGAGCGCATTCTTCAAGGGTCGGCTAGTATCGCTCGCCCCAATAAGCGGAGTGAGTCGAAGTAAAATTTTGTTCACAGATGCATGACACACGGCTCCGCCGGGAGGGCGTAGTGTCTTGGGCGCTCGACTACTGTGCCCGAGACAGTGGGATCGAATCCCGGCCTCGGCGGCCGCTTTTCGATGGAGGCGCGACTAGAAAGTCGCTCGTGTTCTGTGCATTGCCAGTGCTCGTCAAGGAATACCAGTTGCTCGAAATTTCCGGAGCCGTCCACCACGGCGTCTCTTATAGCCTGAGTTGATTTGGGACGTTAAACCCCATAAACTAAACCATGACATACATGATGAGGGAAGCTCAAGTTAGGCGGCCATGTGGAGCCGTATCTTAAAGTAAAAAAGTAGCTGTTCTTCATGGAGTGAGGTAGAAGCCAGTCAGACAGTCGCCATTGCAAAGATCATGTAGGATTGCTTCCTATGGTATGCTTTATTAAGCTGAATTTTTATTTGCTATATTTTACCCTTCGGGATTGACAGCGGAGACCGGGGAAGTAAGTTCCAATAATTGGCAAACAACGCCTGTTCACGGACGGCGCTGTTTATCCCAGCTGGTCCTGAAGAATTAAAAACAGGCGAAACAAAGAAAATAAGAAGGATGGCAACCAAAGGCTGCTGATTTCTCTAACATGTATGATTTAATTTTTATACGTGTGTATTACGGCGCTTCATCCAAGGAAGACAGCAGCACTATCGTCTTAAAACACTGCGAAACGAAATGTTGCTCTAAAAAATATTCAGACAAGAAATTGAACAATGATTGCTCCAGATAGACGCAAGTTTTATCTTTCGTCAGCCATTTCTGTACATCGAGTCACTTTAGATCGTTGCATATTTTGAGTGAGGGTCACGGCGTGTTTCATATCCTCTTTCGTCGGTATCTCGTTTAGCAACGCTTACTCAGACAGGGGTGTTCAAGTAAAGGCTTTAATTTCAACAGATAAATTTACAAGCTGCACTCTATTATAGCTACTATTTATACCTACACAACAATAATCCTAGTTACAGCACCCGGGTTTCGCCATATTGTAGGCTTTGTGTAGCAAACCCTGACTATATACGAGATCGGACACAGAGAGCGGATATTTTCCCATTTATGTATAGGAATGTAACCGCCCCTCCTTCGACACGCGTTCTGCGCTAAGCTTCCATGACAAAGCAAGCCATACAGTATTCTGAAGCTTTCAAGTTAGAACCAGAAAATCTGAATCGCGTCGTACTCAACACAGTAGCTGGAACTTTCAAAGCGCCCGCATTGCTTTCCGACAAAGATTCATCTGTCGAATGCACTACTGAAAGCGAACACAAGTTTGCATTCGTAAGCCTTTTCTCAAGTGGGAACGTCGGTTGTTTTGTTTCTGGTAATGACATCCTCAGTATTCTGTATTTCTTCTAACTGGTTGAAGCAATTTTAAATGCTGCGATACTTCAGACTTGCACGAACGACGTGAGAGCCCGAACACGCCTCTCAGAATCAACTCTTTTCCTTTTTTTTTTTTAAATCTGGATAAAGGCTGCACATATCACTGATGTCGATCTTCAGCGCATAGTAAGAAGGAAAAAAATAAGTCGCATCGTATTTCCTTTTAATCCAACCTTATCAGTTGCAATGATGGCGACGAAGTTCGAAACGAGAGAAATTCGACAGCCAGACAGGAGGCTTCTACCGGCAGTGCACCGTCCTGTATCACACAGTCATCAAATCTAGCCCTTCGACACGCACCGCGGAGTGCTCGGAAAGTTCGAGGCACGAAATTGGCACTACCATTCCATTCGCGACACGTGAAGGACCATTCTGCTTGCGGCCTCGTCTAAGCGAAAGGAACCAACGAGGACGAGCCGTACGTCACTAGGTGAGAGCCCAAACACGCCGGAAGCACACCAAATACTATCGCTGGAGGTGCCGGCGCGGAATCAATTTTATTTATTGGATGGCCGTGTGAGGGACGCTGTGCTCGCACGAAACGCCCTCGCGCTTGTAGACATTCCGGCCAAGACAGCTGACGGTCACGGCAGGAGTTCAACTTTTCGCAGACCTCTAGTGCCAGCAAGGACGCATGGAAACACATACAAATTAACATAAACTATAACGAATGCACGCGCGCACGAAAGCACACCTGCATGCATAGAGACGCGCGAACTGAACGAAGGTACGATAACATGCGTACAAGTGGGTTAGCACGCACGGCATTCAGCACGCGAAAGGCACAGGGGTGGGCGACTAGAGCCACACGCTCGACCCTCTCGAAAGTGGATGTCCCGGCGGGGCACTCGCTTTCCCAGCGTCTGTACCTTCCACTGTATACCCATTAGCCACAGCTCGTCGACGTCGAGGGAGAGGGGGAGGGGGGGGGGATGTTTCCTCGCGACCGACGCGAGAACCGGGACAAAAGCATAATCACGCCATAATAAACCACGCGGATCTTTGTTATCCGCCTGCCCGTCGCTTCTCCTCGCCGAAAGGGAGAGTGCCCGATGTACGGTAGGGGGTTTACCGGTTCGCTAGCTGGAGCGTGTGCCTTGATTAGGCACCGACGAAGGGACCTCCGCAAAGAACGCCGCTACCAAAGTAGCCTCACGAGCTGTCATGGTGATGCCGATGCAGCGTAGGCAGTGCCCGGTCATCTTGGGCCGCTCTTCTTGGGCTCATCAAACGGATTGTCGTCATGGTCGCCATTGAAGAGGCTGCTCACGGGCGCCTGCTCTACATAAATGTTTACGGTCTGGCACGTTGTGCGAGTGCTGCGCACGTGTGGCCGACATCATGAGTCACACGTGTATCTATAGTCGCTAAAGCACTGTTATAGTTTATTAGGGTCGGTCGTCTCCGCAAGATGCAGCAGCCGTCCGTTATGCAGCTGCGTTGATTGCATGGCAAGATGAACAGCGCTAGGAATAAGCTCCCTTGCTTATTATTGAATTGTTTTTATTGTTGAAGTACCCAGGTTTTCGTTGGCTGAGTCACAAATTTAGCCAGTTGAATTTTTTTTAAAGTCTTTTCTGCTCAAATGTGCGTGGATGTCTCTCAACTATATTAACTTATTCGTTGTAAAATTCCCAGGAAAAAAAAATCTAGTTTCTCTGACTTGTGCACCGTTTGCTTCGACAACCCTTACTAAGAACAGCGTTTTAAAGCTACTCTTCTTGTTCTTCTGTTCTGTCGAACAAACTGGATATTTTTACGGTGATGTAATTCTCTTATTAAACAAAGTTCGTATATCACTTTCCGCTGATGTCCCTATTAGGATCTGTATCACATCGAAATTTCGCACAGATATTTCTGTGGCGAAAAGAGGCTGCACAATTTTTGTTACGAGGTGAAACTAAAGAAAGAAACGAAACAAGAGGACGGGGATAATTCCTCACTATGATCCCACAATATATATGGGTGTAGAATCTACGTGTCAGCAATATATACTAGTTACTCTGCATGGGATGGAGTGCTGTACATGACCTCCGCAGGCGCGACCAATATTCATGATGCCCTCAGGGTTTTTCGCTAATGAACAAAGTGAAACGGCAGACAAGTTTGCGTCCGAGGCATTTGAAACACAGAAACGTCGCTAGAAGGGAACCGTCCCTTCCCGTCCGGATAACACTTGCAGGTCTACGGAGCTGAAAAAAAAAGAAAAGAAAAGTCGCGGGGAGCCCGTGCGGCTCAGTTAGCTGCACCTCGTTTTAAACCCACGTTGAACCTCTATCGGCCATCTCTCCCCGACCACTCTGCTGAATGAATTTCTGGCTACCTGCCACCGATCTACAAACGCTTCGATGGCGCCTCCCCAACTCTATGATTCTGCATCGTATTGCGGCCGCCAAATAGGTACCTTGTGAGGTAATTGTTACCTTCCACAGCAGTCGCGTTTTCAAGGTCAGCTGACATGCGTGGCTAGGTTAGGTCTCGGTAGCAGGTAGTGGTCCCGCTCCATAGGCCATCATCGGGCTTTGAATGTACGAGCTTCTATGCAAGCTACTCTTCTTCTATGCTGTGCGGACATCGACATCCCTTTGGGCCACAGTTCTGTAACCTTAAAGACACACCTACCAGTGCAGTGCATTCAGGTGCTGATACAGACCCTTCTGGGCTCTCTCGCGCCCCTTTACTGAATGAACATTCCGCGATCTGCAACAAAACTACTAGTGATGAAATGGTGGCCCCGTCACTACTGGATTTTGGTGAGCTGTACGATCGGCATCTCAAGGGCGGTGTGATATGAGCCTTGTCTTTAAAAGCAAGCACTTCTATATCCCTCTGGGAACGTCACTGTCCCCCTTATTCCACGTTCGGAGGTGTGATTTGTGCATGTTAGTAATTATCAAGACCATCTAAACCACGGCTATATTTTCATTTTGAAAGTTTCTTTGCAAGCCATCTCTCAGAAACATGCTTGCTCAGCTCATGTGTTCCTCTGGTTCCGTTTGCTTCTTGCATGATGATGCTGAGCAATGCCGTAGCCCCATGAGAAAGATGGAGACTAAAAAATAATTAGGCCTCCTTCATAGCGTTGTCCAATGGATGGAAGCCAGTAATACGAGTCTTGTCTAGTCTGTGAATATGGCTTTACAGGAATACATTATCATTTTGAATAATGTGGGAAACTTTGCAGAAGAGATTCGCGGAATTGGAGAAAAAGTGGAATATGTGGCATTATGAAGGCTCCGCAAATCTGGGCCACAAAATATCGAAACTGCAAGAGAAATTTGATTTTCGGGCTGGAGACAGTGCCGCATATTTTTGTTGTCGTTGTTGTTGACTTCCTGATACTGACGCGTCTGAACATTAGGTGGCCTCAGAGAGCTTGTCATACTTTTCTGTGCAGGCCGACTTGATGTTTACATCAGTTCCATCTCCAAGGTCCTGCAATTAGACTGTTTTTTTGTCGAACAATTTACGCAAATAACCATGCAATTTTACAAGACATAATTATAGCATGCTCATCTTGGACTGTTAACTTAATGATGAAGCATTTAATATTGCATTACGCATTTCCATGAAAGTCAGAAAGCTAAGCGTCAAAAGAGCGAGATCAAAAACGATGTCTCCCCGCCGGGGTGGCGCAGTAGTTACGGCACTCGGATACTGTGCCGAAAGATGCGGGATCGAATCTCGGCATCGGCGGCCGCTTTTCGCTACAGGCGAAAAGCAAGGAGCCCATGTGCTGTGCGATGTCAGTGCATGTTAAGGAAATCTTGATGGTCAAAATTTTGAGACCTCTGCACTGCGGCGTCTCTCATAATAACCAAAGCCCTTTTGGGAAGCTAAACCACACAAATAAAACTGTGTTTTGGGAGTTGAAAAACAATTCACAGCAACACTTATGCATACTTGCGGACAAAGGTAACGATCCGGCTATCACAACATCAATGAGTTGAAGATAAGTATTTTTCTTTTTCTTAAACAAAGAACAGAAATGTTTCATCGAAAACTACGCCACTATCATCGCCAGTCGATTCAGGCTCTGCATCACTGATAGCCTAAAAAACATGACTAAAGACGCATGAAGATTGTAAAGTTTTTATTACTGCTTCCCATATTAATTTTCGCCACAATGATGGACTATGACGCAATGGGAGGTGCACATATTGCCGTGGAAAAGTCTTTCCGGTTTGCCTTTATGATTATCGATTCGTTTCTTGAGTTTGTAAGAATCTCGCCTTAATTTTATAGTGCAGATATATATTGATATATTGATTTCACTGCGGCTCCCATACCTCACCTGAGGTCTACATACTCTACGTAATTTATCCTCACGCTTTGTGGTGTGGGTGGTGAATATGTCGTTAGGTTGCACTAGACATGTTTGACGCTTTCATTTTTAAGGATATTAACTGGACGTCACTAAGTTATAATCATGCAGAAGCTCATTCTTTCCTTTATTCTTGTCTCTTGAACCACCCCTCGTAACTGGAGCTGCACAATACGCTGCGGCTGTTCTAACATTATACAATTATTCTTAACGAATTATTTAGAATTCGCTTCTAATGTAACTAATCTATGTGGCCTTTTCCATCGCTCTGTTATCATCGGGGAGTTGCTCGTCCACCTAGCGAAAGAGCTGAAACCACGCACACGAAAAAATGTTATAACAAAGCTAATTATAGCCGATTAATCTAGGAATTACCACCTGGTATTGAGAGTACAACTGAGAGAAGAAGACGGTTACACAGTATGAAAGAGCCCCGAACAAAGGTTGAGGGGCAGCCTTAGTTCGAAATCCAACGTTTCAACAAGAGGCCTTGTCTGTCTGAGCAGCGTGATTATCACTTGCGTGGTTTATATACGCTTTTACTTCCGGAGAAGAACAGAAAAGGAGGAGGAGGAGGGAGCAAGTCAAGGGGTAAATTTTTTTGGGAATGCATTTCTCCCAACTTGGAACCGGTGGTCCTGTAACTCGGAAAAGGAATTAAAAAGGGGGCAGCAGAAGCGAAAAGAACCATGTGAGGTACATGATCAGTCAGCTGAAGCAGGCTGGATGCTGGCACGTACATCTTTGAACATCTCTTTGTAATCCCTATTCCTTTCAAAAGGAGCTGTACTGTTGTTGAGGTCGTTTTGGGATGTCTGTCCCGTTCAAAGGCAACTCGAGAGGAAGAAGTTGGATTCAAAGAAACACATGCCAACAACCAACCTGGTTACCTATTTCACGCGGTATATCCTCATTTTTCTAAAACGTTTTAATCTTTCAACTTCTTGTATATTGCCGGCTTTTACTTTAAGATACCAGAAGCACAGATTACCTGTTTAAGAGTTTTTAGTTTTAACGTAGTCAGTGTGTATTCTGGCGTACCTCTAGGCAGCGTACTGGACCGTCACCACCGAGATTCTAACAAGGCCTTTGCATCCCCTTCTCTCCCATCAGCGAACGTCACGACAAGCGGATGAGCGATAAGGTGTCAGCCACTGAATCTGCGCGTACAGGCTTGGGTAAAGGGGCGAGATGACAGACTCCGATTCGCGCTCGCACCTTCATTTGCTGGTACTTTATCGCCATCCGCCTGTCGTGACGTAGGCTGCTGGGGTGCGCTGGCCTTGTCAAGATCTCGGTGGTGTCGACTGGACCCTTTCAACCAGGAATTCAATTATTTGCACACTACTTCGTAATATATCATCCTGCCTTGCGACGCTGACTGTCTTTGCTTATGCTTAAGTATGTGTCTTGCGCTCGTACTGACTCACTGAACCTAATGTCACCAAACTACGGTTATATCTTTCATCAGTCTATCATATATGAATATTTCCACTTATCGCTTGAATGGAAGGGATATTGAGCCTACCAACACAATTAGATCAACGTGGACCTTATGATCACCCGCCCTCCCCAGTGATTTCTTTCAATAATTTTAAGTCATGTTTACACGCAATTATCAGCTTTTCAAAATAAAACGCATTGTACGCGGCATATTCTTCAACCATTCGACATTAGTAGTCAATTCAAATAACCTGGCACGTAGCACTGCCGCCGAAGTAAACGTATATCAATTAAGAGGTCTCCGCCGCTCAGCTACCAGAATATTTACCCTCTTTTTGATATTTCATCTCCTCTACATTTTTTTTTTTATCTTAATGCTGTGCGAATTGTCCGTAATGGAGAGGTGTTCGTTGCTTATGGCGGTAACATTATCCACTGCAGTTATGGGTACCTAGAGTTCTTGCTGGTTCTTTTCTACTTTTGCATTCGTTCCATTAGTTTTGCGCCTAAAGTGACTTTTTTTCTCTAGAAATATTATTCACATCAAATATTTCGTTACAGTGGGGGGTTGGTGTGATCCTGTTATGATTAACTTCGAGCGCACTTTTCATATGTTGCCTCCTATGCCACACCTTAGTTACAGGGAGTAAACCTTGGTTTTATATCCTAGATAAACTTATATCTTCGGACACACCTTTATGAGGCTCTATTTATGTATAAAAAAGATTTTCACGCCTAAAACACGATTGAAATGTTTTAGAATTCCTCAAGTATAATAGGACCGAAGGAATCAAGCTTACTCGTAAACCGTGCAATTTTTTCTTATGCTGACATTCGAACATTTGAGCTAAAGTGATTTCTCAGGCTCTCTGCAGCGCACATCACCGATGAGGGGTGCATGATGGCAAGATATGCAGAGGCTCTAAATTTACAACACCTTCTTCACAGGAAGAAACCAGATTCTCCCGAAGGCAATACGAGCACAGCGTTGTTTGCCAGCATCCTACCACACTTGGCAAGGTACGGTTGCAGAGAGCGGAAATTTGAAAGCTCATCGTTCACGACACGACGTCATCAACGACACCCTCCGCAGTGATTCGATGCTGTGAGGAGAGAGGCCCGAGATTAAATCTTTTTATACGACTGCGTTCCAGATTGCACGCACAAAAAGAAAAAAGTATGCACAATACGTAATGTCTTTGTACATTTGGATCCGCGGAATTTACAGAATTCTAGACGAAAAAATTGTGCTTTCCTTCAGGGAATGATGTTGATTTGCTTGATGTATATTTGTTTGTTCTTTTAAACAATAAGGATCAAATATTCCAATATTAAGGTATTACAAAAGACTGCGCTTCCTGCTATATGAGGTGCACGCTTTTGTGGATTACACCAAGCATCAGGGTCTGCGCTTGCTTTCTTTTAAACGCAGTAGAAAGATGAATTTCAAGCTGCATAATTAATGTTATTAGTTGCTTTGTAGCATATTTTTATTTTGTTTCCTTCAAGGTTTTAGTTTAAACTGTATTTCGAAATTACTTTCTTTCCATTCGTCACGCGGCTCTCTCTATTATGTGAGTTTTTTCAGTCTATGGCAGGCATGGAAACTGTGCTGAATATCTCAAAAGCAATGCAAGATAAGTATCCCCAAGATGTAGTATACATATTGTAGCGTTCATATAATTATTATACGCTTTTCCTCCTCCGCTGCAAGCACAAGTGAGGGTATGAGAGGTCACATCAAGCTCCTTAAGTTGGCGTCTAGGCATAAAGACCTTGCGCGTTGCGCCCGAAAGTTAAAATAAGAGTCGCATGCGGGCGTAAGGTGCGAGTATTTTTTTTGTTCTAACTGTAGACGTAGCATAAAAAAAAAATCAATTAAGGAACTGTGGAAAGCAGAAATTAATAAAGATGTACGAAAAGACTGAATAAGCTATAGCTATTGACGTTTATTCGATCCTACAGCTGGCGAAACGCGCCCTGTGAATTCACCGTCCATGATGTCACTTTTATTTTCTCCTGCTCCTTTATATACCTTCATCCCCTTTCCCACAGTTAAGGATTGAAAAATGGCCCTTTTTTAGGTTAAGATCCTCGCCTTTCCTCCCTCTTCTCCTCTCCTAGCGAGCGGGCTGTCGCAAGGCGGGAAAGAAATGAGGTTGGAATCAGAATTGTGAATGAGGCTGGGTAGTCGCGAAAACTTCTTTGTCGCAAATATGGCTCCGATATCAACCACAGTACTGACACCTGGTCAATCCCGATAGCGAACGTGAGGATAGCTTGCTAATAAAACCAGCAATGCATGTGATAGCCCAAGTCCAGAGTTTGTCGCCCAAGTCCAGAGAACCTCAAAAAAGTAATCTTATGCCGCACTGGTTTGTGCTTTGCTGGAACCAATCACATTACCAGTAGCAGTAGCTGATATTTATGTATAGCTTTTTGACAAACTGGTCCTTGCTTTGCTGGAACCAATCACATCACCAGCATCAGCGGCTGGTAATTTAGACAGATCTCTATGCCAAACTGATTTGCGCTTTGTTGGAACCAGTCACATATTTAGAACCTGGAGCCGGCATACTTTAGGCATAGCTTTTTGCCAAAGGGGTTGATGCTAACCAGTTACAGCCGATAATTTAGGCATACGTTAGTTTTTCCGTAGATACGTGCAGTGAGCGGCTGTGCAGGTATGCAGTTATACAGATTTGAATTGAAACTCAAGGCAAAGAATAAAAAACAGAACACCAGTGCGGTAAAAAGAAGCTTTGTAACCACTACTTTCAGCGCATTTATGCAACGTCTAGTGAACCTTACCCGCTAAAATTAATTTATAGAGTCGAAAGATTTTGAACAATTTCCGCATTCTTTACGCCCATATATGAATTTAAGTTCGATAAAAACCCTATGGGCGAGTTTTTGTTTTTCGTGTATATGTTCCCGTCTTCCGTTGGAAGCACATATAGATCATCTTTTCTTCCCGCCGCACTCAAAAAGTGTTTCTTGCTTTGTCATGTCATCTACAAACGAAATATGCCTATAAGGTGAAAGCTGAGGGTGTTTCACGATGACAGTGCGGTTTGCTTTGATTCCGCAAGATAAAGTTAATATAGTCAGGCAAGAAAATCTAGAGCTCGCAGGCACCCTGGAATAAGTGTCATCTCGTTATCTAAATAAACCAAGGTTATGAACGTTTTCGTATATACGTATTTACACTTATCGGTAAGTAACTATGTAGGTTAAGCGTTTCATGTAGTAAGGTTGAGGGCCGCATCTTGTTTCGGCCCCCCTAGCTTTAGTAAAATTTTTTTGGTGCCATAGAAATGCTGGTCCTACTTCATTTGATTTTAGTCATATAGGTAATCTTTATCCGAGTTGTGTAATGAGGACATAATTAATTGATTGATACTAACATGAGTAGAAGTGCTGTTGCCAAGATAATTATATATTCTGAGTGATTCTTGCAAATTTTTCATGGGAATGTCGTAGAGTGTTTTTTTTTTTTAACTGCACTTCGGTGGGTTTGTTTCCCTGATACTAATTTCAATAAGGTACAGGTTATACACTTCAGCAGAGTGAATACGTAGTCTATAAGCGAAACTAAGTCGGAAGGAACGCAGTGTCTTTTGTTCACCTTGTGCAAATGCTTTCTTCCAGCGCAAGTCAGTTGATTATGCAACTTGACCACATTTTAGCATACGCAATTTCTCACTTATTAAACAGCGTTAGCTTTTGATGTAAATTAACGTCATTGGCATTGATTCTGTGTGGCTATTGCACCAAGTGTAATAAATGGACATCGCTTAATTTCACTTTTCCGATTGAAGTGGTTCGGGTAATCGTTGTTCGGGTAACTGATAAAAGGTGCGGGTAACTGGGAAATCCTCCAATCGACATCCAAAATATTTATTTTATTGTATCCCAGCATGCTTTACAGTATCGAACTACACATTATTTCATGACCATGTTCATTCGAATAACTTAGGTCTGTTCCAACCTTGAAGGCAGTGAAAACAAGTGGTAATTATTTGCTTGTAACTACTAATTTTTATAGAATGAAACTAAGAGTAAGTGCAAGAAATTTTTGAGTTCTAATTATTTTGTCATCCGTAAGGCAGATTAAAGAGAACTGGGGAGCGTGGTATGAGTTTATAAGGAAGTTACATAAAGTTTAGCTCGAGTTTACGATATTGCCTGGCTTGACTACGCGATGGTGACACGTTTCTGCTTTCTAAATAACCTAGATTACTTAATTTTAGGTTGTATTCGTTGTCTTATGTGTTGAGAAACTTCTATTACGGCGAAAAAGCTTAAATATCGTTATTAACGGGAAAGCGAAGATAACGCACTTTCTGCTCCTTATCTTGGGTTTCCCATTTTCGAGCTAATTTCTTACCACACAAGCGCAACGGCTCACCTCCATCCGCTCCCTTAGTGAAAATCTCGAAACTCACCCACAACCTCTTTCACTTCTTATTTTTCTGCAGATTGTCGCTGCCCTCTTCTTGTTAATGCGTAGTTAAAATAATGCTTTCGCATTTCGGTCTGGCATACACACTACTTTAATTATTCTTTATTCTTTCCATAAAGACGATAATGACAACTAAAACAGTGCCATTATCTCACGCCTACGTCCGAGCGAAGCACCGTGAATCAGAGCGATTGTATTTGGAAAAGTCAACGTCCACGCGTGCTTCGTACTCGCCGACTTGCACTTCGAAGGCTCCCTCACACTTCCCTCGCGGAAAGATAAGGTCAAACGTTTCACGAAAGCCTCGCCACGCTAAATGTATTCGGCAACCATAGGTGGGAAGACGGAGCCCTTCTCGCCGCCGCGCGAATTGTTAGCGAGACCCGCAGCGGAGGCACGAACTCACAAAAGGTGGGTGGCAGAGGAACAGATTGAGGAATCATCTCGAATCATCAAGAACACATCGGAAGGAGACGGGGGAAAAAAAAAAGGAGGGCCATTCGTGAGGCCACGAGCACCTTTTGTCCAATTTAGTTTCACCCCGTTTAACAAAGCGACGAAGGGTGGCGAATCGCGAGCGCCACTTCCCGTCGCCCTTGCGAAAGTGCACCGTGGCTCTTCAGTGCATGCTTTGTGAGCGTTAATGAAATGCTTACGAAAGCCGGCGACTCCGTAGGACAAGTCACGTCGCGTACATGTGTGCGCCTCCGGCAGTGGGCACTACTTTTTCTCCCAGCATTTTTATTCTTCAACCACCCCTTTATCTTCCTAAGTAGTCGGAAACTTCTAGTTCGCGAGGAATTCGAGCAATCTTTGTTCGCGGAACGTGTTCTAAGGAGCTGTAGGCACAAGAAAATGGAGTGAAAAGAAAGCAAATAATCCTCCCCTAGTCGAGAAACTACTCGAACGAATGACTGTGCGGGCGGGCGTTCTCCAACGAAGCCTTGGGCAACGGCTTTCAGAAAACGTGTTTGCCCTGAACAGCGTGTTAACGTATGCTAACCGTGTCTGTAGAGCGCTAACGCGCTCCTAACGCGTTTGTAGTGCAGAACCGAGGCGTGCTTTCGCGCGTCAGCAAGGAAAGTTGTTTTCTCTCAATTTTGAGCCACGCGCGTGTTTGTTAGACAGCCATTGGAGCAATGAAAAGTTTTGTCTGAAAGTGAAAATCAGTTCTTTTTTTTTTTTTTTTTTTTTTTTTTTTTTTTTGTGGAGCAATGAGTGATTGGTCGTTCGACATCTGTTCTAAAATACAACGAAAGGTGCGTAAAATCAGCACGAGGCCGCCGTTACAGAATAGTCAACAGGAAGTCCACGCGCAAATGGTACAAATACTTTTCGCGGCGCTTATCAATTTTTTTTTTTTTTCCAGCAGCATCTAAGTTTAGGTGCATTAACGACCGCTTTATCCTCAAGCCCTTTTTGAACTCAAAGAACGAAATTCCAGACTGGAGTTCTTTTCCGTTTGCTGACTGAGTCAAATTCTTCCAGATCATAAATTTTTCTTTACGGAATTTTTTTGCGGCGTAATTTGCCTTCAGGCACCACAAAGAATGCAATGCGCTGGACATAGTTGTCTCGCTTGAAGCCCGCTTCGTATAGAACTGGTTCTTTTTCTTAACGATTATCGTCTCAACCGCTAATATTTTCCTGCTTAAAACATCACCTTTTTATTACTCATAACTCATAGAGAAATAATTATATGGTCTATGTAGTGTCAAGTTCTGCAATAATAATAATAATAATAATAATAATAATAATAATAATAATAATAATAATAATAATAATAATAATAATAATAATAATAATAATAATAATGATGATGATAATGATAATGATAATGATAATGATAATGATAATAATAAAGAAATCAGTTGTTCAAAGAAGACACACTACTCTCAGGAAAGTCAAGAAAGAAAAAACATTGCGCAATCCAAGTTCTTAAATAATGAACGAAGCGTTCTTTGAGTAATGTGTTTATGGCTTGGCAAAAATGATATACAGCAGACGCGTCTGCTTTTTTGCTGCATAACCATCCAAAGTCAGTTCAGTTCATTCATTCATAGCACAATTTGCGGGTAACTCGAACGGACGCAAGACGTGTAAGACAGACCTAGAAATTCCTCGCCTTCAGGTCTCTAGGGTGGAAGCGCGTTTGTACGAGAATGCGCTTTCTCCATTATTTCGTATATCTGCAAAACGTACTTACTGTAATCTCTTGCCCTTTCTGAAATTACAGGTGCAATTGATCGAGTCACTGCTGAAGTTAAATCGCTTCAAATACCTGATGCGTCCATCTGTGAAGGAGAACATGATCGCAAAAATAATTGCAGAAGTTTGTGGCCTACAATTTACATAAGGAATCCTTTTGCCAGTTCAAATGTCGAGATGACTACGGCCCACGTCAGGCAACATTGCGAATACGTGATGTCAGAGTGAACTAGACTAGCACGCACCAAATAGCGCTTGCTTTTCTTTGCTTCTGCGGAGGGCGCGTACGCGCACCCACCCGCGCGTCCACTCGCAAGACAAATATGGGGCACGCGGCTGACTAGTGTAGATTCGTTTTCTCGCGAAAATCCTCATCAGGCGGAACCATGACTAACAGAGGAAGACCATTAAATAAAGGGATATGACAGCAGCGTCAACCGCATTGTACGCGGCAGTCAACTCTTTCTGTTCGCCGCCTCTGAACATGGCGACAGCGTGGACGTGAACGCGTCGACGCCCGGAAGCGTTGACGCGGCATACGCTGGCCTAAAGCACATCACGTCTCCGGCCGCTTGTGGTACTGCCATCAGATTAACGTCGCTCGAATTCCCAGGCCGCCAAGCGCCGCGCAGAGCGCAGGCACCAAGCTGGCGTTGGCGGCAGTAAGAGCGGCGTCTTTGGCACTTTCTTCTTTTTTTTTTGTTTATCTCTCGGTTAACGGTACACGCTCATAACTAGGCACCGCAGTCTGCAGCCGCGATGGCATTGGGCGACTTTGGGTGATACTGGGATGGGGGAGAGCACAAAAAAAATAAAAACAGAAAACAACAACCAAAGAACGAATACGATATTCCCTAATGCAATGTGGAGAGAATACTTCCTAATGGAAAATTCGAACGCAGCTATTTAAGCGGTTTTGTGATATATTGGGGCAAGCGTTTTGAGATGCGCTTGTATATACGTGTGGGTAGTTACAAAGGTACTAAGATCATCAGTTCATCAGTGTCTATGTACGGGACGTTAATTGGCACTAATTCGTTCTACATCGGCGGCAATGGTGATGTAGGCTGCTGTGTCGAAATGGACAAAATGATAAAGGATATAACAGGATTATACGCCAAATAAGTGCGAAGACAACCAAAGAAGTGGTAGAAATCAAGCACGAGGAGCATCGCGGAAAATGCTGTTCCGGTTTGAAATGGTGCACGGAGAGAGCGGTGCACAGGCCGGGTGTGTTTTTCTTTTTTTTTAATAACCTTGTTTTTAGCCTCAGGGCGTAATGGAATATGTAAAAATTAAAGGGAGTATTAAATGAAAGAAAAAAGGTTAGCTGTTCTAATAAAGTTCAAGACAGGGCGATGATAAGGCCCTTGAGTCCATGCAATGCATGGAGATGGGTTGTTCGGTGAAAGGGCCTCTGCCGTCAGATGCCGAATTCTCGTCGGCGTCAGGGCCGGGCAAACCCACAACAAGTGGTGAATATCTGCCTAGTGATCTGGTGATTTGCAGACAGGACATCCTGGACGTTGATATAAATATCGATATTGCGGCCATGTTCGTGTCACCACAGGTGTGAAGGTAACCCCCACCCGGATCCTCCGTAGCGCAACCTCCTCGGCGCGGGTGAGACCGCTGGGGAGGATTACCGCACACGGTGGGACAAGAGCACGTGTGCGGCGCCGGAGGTGCTCCTTTCTTGTGAGAAGCAGAGTGGCATCATCCATAGTGAGGAAGCGTGTCAGGGTGGTGTTTTTGTACGGCCACGTCGCATGCATACCGAAGCACGGATTCGGAAGCATATGCACTGCTCTTTTGAGGGCTTTGAAATGACATCATCGATACATACGATCATGCGTACTCCAGACGACCGCGCTCGTGCACATTTAAAACAGACCGAGAAGGAAAAGGGGTAGGAGCGCCACGAGTTGGAGGGACATGTAGTACGCGCCTACGCGCCTTTCATGACCAAGTGCGTCTATGCTGCAATGCGCAGGACACGTTGCCGTGCTACTGTCTAACCATAAAACGGCAACACGCGCGCTAGCACGGGAGGCGAAGCACGGGAAGAAGCAAACAAGCATTAACAGCGCAGCTTCCGAAAAGTAGTTGCCTTTTCTTCCTGTCACGGAACGGAACAAAAGACGGCCGTTGTTGGGAAATGCGCAGGAGCAGTAAGCAGCGCGCGCGGACACAACGCGACGCTTAAAAGAAAGGAGAAAACAAAAAGAAAGCCCAGAAAGCTGGTGTATAGTGGGAACGACGGAAAGAGAGTACTGAGAAGAGGAGAGTGCTGCTACTGTTTCTTCTGCTGTGTCGTGGCGTGGAACAATGTTCCGGCCGCCATCGTCGCATGTCCACAAGAGCAATGTTGCCGAAGCTCGCTCGGCGCATCCAAACTTTATCTTCTTGCCCCGCTTACCCGTTCGCCACCCGCAACAATCCCCCCCCCAGCCCCCTCCCCTCTCTCCGCCGGCCACTATCGCCTTCACGCTGTCCATCCGCCCCCCCTCCCCCCCCCCCCCCCCCTGTGTCTCTTCTTCTGGTGCGGTCCTTTTGTCTCCGCTGACCGTTTGTTGCGTGCGCTTCAAAGTTTTTGTTTCGGTGCATGCGAAGACCGCATTGTGGATGGCAGAGTTTCTGCGACGAAACCCCAAACTAGTGCAATGTGTATCGTCACTTTCACGGAGGACATACTATGGTCAATACCCAACTCCGCATGAATCTTTCTGTCCCCGAACACGCGAGAATGTTTCACGTGCGCTTTTGTTTGAAAGCGTGGGATGGTGCGGGCACGATGTTTTTGCTCATCTATCGGCGTGGTCGCTCGAATGGCGCGGAGAGAGAGAGAGAGGGAGAGAGAACGGTCTTATTCAGCAATGCATGCTTTTATGCATTGCCCTTTTTAAGAGAAAAGCACTTGTGCTGATAAATAAGTGTCTTGGTACTAGTCATAAATATTCTATTTATCGACGTTTCGATGTAACACAAATATACTGCAAGGCTTAATGATTGATGTGGTCTCTACGATGCCTCTATGGACCAGCTGTGACTAAAGACTGTCATTGTATTCTTCTGACAAAGCACTTGATGGATCTGGTTTGGTGCTATTAATAATAATTGGTTCACATGAAGGGAAAGGCGCAGTATCTGTCACACTTGCTATGTGGACACCTGAACCGCGCCGTAAGGGAAAGGATGAAGGTGGGAGTGAAAGTGGAAAGAGAGAAAGGAGAGCCGTAGTGGAGGGCTACGGAGTAATTTCGACCACCTGGGGATCTTTAATGTGCGCTCACCACCCTAAATACCGATACTGATAGACATCGCTATTTAATAGGTTCAATGAATGCGCACACTGCAATAGCACCAAAGATCCTACCCTAAATACCGATACTGATAGACATCGCTATTTAATAGGTTCAATGAATGCGCACACTGCAATAGCACCAAAGATCCTATGAAGAAAGATCATTCTTCATAGGATCTTTGGTGCTATTGCAGTGTGCGCATTCATTGAACCTATTAAATAGCGATGTCTATCAATATCGGTATTTAGGGTGGTGACTGGGGAAAGTACGCAAATAGCGCAACAACTCGGAAACAAAAATATGGACGGAGATAAGTGCTAATGTATGAGCCGTTGAAACGAAGCAGATGGGGACTTCTGAAAGAGCGTCGCGACTCCACGGTTTTTCCTCAGGCAGAAACACAGTTTGAAAAGCAGAATCATTGAGCGAAGGGCGCCTCGTATGAAGAGAGTGCCGGGTATTTTAAGAGTGAAATAGGAGTAAATAGACGCAGAGGTCTAGGAGGCGGAAACATTTGACGCCGAGAGCTCGCGCATGCAGAAGGTCAACCAGCAGCGTGGCATTGAGTTTGGAATGCGAAGGAGAAACTCAGTGCGGAAATTTGAAGGCGCAGTCTTTTCACGTCCGACCTTGGCTTTGATATACGCAGGAACGAGCGAACGCACCCTTTGCAACACCGAGTGTCAATACCCTTAAAAATATTTAGCGAACTTTCCCATTTTATTCTGAGGTTGCGTTTCCGAAGCGCGTGTAGCAAATTACGCTACTCAGCATACTTGATGGTGAATGTATTATTTTGAGGGAACAAATAGGTCTGAGCACGATTACGATACTCCCTAATGCGAAATTTCAGTGCAGCTTCATAGGCGTTTTTGTGATATCTTGAGGCAAATAATTTTAGAGATGCTTGTATGTATGTGTTTGGGAAGTCACAAAGCATTCTATTATTTCTCACGAGCGAAAAAGAATTTCTCAGAAGAATAGAAGGAATAGTCACGAGCAAGTGGTACATAGCTCGTGGCTCTTTTTTTTTATTCTTCTGAGAAATTCTATTAGGCTCGCGACACTCTTATGGCTCTTGACTGGGTGACATGGTTTAACCCCAGAACGGCTGCATAAAAGCTGCGCTTTAAAAATTGAGATTGAAATTCACTTAAGCTGAAAGCGTCAAGAGGAACTTTTAATTTCCCAACTCCATTTAAATTTTTATTACATAAATTGCTTTTGTCAGAGTGCCATATTACAGGACACTTACTTCTCAATTATTAAAATGTAGAGCATTAAAAGTGTCTTAATATAAAGATGAGGCCTTTTGATACCTTGTATGTTGCTCTGCCGCTATATTATCAACACGGGTCAATTGAAATGAATAACGCCGGTGTAAAATTGTTTCATAGCTGCAACTATATCTGTTCTTATAGTAACGTGGGTATGACGTCCGTTAAGAAGGTTTCGCCATCTTTTATTCATCAGTGCTCAGCAGAGTTCCTTTCACTAACTAGAGGAAAAGCTTAAGGCGCTGCACTTCAGTCACCATGGGCGCGCTAAGAATCATGGGCCGGTGTGCTACTTGTTGCGGGACAGTCGGTTTTTCTCGGGTGCGTGGAGTGGCGTTACTGCGATGTTTCTTTTCGTCATCATCATCATCTGAAGGAGCGTACATAGACCGCGAAAGCCATAGTAGCGAAGGCGCAAAAGCAGACGTCGCCAATAAATTGTTTTTGTTTCCCAAAATGCCTCTAAAAACTTCTTTCAGTGATTGCACAACCATAAATATTTTTGTAACGTTTTTTTTATTTCAAATTTTGCCTATTAAGTGCGATATATTCGTATTTGTGCTTCTCAAAACTCAGCCAATTGGAGTAAGAGCCATCGCTTATATTGGATAAATATCACACTGACATGCTGTTTCTCTCTCTTTTTGCAATATATAGTCCCAATATTCAATCTTAGGACACTATTTATGGTAGAACAACGTTTATCTTTGCATTAGTTTTGTCCAAAAGTTGTAGTTCTGCGCTTGGTAGCTCTCCGGCCCATGATGCTTTGAGCGCCCATGGTGGCTGAACTGGCCGTCTGGGAATTCCATGTAAACTCCCACAGACGGAAGCACAGCTTTCCTTCTAGGTAAGAGTAAGAAACTTTATGATGCTCAGGGAGAAAATTTGCTCAACGTGTTAAAACTCCGAGACCTTCTGCAATGGGCTGCTCAAATTCGAAGGCTTAGAAAAATTCCATTTCCAAGACATTTTGCACCTTTCAGATATGTCACAGTTGTTCGAAGCATAAAAATTCAATCGACATCAAATAATGTTGCTATCAACAAATTATATCCTTTTATGAGCTTTTAACTATATGAGAAAGTCAATAAATTCTTACTAGATCTTCCTTAAATAGAAAACAAATCAGTTTTATTGGAGCGGCGCCCGCAGAAGCTTTCACTCCTGAGATGAAAAATTAATGATTTAAGGAGGATAAAAATAAGGCGAAAATATTAATGTTGCTATCAACAAATGATATCAATTTATAAGCTTTTAACTGTATGAGAAAAAGGTAAATACATTCTTACTAGACCTTCTTTAAATACAAAACAAGTTTTTAGAAGCAGCGCCCACATAGGCTTTCATTCCTTAGATGAAAAATTAATGACCCAAGGGGAAAAAAGACAAAGCGAAAATTGGAGCAGACGCGTAAGGCTTTCAGATTGTAGCAGAAAGCGATATTTCTGAAGTTCTCAGCAATACATTTTGTTCTTCTTTTTTTTATCACCGATATACTTGCCAAGTCCCCACTCGCGCCATTTTATACACATCCCGGAATGTGCACTATATCGTTTTGATCAATTTGGTGTTTTTAACATGGTGTAATTGATAAACTAAGGAGCTTATTCTCAACAGGTACTGATGTAATTACTGCGAAAAGGCTCTAAAACCCCAGACATATGTCAGCAATATTCAGAAATATTACTTAGCCACTAATATGCGAGTAGTCTCGAATCACAGTTCCATTCCTGCAGAATGAAACTTTGTTAAGGTCGTTCCCGTCATCGAAATAGGTAACCAATCATTACCCAATATCTATCATCTCTTGTCTATCGCAAATGTTTGTTCCAAAATAATGGAGCGTGTTACTTATTCTCAGGTAGCTAATTTCTTGCTGCCAATGGATTTCTTTTTTAAAACTATTCAGCTTATGCTGCATCAAGGCCAATCCTGTGGAACTCAGCTAGCTGTTTTCCTTCTCGACATTCGCTTAAGCATTGACCTTAGCAAGGTATTTGGCGCTCTCTTTCTAATTTTGAGAAAGCCTCGAACGAGGTTCCTAATCGTCGCTTACTATAGTCAAGCGCATGCCTTATATAAGGCCCATGTTTCTTTAGATGGATCAGCGAGTTCCTAACGAATCGTCTCGAATGTGTAGTTGTCAAGGTCTACTCATTCGCCCAGTCCTATGTCCTATCAGGTGATTATCACAACACCCCACTAGGACCCCTTCGATCGTTTCCTAATCTATAAAAATGACCTGCTTCTTAACTTCGCACATAACATCCGGCTTTACGCAGATGATTACATTAGCCTGTCTGACGTTCTTATTTTCCAGATTGACCTCGTCGAAATATAAGCGTGGTGATATGCCTGGCTCATGAAATGTAAATGAAACTTCAATACTGTCTTAACACTGCTGTCGAAATTACAGTTCTCACCAGTCGCACTTATGGTCGTCCTTTAGACTTAACCGACAGTTGAGTACATCCACATCATCCGGCACCTACCTTGGCGTAGTTCATTCACCAAGTTATCAATTCCGCCAATCGCACCCATAGCCACTCTCTCTGTTTTCTTACTACTCGAGCTGCCCGACTGATCACTTATGCATCACAGAATCTAGATCCCGCGCCGATCCTCAGAAAGTTAACCTGACCAATTTTCGCGAGCCCAACTCAAAATCGGGCAGCATGACCCATCCTTTCTTATTACTCTCTCCGCTCTATTAGCGAATTAAAATCCCAGCTTGACCTTGGTACCTTACCTTATCGCCATAAATAAGCAAGCATTTGCCTTTATCACATACTTAATCAAAGTATGCCACAGGACCGTTCCGTTTTTCTAGTTCATGATTTATGTCGCCTCAAACATCATAAAATTCTAGTAATATTTGTTGCGGGGCTAGTTGGTTCAAGCACAACTGGCAAGAAAGACTGCACAGGGTATCAATAGCATGAGTACAGGCAAGAATTCGTATCATAAAGGGACAGGTAACTCATCTCGTCTTCTTACATATCAAGAAATGCAATTTCTTTATTACAAATTGCCACGGATGGCATACCGACAGAATCACTCCCACACTTTTTAATGTAATAAGCCGCAGCCTACTCCCGCGCAAGCTTGTTAGAGCTTCTACACAAAAAGCTGGTTCCTTGGAGACTAGCATCACACTTCAGGATATTTTCTTTACTTTTACCCCTATTTTGTTTTCCACATTCGTTAATGCGCTCTGGTAGCTGAGACCCAGTACCGGCCCGTAAGGACAAGTTATGCTCCCGTACCCACTCGTTAATACACCGGCCTCACTGCCCAATATATACTATCGAGCTGCTACGAGCGGCTAGGGGAGCATAATTTGTACCTACGAACCGGTACTGGGTCTCACTTACCGGCGCACATTAATGAATGCGGAAAAGAAAATAGGGGTAGAAATAAAGAAAATATGCTGATGCGCGATGCTATAGTCTCCAAGGAACCAGCTTCTTGTTTAGAAGCTCTAACACGCTTGCGCGGGAGCTGGCTGAGGCTTATCACATCAAGAAGTGGAGGAGTGATTGAGTTAGTAGGCTATCCGTGGCTATTTATAATAAAAAGATTGCATTTCTTGGTATGGTAAGAAGACGTGATGAGTTAACGGTGCCTCTCTACTACGAATCCTTGCCCGTGCACGTGCTATTGATATGATGATGTATTCATCTTTGAGTATTCAAGTCGTCCTCGTTGTTCCAAATAAATAATTTGCAAGTAGCTCCCTGTCCTGTTTTTCTTGCCTGTTGTGTCGTCTCAATTGCGCTCATATCAGTTTACGATCATAAAGTTCTCTTCCCTGAGCACGCCTGTACACGACTACCTTTCAGCAGTCGTTTTGATCTTTCCTACGACATCGCCTTGTTAGCAGGTCATCACTAATTCAAGGTCACCATCGAGAATCATATTGAAGCCATATCCGTGCCCATCCCTCGTGGAATACTAATTAATAGGATCTTTGAGGAGAAAAAATGAATTGCGATATCACATGGTGCCCTGACTGTGTTTCTAAAGATAGTTTCAGGAGACGACTCTGTAAAATCTCACGTGTCAGAACCAATACTCTCTCCCCTTTAAAGAACAGAGGAAAAGCCTTACTGCCACTTTCTCTAGGCTACGGCTACTAACTTCCCACATGACTTCCACTGTTATTAAAAAAAAAAAATCTTAATTTTGAAGCGCTTATTGAAAATCGCAAACAGAACGAGTCTAATGGACATACACGCTGCTACACTTTGTCCATTGTGTACGTTCTTTCCACTTGTCGCGCACCTATTTTCGAGTTCGCTTTGGAGAATTACGACGGCATTCCAGGTACACCCTGTTCTAGCTCTCTTGAACAAAAACGAGCCACTTACGTTTGACTGTGCCCCTTCGTGGTCGAGAGGGAATGCACTCTACATAACGGTTTGAGACTGGACTATCAGTATGAATTAGGTTTAACGCGCTGGTTTCCGCTAGAGGGCGGAGTACAAAAATTAGTGGTCTTATAGAGCGGCTGGGTAGTAACCGACAATGTCCTTCTTCTTGCTGTAGAATAGCACATGAGGACGGACAATGAGAACATGAGAAATAGCAGGGGAACTTGAATAGTACAACCAGACCTGAAATAGAAAAAAAGAATGCATCACGGATGTCAGAGTTGAGCATATACACATTGCTATCTTTAACAACGATACTTAACAGTCTTCATTTTTAGTAGCACACAAAGGCCCCTGGTGTCAGAAACATAGTATCAGAAACGCTGGTTCAAGAATCCTGTGTCTAAAGTCCCCTGTCTAGAACTCCGCGTCTAGAGCTCCATGTCAGGAACCGCGTGTCAGAAACTCCGTATCAACAAAGCCATGTCATATGCGTCGTGCCACAAACACCGCTTCAAAAGCTCCGCACTTAATGCCCCGTGTCAAAATCCCCCCCGCATGATATGTTCCATTTTATAATAGTGCCCAATTCAGCTGCTCCGATAAGATTGCCCTGTATCAATTGTTATGTCACAGAGCTCGCCGCAGCGTAGTGAGCCTTTCACTCGTGGTTGGGCGTCCGTAAATTAATTATACCTCAGTAATACCGTAAAGAATACCTCAGTAATCTGCGATTTGCTGATAACATTGCCTTGCTAAGCAACTCGGGAGATTAACTGCAAATAATGATTGATGACCTAGACAGAAATAGTAGAAAGGTAGGCTTGAAAATCAATATGCAGAAGAGTAAGGTAATGTTCAACAGCCTCGGGAAGGAACAGCAGTTTACATTAGGTAGCGAAGTACTGGAAGTAGTAGGCGAATATGTCTACTTAGGACAGGTAGTAACAGCAGATCCGGACCATGAAAAGGAAATAACAGGAATAATAAGATTGGGATGGAGCGCATTTGGCAAGCACTCGCAGATTATGACTAGCAGCTTACCGGTATCGCTCAAGAGGAAAGTATACAACAGTTGCATCTTGCCTGTACTCACCTATGGGGCTGAAACGTGGAGGCTAACCAAAAGAGTTCTACTTAAGTTGAGGACAACCCAGCTATGGAACGAAAAATGGTAGGGGTATAATTAAGAGATAGGAAGCGTGCAGAGTGGGTCAGAGAAATAACTCACATTCTAGTTGAAATTAAGAAGAAGAAATGGACATGGGCAGGACATGTAGTGCGAAGAGAGGATAACCGATGGTCGGTTAGGGTAACAAACTGGATTTCAAGGGAAGGAAAGCGTAGCAGGGGGCGGCAGAATGTTAGATGGGCGGATGAGATTAAGAAGTTCGCAGGGGTCAAGTAGATGCAGCTAGCACAGAACCGGGTTAACTGGAGAAATATGGGAGAGGCTTCCGGCCTGCAGTGGGTATAGTCAGGCTGATGATGATGAAATTAATTATAGCGCAGATATTCACAGAGTAATAAGCAGCACGCTAGGTCTTGCTTATATATGATGCAAAACGCACTGCATTTTTTCTTGGCGATCATTGATGTTGTGGGCCCTACTCTGCGGCTATTCTATGTACTTGATCATGTTCTCTATTTTATCATGGTTTTGCTCCATTTATTCGTCTTGCCAATATTTGTAAGCAGCAGCAGGAATATTCCACCTGTAGCATCGCTCTTTCTAAGAACATCCAAAGAGCCAATGTATTCCGGTCTGCCTGCCGATCATGCGCGTTTTTTTTTTTCTGCAAATTAAAATAAACAGATGATTTCTTTTTCTCTGTAATAATCGGAAATGATATAGCATATGTTGACACGGCTAACTTGCGAAGAGAGTTTTTCATGCTGTTAAAGCGTGTATATCGGTTCTGGGGCTTGCCCGGCTCTTACACACCTGTTTCACTTCACTAACATGTAAAAACATTTTCATGATAGGAAATCGCTTACTGTCGTAACATAGTACTATTTTCAAGAATGACCATAGCGCGCGGGGATCCTGTCATGGGCCATATGCATCTAGATTTTTCGGGATGCAAAAATGTCGAAGCGGGGCTTTTACGACTAGTGCTTTGCACACCAAGCAATCATGCTACAACCCTAACCTTTTATGGAGAGAGGAGTTCCCTGGAGAGAAGCATAGATTTTGAAGGCATCTTTTTCTTGTTCAAGGAAAGCTTTGCGCTTGTGGCTAATTGGTTTTTGTCCAGTAAACGATGCACCAGAGGTCTATCGTTGGAAGCTGACGCTTTCAGCTGCGCCACAAACGAACTTACTTTGGCCGTAAAGAATTCTGCACCGGCAATATTAGGCCTTAATTCCACTCGCTCAGTTGCATGTGACAACAGCTACTGCCGGAGGCCCCATCCACGGTCGGCGCATCGCAATACAATCTGTCGCGACGGCAATCGCCAGCTCCCAAGCGGACTCCGTGGGGGGCAACGTTAACAACAGTGTAGAGAATGCCTTGCAAAAGCGGCGGTAGCAGTGGCACACCTGGCCGGATGACAAAACGCCGACAAGCATTAGTGTTCGGGGTCAGTAGCGTGGCTAAGCGAAAGGGATACAGAAGCGGCCAGCGTAACAGCACGGCCAGGGGAGTTGTTGGTTGACCGAGTGGTCTCCGGGAGCCGAGTCAAAACGCAGTTGGAATTCTTCGGTGCGGTCGAGCGCGCCGCAAGACGGCGGCGAGAACGGATGCGGGGACATTCCGCAAGCCGCTCTCTCGGTGACAATGCAGTTTCCGAAACGCAGCGGGAGGGGGTCCGGCACAGCGACGCCTGGCCGATGCTTATCGCCTCTGCTGTTCTCCCTACCCGGACAACCGGGACTGACAGCTACGCGATCTGCGAAGGCCCGGACGCGTGTGTACCGCAATTCGGCACTTGCTGCCCCCAAGCGGAGTTCCTGGATCCCCCTTGTTTGCAGAACCCTTAGTTTCGAAATCGCGGTGTCTTCTATAGCTGACATTTAGAATCTGAGACCAGCACTGTCATGCATGGCATCTGGCGATAGACATCAGACGCACTTCAACGCCTCCCCGGTTTAATGTATGGAGATGATATTGTGCTGTTAGCAGATAGCCTGGAAGACTTTCAACTCTAGTTATGTATTGCGGAGACAAGGAGGACGCTCTAGGCTTTAGTTTTAGTGCAGCCAAGTCGGGTCGGATGATTTTAAACGGCTCAACTGATCAGGGTCTTAAAATACAAGGACATGAAATGCCCAAAATGGCAGAATATATATATCGCGGGGTATGGGTGAGCGAAGGATTGGCATACATTGAAAAGCATGAGCAAGCACTTAGGGCAAAAGGGCGAAGAAGTGCCGGGATAATGAAGCATAGGCTATTCTGGGGATACAACAAATGTAAGGTGTTGAGGGTTACTTGGAAAGGAAGTATGGTGCCCGGGCTTACGTTCGGAAAAATGCGGTTTTGTGCCTAAACGCAGAGATACAGTCGACAGTAGAAATAAATCAGAGAGCCGTCGGACGATTAGCACTGGATGCCCACGGCAAAATCACAAATGAGTCGGTAGAGGGAGATATGGGCTGGACATCTTTCGAAGTACGGGAAGCTCAGAGTGAAATATCATGCAAGGAACGTCTGAGGAAATTGGACAGTAACAGGTGGGCAGCAAAAGTATTTAAATACCTGTATCTAAAAAGCGTTGACTCCCAATGGAGGAAAAGAACCACGAAACTAACCAGTAAGTATGCTGTTCACAAGGACGAAGAAATAAAGAGCGTTAAGCATTAGGTTAAAAACGCAGAAGGTAAAAAATGGATAAATATTATGGTGAAGAAACATAGTGTGGAGCTTTACCGGCAGATCAGGAAGGAAGCTTTCTTTGATAACTCGAGAAGCATTGCCCTACTTTTAGAAGCTAGATCAGGGTGCCTTAGAACACGCAGCTACAAAGACAAATTTAACCATGAAGATGACACATGTGCAGTATGTGGTAAATCCACAGAAATAATTAACCATATTATACTCGAATGTGGTGGTATCCACCCCGAAGTCGATGCAGGCACAGTCACTCTTCCTGAGGCCCTTGTTTTTAGAGATACCAGTGGCCGGATGAATGAACGTGCTGTGGAAGCTGGCAAAAAAAGACAATTGGAAGATTGGTGGCTTAGAAGCAGAAAAGTCACGTAATGTTTGTAATGTAGAAACAAAAATTCAATAAATGGAATTATAGTATAATTAACTGATATAAAACAATAATTAAGATAATGAAAAAATAAAGCTAGCATGATAGCAACTGCTACCACCCCGTTTCGAAGGAGACGCTCCTATATTAAATTCATCCATTCATCCAGCCGTCCGTCCGTCCGTCCGTTCGTCCAACCGTCATTCCATTCATTCATCCCAACGTCATTCCGTCCGTCATCCCATCCCATCTGTCATTCCATTCCATTCCATTCCATTCCATCCCATCCCATTCCATCCCACCCCATCCCATCTCATCCCACCCCATTCATGCATTCATGCATTCATCACGCTAGGCGAGCCATTGAATCATACTTCATCCGATCGCCATGTTGCGCCGTCTTCTTGCTTGTCGCCATGTAACATTTTGGTTGGATGTGGGCGGTACGTCATCTCCTCTTCGTCTTAGAGCCTCGACGCCATCCGTACGCCGGGACCATTGGTCGATAGCCCGGGGATATCTCCGTGCAGCTTCGCCCAAGCCCTTCCTGCCCAGACCCGACCAGCCGCAACTACCGCCGCCCTGCCCCAAGCCCAGATCTGAAGACAAGGTGCACAGACGAACTGAGCAGAGACGAGATCAGAGGAAGGACCCGAACGACCTGAAGGAACCGAACCCCCACCCAGCCGCCCGACGCGACATCGAGTCATCAGTCTCACATGGATGCTTTGTTAGCGGATGGGTGATGAATTCCAGGGAAGGCGGATCACGCAAGTATCATCGTAGTCATCGTCATCGTGGTGGCTAACGAATCATTCTCTTCTATGTCGTCTTCAACATCCTCACCGTCAGGTCACTTCCGACTTCACCGAACCGATCGGGATGATTGCTCGTTGGCCCCGGGAAGTGTTGCGAAGAATAGCGGCAGTGGCGCGAGAGGAGCCCTCACGCTAGGCCCGTTATTAAATCAACCTTCTTTCTGTCGTCATGTGCCGTCTTCTTGCCTGCCGCCATGTATAATATTCATTTCCCCTCAAGAGCTGCTGCTGTTTAGCGGAATACACGTTCTCGTATCACCAGTCATGGTGTTTCTTTGTTCTATACCAAATGAGATTTTATTCTTGATGACATGCCACTGCCACTATTCATTCTTTTGCTGTCAGAAGAAATTCGCGGTATAATGCATGCCACACAGCTTATCACATATTTAACGCTCCGAAATAAGCTGAATCATTTTAATTTGAACTCTGCATTTTTTCAGCGACATCACATCGGAAAGAAAAAACACTATAGCTATTGATGCGGAATTGCCAAGGCGTGAATGAAAGCTGAGATTAGAATGACGGCATGCGGGGCGAGTTGGTTCATGACTTGAAAACAACTGCGGCGCAAAGCTGACATGCACACAGAAAAAAAAAATCAGGAAAGAAGGAGGTGAGTCATACGGCGCTCGATTTTGTTGCACCGTTAATTCAAAATAAAATAAATTACAAATGATGTGTGTCCCAAAAACGTTGCAACACTGGTGCGACCTCATGCGAAGCAACCTACCGTATTTACATTCTTGCCATCATAGCTCGGTTGTTAACTATGCTCAGTGATCAATTTTTTTTTTTTTTTTTTTCACCAGTCAAATACACTGTCTCCTTAGAAAATGACATTCTGGTAGTAGCCACGAGAACAAATCCAGCAGTGCTTACGAATGTAGCATAGATTACAGAAACGTCGTCAGGTCTTCTGTTAGTGTATACTTGATTTCATTTTCCTTAAGTGACTTCCATTGCCCCCGATTTAATTACGGCAAAGCCAACAAGATCCCACCTGTACCAAGGTTTGTTTATTTTAAGCCAAGCTTGTTCAGGTGCTATGGTTGGTGGTAGGCTGCCTTGACCTTGACTTTTCTTTTATGTCTCCGCATTTTCTTAAGCTGACAAAATGTTGTAGTAATGAACATAAATGACAACTGTAGTCCACTTGGGGCATAATTTAATGTTTCCTACGTTCCATAAGGTATCTCCGATTTTACAGCCTTTGTATCTTTGTTTTGGAGGCTGACGTCTAAACTCGAGTAATCGCAATATCTTTGACTAAGACTTTGTAGTCCGAAAATATTAACTCGGCTAATGATGAGGATGATGGCGCCGGATATGATGCTACCCGCTCTCTTTTTCATCGTCAGTACTTCTGAGCAGTAGATGAAGAAGGCTAGTGCTTATTCTGGGTCACTACGGACGTGGTAGTATTAGTGACGACTTCTGATTACAGAATAAGTGCACAAGAAGTCTTTACCTCGTCCTTCATTTCGTTTTTACCTTCAGGCCTCCATCATTCACCCCTGAATCTACTGGTGCTAATAGCTTTCCTTTATTTCTGAAATGAAACAGTTCGAGCACGTAATTTGGAGGTCGACACGAGTCGTTTTTAAACCAGGGGTAACACGTCATCATAAACAATGAGCTAAGACGTATGTTCAACCGACGCAATTCCACATTGAGGGCACTGCGCCCAAACATCGATAGTGACTACCACTTTCTTTTGTGCATGAAATCACATTTTATTTTTGCACGAGAAGGCGAGCCGAATATTTTAATAGAACTTCTAGCGGAACCTGGTTAGGTAAAGGCTCTGAAAAGAGGATTCAGAAAAATTTCGAATCTCAGCGGTAACATAAAGCAACATTCCAAAGAGCTCAACGAAATCTCGCAAGATTCGACCCCGTAAGACCTCTGCATTGCTGCAGAAGCAATTAAACAAATACAAAGCCCCTTTCTTCCTTTTTGAAGCAAGGCTGCAAAAATGAGTTCAAAATACTCTAGTTCTTTATTACCTTCAGATCCCTGTAGCACTTCCGCGGTTAAATGACGAAACCGCGGCTCTCCTTAAATGAGCCGAGCCAATTCTTCATAACTCCGCCCAGTACGTACGCAGCTGCTGACGTATCCAGCTCGGTCGAGCTGGTCAGAAACAAAGGCGCACGTTGTAGGCGGTGCCTTGCGGCACAGCCGGGACCGTCTTCTAACTCGCTCATTTCAGACCGCACGCACGTCTGCACTCGTAGAAACACCAGTGCGCGAATCCCGCTGGAAACAATGGAGGCGACGCGCGCGCGCGCGCTAGCAGCGCACGAAGCTTGCCAGCGCCAAGGGGCCCAGGGCAATTGCCAGGGGCCAAGTAGCGCCGCGCCGTGCGCGCGGCATGCGTGGTCCGACTGCCGTCGTCGCTCACCGGGCTATGGAAATGACTGCGTTGGCAAACCTTTCCGGTTGACCACTCGGAATCTTCCGCTGGCGCCCAACTCCGTATCTACCCGCGCCACATTAAATCTATGCAGTGCTGCAGAAGACACGGAGCTGGCGTGTCAGCGTACTGTGATTGCGTTCACATCTGAGGTGTGTAGTTCATCCTTTCACCAAAGTATGGTCAGATTTAAGGGATTTTTTTTTCCCGCAAGTTGTGCCGGTTACAAGCGATTACAAGGCGGCTATGGCCGGGATAACTGCTTATCTCATGCACCTTTTTTTTTTTCACTGTATTTATTATGTGATGGCACCATTTTATTATTCGCCTATACTGTAGACGGAATACCTGCCTGCCATTCGAATTTTTCCCTACCTTTTTCCTCTAAAATATGGTGGGATTTGAGGGATTTTGTTCACAAATCGTGCCGATCCTATGCTTAACTCGGCGGCAACGGTCAATGTGCCAGCCTCATTCGTTCATTTATTTCACTTTATTTTACATATGAACATCTTACTTCTCGTATTTTACTTCTCGTTAAGTGACCCTAAGGTCTTCCAATCCTGTAGCGAAAGTTTGTACAACTTGCAAGACGTAGCTGTAGTCAGAAAGTGTATGTTTGGGGCAGGCATGGCATCTCCAGGAAAAGCGTCACCAGCAGCGGTCGCTGCTCCCGCCACGGCCGCTGCGGCGCTTTCGACATTGGCAGCTAATGAATTTGCCTCCGCAGGCCCACGCTCGCCACAGCGGGGGCGGCGTAGTGTGCATATCCTGCGCGCCGCGTGAACAGCGGGAGAGGCAACACCGCCGCCGCACCGGGTGTGTCTTTCTGCGGAGCCGTCGGCTCATTAGTATTGCTCCGCTGCCACCGGTCTTGTCGGCTGGATGGCGCACAATCAACAGGGTGCACCTTGCCTCTCCCCAACCTCCTCCTCCACCTCTGCTGCTGCCTCTTCAAGGTACGCGAGCGACCTTGCGTGCCCTGCCTCGGCGATAGGGGTAAAGGTGAGGTCGGTTGCGTGTGCACCGTGTGGTTACATCAGGAGGAACGTGGCGAGGGGCCTGGAGTATCGCACAACATGCTAAGCGGGCACAGGAATGAGGGCTTCCCTTCTCCTCTTACTTCTCCTCCTCTTCCTCCTCTTCCCGTGCTTTTCGTCTCGAGTATTCGCCGCGGTGTAGGGGGTTATGCGCTCTCTCGCCAGCGTGACTGTCTACCTGCGTCGCGCCTCAACGACAATAATTTCTCCGCTGTCGCAACTGCTACTGCGTGGCGTCGAGTTAATAACGCGTGCTCACATGCGGGCGTTCACTGCCGCTTCATCTTCCCCCCCTTCCATCCTCATGCGGCTTTAACAGTCAAGCGTGCACGCACGGAGAGTTCAGCCGCTACGTGTAGGTGGGCGGAGAAGGCCGGCCTGGAAGAAGAAGAAAATCAGAAAACGAGAGTGACTGATTGGTTCGAGTTCCAGCGCTTTTCATGCAGCTAGGGGAAAAATGCTGCTGCCTGCGCTGGCATCCCCGAGAAGCTTTGTTACGGGCGGGAGGGCGTAGCATGTACATTCTTTTTGCTGGTTAAAGGACTGAAAAAAAGAAAACAAAAAAAAAGAGAAATTTAAAGAAGAACCTTTTTTTTTCTGTTCAAGGTCGAGAAGGTCTTTAATATCGTGAAGTTTAGGTGGTCAGGATGGATAGCTCTTACAATACATTCTGAGGCATGTCTTGAAGGAAATTATGGCTGACGAGTGGAGCGTAATAATGCTCACTTATATAATAAAAAGATAACATTCTGACTACAAGATTCTTGAAGCTTTTGCGTACAGGGCCAGAACAAAATGGATAAGAGGGAAAAAAGTTCTCTTCTATGTGGGTGAACTGCGGCCAGTGAGAATATAGCAGCAGTTATGAGTGGTATAAAAGTGTGGCGTTAGTATAGTTAGTCAAAACAAACAGAGCAAGCGCAAGCTTTAACCCTGTCTCTTTTGACAAGCCTTGAGCTGTGAACTTTGCCCTTGCTAAGTAGTACACTTGCAAAGGACATGAAGTGGCTCATTTGGTTGCTATTCCCCTCAAACAAACTGAAGTGTTCATTAGCGCTGATAGCACGCGGTAATCAGCCGTGCCTCGAATGATTGATTGCACTATTTTCTTCATAATAGAACTGTCGGTAAAGTCCATTCTTTAATCCGTTTAACGTACAGTGAGGCTAACACTGAGGTCCTCAGTGTGTTGGGCGCTAGTTTAAACTGGCACGTTGTGCGTAAGTCTGTCATGTCTGTCCACGTTGAATGCTGATAAGGCCATCTGCGCCTGCTCCCGTTATTGAAGGCATAAGGCTTCGCTTAAGGCATAAGGCTTCGCATAACGGTTTGCCCTTCGGCAAACCACTCTAGAAAACAAAACAAAACAAAAGGTTGCACAATGAGAGGGAAGCGAGATGCCACACTTTCATAGTGTGTTGTGCTTGCACAGTGCAAAAAAAAAAAAAGTAAACAGCCATATTGTTTACGTGCTCTAGTGGGAACATTTCAGGCCATCGATGACATTCAGACTATATGAAATTCATGGTACTGAACTCCAGCTTCCAAGAACTACAATAAGAATGTGAATCCTGTCCAATTTAAATTTATAACTGCCCCGCCAGCAGCTTTTGCAACTTCACATTATTGCTCGCCGCTTAGCGGCAAGCGCTAAAACTGGTAAAAGCATGGTAACGCAGTCTAGTTTTCCGTTACCTGCGGGCTTCAAAACAGCATCCCTATTCGCGACTCGCCGTGATAACGTTGCGCGAGTGGTAGAAAGGTAGAGAGAACGTTGTAAAATTTTATGTGCATTCTCATTGGAAAATAAACAGCGCCATGTACGTAAGGCAGGACAACAACCTGTCTTCTCTTTTCATTCTCTTTACGTTCTCTTGTTCGGGGTCGCATACTCTTCAAACAGCTTTCAGCCGCAGATATCAGCATGCTCCTCGGATATCCGCTTCGTTTTAACCTCTCAATCTGTATGTTGACACTTCGCCCATAAAGTTCGGGTAGAATTTGATCAGCGCCTGCCGTAAACATGAAACAGCCAGCCCCGCTTAACTTCGTATGACCGGAGCCGTATGGAAGAAGGCCTTTTGCCCCTCGTGTCCTATAAAACCAACATGTGTGGCCTTCTTGAAGCACAAGTCTGATATCCAGGTACTGGATCTCTGCATTTTCTGGTTGCTCAAAGGTGAACTCAAGCCCCGGATGTGCTCTAGGGAATAGGGCCACAAGGCTCTCAACCTTGCTCTCTTTCTAATCTTCATACGGCAGGCAAACCAAAAACTCGACATATTGAAATGCCTTAGCAACTCCAGCTTCATTCATGTGATTAATATTCTTCATATGGTAACCCGACGTTTTCGTTAATAATAATAATAATAATAATAATAATAATTGGTTCAGAGGAAGGGAAAGGCGCAGTATCTGTCACACTTGTTGCTGTGGACACCTGAACCACGCCGTTAGGGAAGGCAGGAAGGTGGGAGTGAAAGTGGAGAGAGAGAAAGAGGAGCCGTAGTGGAGGGCTGCGGAGTAATTTCGACCACCTGGGGATCTTTAACGTGCGCTGGCATCGCACAGCACACGGACGCCTCTTCGTTTTGCCTCCATCGAAACGCAGCCGCCGAGGTCGGGATCGAACCCGTGTGCTCCGGCAGAGTAGTCGGGCGTCTTACCACTGAACCACCCCGGCGGGGCATGTTTTTTGTGATTCATTCTTCTTCTTCTCCGTACCACAAAACAGGCAGTTGGTAGCGAGCGCATCATCTGTGTTAACGTCTTGGTTTAATTCTCTTGTGTGTGTATTGTGTTTGTGTATAACCATGGTGGTGGTGGTAGAAAACATTTATATAGGACAAATACAGGAGGTTATGCGTGAGCTGACCCTGAAGGGGCCAACCCTCACAAACACTAGGTGGAGGTCCCTAGTTCGGGACCCCAGTGGCGTCTGCCGCCGCTCGGGCTCGCCCGACTAAGGCCCGTTGGGCCTTCAGGTCGGAGCAGCCGAGCAGGGTCGCCTCCCAGTCCTCCCGGGTTGGGTTGGGGTGAGGGGGGATAGCCGGATTTGAGGGGCAGGCCCACACCATGTGGTAGATGTCCGAAGACACCACCCCGCAGTGCGGGCAGCTGCCAGAGAAAGCAGGGTCGAAGTGTTTTAGAGCTGCCGGGCACAGCAGTGTGTTTGTATAGAGGCGGAGTAAGAGCCGCTCATCCGCCTTTGAAAGGCCTTTACATGGGCGGGGGTAAAGGTTGTGGCTAGATTGGTAGTAATTTACGATATCTTTGAATGTATAAGCCGGATTAGGATCAGCGTCCTGGTCGGAGGGGGAGGAGGAGGAAACTTCCCGGAGAGAGAGCGCGCGGGCGGCGGCGTCGGCAGCCTCGTTTCCAGCCAGCCCCTGATGAGCAGGAGCCCAAATAATATATCGGGTAGCGGGGTCCCCAATGTAGGAGCTATTTTGAAGTATTCGGTAGGCTAGATAAGGGGTCCAGCCCTGTTCGACATTCCGACAGGCCCCTCGCGAGTCGGAAATTATATATTTCGAGTCAGAGTGGGAAGCAGCCAATGCTATGGCGACCTCCTCCGCATGAGTTGTGTTGCGGGCCCTGAAGCTAAGACCGTTGACTGTTTTCGCCTCGTGGACGACTGCGGCCGTGTACCACCCCCCATGGTGCGGGCCAGAGGCGTCCACATAAAAAACGCCGGGTTTAGAACCATAATGGCGTGCCAGGGCTTCCGCCCGCGCCAGGCGTCTGCCATCATGGTCTTCGCGTGCCATTTTGGCGGGAAGAGGGCGTACGCGGAGGGCGCATCTCCACGGCGCTGGAATGCGTGCCCGTTCTTCCATAAGTGTCGTATGTTTGATGTGGAGCCGGGCAAGAAGGCGGCGGCCCGACTGCGTCTGCGACAAACGCGTATATTGATTTGTGAGGTGCGCTTCCCTCAATTCTCTGAAGGTGTTCACCATTCCCAGTGCCATGAGGCGCTGGTTTGAGGTAGTCACCGGAATATCGAGGGCCCGCTTATAGATTTTGCGGAGAATGACCTCGAGGGCATCCTCATCTTGCTTCCGCAGGTGGAGATATGGAGTCGAATAAAGGATTCGACTGGTTACGAAGGCGTTTGCCAGCCGCAAGGCATCCTTGCTTCGTAACCCCCCCGCGTTTATTGGAAACCCGGCGGACCATGCGGCCCACCTGGTCCCCCACCTTGCGGAGTTTAGCCAATGTGGTGTCTGGCTTGCGGTGTTGGTGAATGAAGAGTCCCAGTACTCGGACTTCTTGTGTTTCTGGAATTGGACCTGATTGAAGAGTAAGTTGAATTTTAGTAGTGCATTTTGGAGAGGGGCGGATGTGCACAAATTCCGATTTCTGTGGGGAGCATTGAAGGCCGCAGCGGCTAGCATAGCGGTCTACTATAGTCGCCGCCTGCTGCAGGCTGGCCTCAATGTCTCCAAGTGAGCCCTGTGTAGCCCACAGGGTGATGTCGTCGGCGTACAGAGCATGCTGCACGCCCTCGACAGCACCCAGCTGGACCGGCAGGCGCATCATGGCCAAATTGAATAGCAGGGGAGAAAGCACTGCGCCTTGCGGCGTTCCCCTGGTACCTAGGGGGAAGGGGCCGTGTTCGTTATCCTGAATGCGGATGTAAGATTGGCGGTCTGTGAGGAATTGGCGGATATATTGGAAGGCACGGTGGCCACAGTTGGTTTGACTTAAATGAGTGAGAATAATATCATGCGTTACATTGTCGAAAGCCCCCTTAAGGTCCAGGGCGAGTACGACCCTGTCGTTATGAGGGCACTCGAGGGGGTCAAGGACTTCCCGATGTAGTTGAAGCAAGACATCCTGTGCGGATCTGTGTGGGCGAAATCCGTACATGGTGTCCGCGAAGACATGTTGTGTCTCAAGGTACTCAGACAACCGGTCCCGCACCATCGTCTCCATAAGTTTGCCCACACAAGAGGTAAGAGAGATGGGGCGAAGGTTGTCCGTGTTTATTGCTTTGCCGGCCTTTGGTATGAATGTGACCACAGCGGTTTTCCAATCAATGGGGAGTGGCGTATCTCCTCGCCATATTGCATTGATGTAGTCCAATAAAGTGGTATAAGCTGAGTCGGGAAGGTTAGCTAGTAATTTAACAGTGATTTTGTCCCGGCCAGGTGCAGTACCACGTTTCATTTTGCCCAGGGCTGCCCGTAAGTCGTGGAGCTTAAACGGCTGATCAAGCTCAGCGTTCTCAGAGCCTGCATAAGAGTACGCCTGCCCACGGGTGTCCTGTATGTTGCACAAATATCGGTCCCTGAGTTTGTGCGCGAGTTGTGTAGTATTACCAGAGAAGGTGGGGATTACACGCTGAAGATGTTTTTGTGTTTCTCTACGGGTCTGAGTTGGATCAATGAGGGCGCGAAAGAGGCGCCATGTGTTTCGGCTGGACATTTGACGCGCTGCCGTGTTGCACCTATCCACCCAGTTAGAGTCGGCGAGCTGGGCCGCATACTCAGCCGCTCGCTGGGTGAGCTCGGCAATTCGAGCTTTAAGGTTTCTGTTATGTTTCTGCCGGCGCCATCGGCGGACGAGGGAGTGCCGAGCTTCTCAGAGGTGGAGTAGGTGGTCGTCCACATCCGATACCACCTCTGAAAGCTGAATCTGAGTTTCGGTGGAGCGAAGGTGTGAAACCAAATGCTGGGACCATAAGGTGTACCCTTGCTCTGTAATGGATGTTGTGTTGTCGAAATTTTGTCTGAATTTCGTCCAATCTGGGAGACGGGCTTGTGTTGTGGGTTTAGAGAGTGGGCGAGTTCTGATTGTGGTATTGATAATGCAGTGGTCGCTGCCGAGGGTTTCCTCGGTGTTGACCCAGTCTGCATGTTGGATGTTATAAGTAAAGGTGAGGTCCGGACAGGTGTCCCTTGTCACGGAGTTACCAAGTCGGGTTGGGTGGACGGGGTCAGTGTGAAGAGTGAGGCCCAGCGTGGACGCAAGCTCCGCCAACCTGCGCCCTCGCTTTTCTTCACGGTGGTAGCCCCAAAGCCGACTGGGGGCGTTAAAGTCGCCTACAATCAGAAGGGGGTCTCGACCCGCGACTCTCAGCGCTCGGCTGAAGAGGTCTGAAAAAGAAATGTGTTGCAGTTTAGGAGGACAGTATACATTGAAAATGTGAAGTGGTGGGTCCTGCTTGCGGAGAGGGAGGAGAGTCACCATCACATAGGAATATACAATTTGGAGGTCGAGGTCGACAAGATTAGCTGTATAATTTTTGTGGACACAAAGACAAGTCGAGGGGTCTTGTTGGAATGTCGTATAGCTTGTGAGTGTGGCGCCCATCCCTGGCTCTTGGAGGGCTACCACGGCTGGTAAGCATTCAAAAGTTGCGAGGTAAAGACGAAAGTTGGCCCGCTTACAACGAGCACGGAAACCTCTGCAGTTCCACTGTGTTATTGTAAATGGGGAAGCCGAGTTTGAAGGTGGAAAGCGCCTACTTTTAGGGGGCCCCGCCATCATTAGGATTAAATATAAATTTGGAGGGAGCGACTACCTCAGAGCCAGCACCCAAAGGCTGGGCATGGAGCTCAGTCCCCGGGTGAGGGGCAGCTTCCTCGGAGTCCGAGTCTATGACTCGACGGCTTGTTTTGGGAAGTCGAGAGGACACAACCCGAAGGGGTCCCGATCGTCGGAGAAGGCGGGCATTTTCACTGACATGTTTTGAAATCATAGCCGGAACAGTCTCCATGACCTTGGTCAGGACCTGCTCCATTGCTGCACTGATCATTGAGGTAAGTTTCATAGTCAGGCGGGCCTCCATCTCAGCAAGGACCGCCGGGAAGGCTGGTGATGATGCCACCGGCTCGCTCTCCATGTTCTCCGGGCTAGGAGGGCAGGGAGGATTAGAAGCCAATCTGCTTTCTAAAGCTTGAATTTTGGTAAGCAGCATCTCATTTTGGGCCCGGATTGCTGCCATCTGTTTTTGGAGCTCGATATCAACGTGAGAATGGGAGGGAGGGGGAGGAGAGGAGGCAACCCCACCCATGCCACTCACCTGTTTGTCATTTTTCACGGCACGGGCCCAAGCGTCAGCTGTGCCATCCGTCTTGTTAGTATGGGCTTTGTGGCCTTTTCCCCCATTCGGTGGTGGCGGAGGCGTCTGTCCCTTGGCGCCACCTCCGTCAGGGGACTCTTGCTGCTTTTTCGCTGTGATGTTGGTCTGACGTTTTGCGATGTCTTTGGTTGTGGCGCCGGAGTGTTTTGGCTTCCCGTCAGAATGCCGTGTTGCTGCAGGCCCCGAGCGCTTGGCCGTAGAGGGCGAGCGGAATTTCCTCGAGCACTCAGGAGAGTTTGTTGGGTGCCCGAACCCACATGTCGCACATTTCGGCTGACAGTCGTGAGGAGCCCGCACCCCCTCCACTGCCGGCACTTTTTGGCCACACAGGCCGCACTTTTCACCATTCGGGTTGGGACATGTGTCCGCCCGGTGTCCAACTGTACCGCACTTCACACATGCCGGAATTGTTCTTTTGTATGCCCGGACCAGGGCAATTTCTGAATTGTAATGCACATACCGAGGCACAGTCTTCCCGGCGAAGGTGAGCTGGGCCGCGTTGGAGGTGCCGTATTTTCGGATGTCGACGATCTCTCCGGCTCGCCATTGAAGTTTTTGTTGCAGGGACGCAGTGGTCTCGCAGCTCGCTACGGTGATGACACCTTTAGAAACATTGTCGGTTTGCTTAAGATGACCCCGCATGGCAATGGAGCCTTTCGGAGAGGCAAGTTGAAATTCGCCAATGAGGCGATCTGCCACGTCGGCAACCGGGGTGCCCGTGACAACGAGATTTTGCTCCCATGAAGGAAGCAGAGTGAGAGTAGCTGCTGCCGACTCACCCAGTAGGGCCTTGAAAGCTTCTCCCAACTGACCGCATTGATACAAATCCCGGAGGGCCACCGGTGTGCTGGGTTTGAGGACGACTTGATAGTCATCCGGATGGAATCTTGGAAGTGGTCTGGGCTTCCACTTCGGTGTCGGCTTATGAGCTGAACCGCCTTGGGACGCATCCTCGCGCTGGACGCCATTTTGCTGATTTGAGAGCGCTGACTTCGCTGACGCGGCGGAGGACGCTATCTTGGCTCGTCGCTGGGAGCGGCGTTCCACAAGCTTGAACAGATTTTCATGCCGGAGAGCTGATCCCGGCGGAAGCTCTTCGGTTGGGGCAACCGGGACCGTGGACCAGGCCATGGTCTCGGGATCGTAGCCTCGCTGAGCTTGCAGAGCGGCCATATTCTCCGGAAGGGCTCCTCGGCTCGGAGACGGCGTCAGCCGCCGGGCGGAGGAGGCAGCCGCGGCAGCGCGGCCTGGGCCAGACGCTTTTCGGCGAATTTCAGCCCCGCTTGGGTCGGCGGGTCGCAGTTCGCGGCGAGAGGCACCGGAGCCGACGGAAAACACGTCAGCCCTAGGTGCGCGCTCGAGGTGAACTCCCCACTAGAAGGGGAGAATGCTATAACCATGCAGCGCCAGAGGTTTTTGTGATTCATTCTTCTTCTTCGTACCACAAAACAGGCAGTTGGTAGCGAGCGCATCATCTGTGTTAACGTCTTCGTTTAATTCTCATGTGTGTGTATTGTGTTTGTGTATAACCATGCAGCGCCAGAGGTTTTTGTGATTCATTCTTCTTCTTCGTACCACAAAACAAGCCGTTGGTACCGAGCGCATCATCTGTGTTAACGTCTTGGTTTAATTTTCTTGTGTGTGTATTGTGTTTGTGTATAACCATGAATCGCCAGAGGTTTTTGTGATTCATTCTTCTTCTTCGTACCGCAAAACAGGCAGTTGGTAGCGAGCACATCATCTGTGTTAACGTCTTCGTTTAATTCGCTTGTGTGTGTATTGTGTTTGTGTATAACTATGCAGCGCCAGAGGTCTTTGTGATTCATTCTTCTTCTTCGTACCCCAAAACAGGCAGTTGGTAGCGAGCGCATCATCTGTGTTAACGTCTTCGTTTAATTCTCTTGTGTGTGTATTGTGTTTGTGTATAACCATGCAGCGCCAGAAGTCTTTATGATTCATTCTTCTTCTTCGTACCACAAAACAGGCAGTTGGTAGCGAGCACATCATCTGTGTTAACGTCTTCGTTTAATTCGCTTGTGTGTGTATTGTGTTTGTGTATAACTATGCAGCGCCAGAGGTCTTTGTGATTCATTCTTCTTCTTCGTACCCCAAAACAGGCAGTTGGTAGCGAGCGCATCATCTGTGTTAACGTCTTCGTTTAATTCTCTTGTGTGTGTATTGTGTTTGTGTATAACCATGCAGCGCCAGAAGTCTTTATGATTCATTCTTCTTCTTCGTACCACAAAACAGGCAGTTGGTAGCGAGCACATCATCTGTGTTAACGTCTTCGTTTAATTCTCTTGTGTGTGTATTGTGTTTGTGTATAACCATGCAGCGCCAGAGGTCTTTGTGATTCATTCTTCTTCTTAGTACCACAAAACAGGAAGTTGGTAGCGAGCGCATCATGGGTGTTAACGTCTTCGTTTAATTCTCTTGTGTGTGTATTGTGTTTGTGTATAACCATGCAGCGCCAGAGGTCTTTGTGATTCATTCTTCTTCTTTGTACCACAAAACAGGCAGGTGGTAGCGAGCACATCATCTGTGTTAACGTCTTCGTTTAATTCTCTTGTGTGTGTATTGTGTTTGTGTATAACCATGCAGCGCCAGAGGTCTTTGTGATTCATTCTTCTTCTTAGTACCACAAAACAGGCAGTTGGTAGCGAGCGCATCATGGGTGTTAACGTATTCTTTTAATTCTCTTGTGCGTGCATTGTGTTTGTGTATAACCATGCAGCGCCAGAGGTCTTTGTGATTCATTCTTCTTCTTCGTACCACAAAACAGGCAGTTGGTAGCGAGCGCATCATCTGTGTTAACGTCTTGGTTTAATTCGCTTGTGTGTATTGTGTTTTTGTATAACCATGCAGCGCCAGAGGTTTTCGTGATTCATTCTTCTTCGTACCACAGATCAGGCAGTTGGTAGCGAGCGCATCATCTGTGTTAACGTCTTCGTTTAATTCTCTTGTGTGTGTATTGTGTTTGTGTATAACCATGCAGCGCCAGAAGTTTTTGTGAATCATTCTTCTACTTCGTACCACAAAACAGGCAGCTGGTAGCGAGCGCATCATCTGTGTTAACGTCTTCGTTTAATTCTCTTGTGTGTGTATTGTGTTTGTGTATAACCATGCAGCGCCAGAGGTCATCGGAGTCATATAGCCAACTAGCCCGCTCGTAAGTACTACTGAATTTTTAACCACTAAACTAGTAACTCATGGCCAACACCAAGCATAACTGCCGCCGGGGTCCCAAATATTACGCTATATTTCGTCATGTTGTGAGCTAGTGCCCGAAACACGTCGTTTTTCCGGAGTGGCGAAAAGTCCTCGAAAGTTCAGTTGGGATAAATGTGTAATTCTAAATCCAGGAAGTGACCCAATGAGTTTGTTGTTGGTGTTGCTATGATGTCAGTGAGTAATTACTCCATTATTACAGATGGAATACAATCAGTGCGTGTACTGAAACACCACTCGTTTACGTCGAAGAATTAGGCATTTTAAGTCAAAGGCATCAGTTGGCGAGTTGAATTCCCCTATATTCTCGAAAAGAGCAGAATGGAGTCAAGCCTTAATAGGGCATTGAGTTGGGCTTGATGTAATTGCTGGGCTAGCTTCTAGAACGGAAAAATTGATTTTAGAGGCAGCACAAACTCGAAGGCAAAGGAAAGAACTGGCACCAAGCATGAGAATGTTTTTGTGCAGAGCAGACTGTCACACTTCCATTACACTTTCAACAGTGCAAGTGATATCGACTGCTTAACTTTCCTCAGGTGCTTTGCGAAGCATTTCAAGTTCGATGAACCAGACGAGCTAGCCTACTCTATTTCGTGGTGGATTCGGCTATCTTGAAAGTCTGTTTTATTTGAACAAAGGGGATCGCCGAGCGCGACCGACTTTACCGGTTAGGCTCTCGGGTGCCCCAACTTTGAACTACAAAATAATACCTGGCGCATTTCTTTATACAATGTTGAGTTACGAACAATCAGAGTATGAAAATGACGGCGTTTTTTGTTTTGTGAGATGTTCATCGTCAATACTGTAGGATTCAATTTATTGTCAATACTTTGAGAGAGCAGAGTTTTAATTCACTTTGCATTTCTTGATTCTTATTCTTTACGTCAAAAATAGAAAGGAGGCTAATTCAGTCTCTATAAATATTTCTAGTTCATACATTGAAGATAGTTGCCCCGCTTCCCTTTCCCCACCAATACCGCTCTCTTTTTCGCTTATACTCTGTTTTACTACAAAGCGTAAAACTACAACGCGGATGTTTAAGAATGGTAGCCTGTTGAATCTTCATAAATATAGGTCACACGGTATGGCAATGTAAATGCAACGTTGCGCTGATGCTTGTACTTCAGTGTAATTAACACACCAGTTTATTAACTTTATCACGTCAGCATTAAAGCAAGTTTCTCTGGAAAATCTTGCACTGCGTGGTTTAACTCTGGTTATCCCTGGTTGAATTGCGATAACAAGGGCGGAAGCTTCTTTTGCCTGCTACATTATTCCTCTATCACACCCTATCAGTGTAAGGAGCTACATTATTGGGGACACGTAAGCTCATCCTTTAAGGGTATGACGCGAGAGCGTAAGCTACCAGCCCACATATAAATGCTGCTGAACCGAATGTGGAGCGAAACCTTCTTCTTCTCCCTCATTTTAATGGCACATACCTACAGTAGGGGATTGGCCAGAATTCATTGTAGGTGACATAATATAATTGATAATGTCGATTTGACTTTGTGATAGATAACGTAATAATTAGGAGTTAGTGTTGCTGAAATAATTTGAAATTTTGAGGCGATAGTAATAGAAAGCAATAGCATTAGCTGCCGGTGACCGAGCGTTCTTCTTCTTCTGGCGGAGCTCGGCTGAAGTGGTTGCTTAGCAACGGCATAAACCGTGGCTACGGCCAGTGCTACCCGAAGGCGAAACCTGGAGTAGTATTGCTAACGTAATAATATCACAGGAAATGCTCTAGAATAACTGGCAGGTGACATTGCCTTGTATTGACTGGTCGTTAAGTTTCACGACGTCACGAGACCACGTGACACGTGCGATCTCACAGGCGTTGCCAAGTGCACCTTCGGTTTCGAGATGGAAGGGCCATATTGGTGCAGCCTTCCGGGACCTTTCCATCCAGATTTTAGACACGCTGCCCCTAAGCACCGCAGGAGCCTTCGTACGGTATGATTGAAGCCGTGATTCGTGCCTTTGTCGGATGGTCTCCCGGGTAATGCAGTATTTTAAAATTGTATGGTAATGAGTTTGTGTCAGGTGCTCTATTACGCCCCCAAAAATACATTTAAAGAGAAACAGAACAAAAGAAACTGATTAAGGGCGTAGCGAACCGAAGTGAATGAATGGTAACAAGGATTAGCAAGGAAAGTTGGTAAATGGCAGCATTAATTTTGGGCCGCTGTACCCTTGAAGCTGTGCTTGAGTCTCCTTCTAATGCTTTTAGTATTAAACATTGTGCTAAAGCGCTGAATTATTATATAACAATTGAACACATTGGTTGTTCTCTTAAAGATTGATGCTTAGGCACAACAGTTCATTTCAGTTTCCTTTCAACATAGCAAATCGTTGTAAGACTCGCTATCTTGTGTGTCATTACGTCCGAAATTAACGAGCGCAAAGCTTTAAGGCAACTTGATCGATAAAGTGAGCATAGATGTACATTAACATGAAGCAAATAGATCAAACCCCTATTCATTATGCTGCTGCCAATTGCGCGACTACGCGGCAATACTTTGGCACTACGACGAATAGTTTTTGCCCTTCGGTAGAAGCTATGCTTAGTAGAGTAAAACATTTTCTGATTGAAGCTCACTCCTAATTTTTCTATGCACCATGTATTACGGAATTGCACTTCCTCCTTTTTTTTTTTTACTTCTTTCTCACATGACCTTCTCAGCTCAAAGGCATCAATAAAATGAATATGGCACAAACCATAGTTGCATGTGGGTGTACAATAGTGTTGTCATACAGCTGCAGACGATATGTGAAGGCCAAAAGTGCGGAAGTGCCGTTGAAAGTGCACTTTGCCCACTGCCACTTCAGGCACCCACGCAGCAACGCCCGTTTGGGATCCTACTTCGAGATTCGCAAGAAGCACTGAGGGACGTTTTCGCACTTACGATTCTTTTTGAACTATCTGTAGTCCTGGTAACCAAATGAAGATCATTTTTGTTTTGTACGGAAGAATGTATTCCAAGCCACATAATACTACTAATAAAAACCTCTACTAAGGTTGCTCACTGTAATCTTTGATAAGTTATAAAAATTCGAGACTGAATATTCTGCCGTTAAATAGCCGCGATTTTCATGCATACCTGCTACTAACCTGAGTGAAGCGATTTATATTGTAGCCGGCGACGAGAAATATTTGATTTGCAGGGACATTGCAACGAGATTAACGTCACTCTTTTACTAGAACATGTTCTCTAGAGATTACGAGACATCTCGTTTACCGTCTTTTACCAAGAGTTATTGCATCCTCTGAACCAAAAAAAATAAAATCCTGCAAGACACGTTTTCCTACATCAGCGACTTTCAAAAGTAAAGCACTCTTGTATTCGAATATAGATCAGATCCGGATAGGGAAGTTTACGCGATAACATCGTGTTTCATTCTGAAGTTTAGTTGCTAGTGCAAAGACCAGTGTTAGCATAAAAAGGACTGATATCCGTTTTTAGTATCTGTATCGGTAATGCTTATTAACATGTCAGGTCATAAATTATTTAGGGCCAAAAAGGAGGAGGTACTAAATGTTTGCACCTTTCATTCCACTACGCTACACATTCTTGTTTTTCTTTTTAATAACGCTGCTTATCGCTTTAGGGCACAAATGGAGCTGTAAAGAGAAAAAAGAGGAGGGGCATTAAATGAATGACGACTTTTTCTATTTGTTAGTGCGACTGCAACATGGTTTGCCTGAACAGCGTTGAATACGCGAAATACATCAGTGGGAGTTAACTGCTGAGGCGTACGAAATTCGTAGTTTACTGACATGCATTGAAACTATGGCTGACTCAAACTAGCATTCTTATGTGCGCTCTCTCAGGAGAGAAAGATCCGCCCCACTAATCTGCACCACATTTTGAAGTTGGTAATAACAATATTCCACAATTACACAACGTCCACGGTTTAATCTTCCTACATATTCGCAACCCGTGCTTCACACTTCGAGGTATGAGCGCTATTAATTTTATGTTTAGGCTTGCATAATTGAGGCAATAAGAACCATGTGCATCCATTTTATGTCACATGGAATGTCGCACCTTTGCTTGGCAGTAGAGCTTGTATCGTCGCAAAATAAACACTTTAATGTTAAATCAATCTAATCAATAAACTTGGTATTTATAGGTGACTTGAGCCCTTTACTGAGCGTAACTATATATGGAAGCGTAATAATCAAAGAATGTCTTTGAGAGTAGTTAAATAGATAGAAATCGCATTATATGTAGCATGCATGAAATAAAAAAAAGTAACAGAAATATCAGGAGGAAAGAAAGAAAGCGGGGCGGGAAAGAATAAAATAAGTAAACAAAATCAAGCCCTGAAGGGTTGAACCAAAAGAGAGAAGGAAAATGAAGGAAACAATGCATAAATTAGGACGAAAATATAAAACAAAAAATAAAAGCAATGACAGTCAATCGGGGAGGGCTGTTTATGTTGTAGCAGTTTCGAGGAACCGTTGCGGGAGACGAGTGGCACGGGCACAAATATTTAACGAGGTGATAATATTAGCCGTGCCTACAGCCAACTTTCTCTGTGTAAACGCAGAGCTGCTTGTTCAGAGAGTTTGCCAGTTCTATAATGTTTACAAAAGCGGCAAATTTTCAGCGCGCGGCGAACATTATGACCGCCGATTCTGCAATACTTGGGCCAATCTATTCAAAGTGTCCCCACAATCTGAAGCACCGATAGACTGCTGCACATGCTTCCGGTTGTTCTACTAATCTGCTCTCGGTACTTTTTTTTTTTCATCAAAAATATTGCCTGAAAATATGTTTGACCAAGGTTAGAAGAAAGATGCGCTCGCAACAACTGTCCTAAAGCTTCCGAACAATGGCAGAACTGAATTTCTTGAAGGAATTACAAATGACACTACATTCTGTCAGTCTTTTCGGAATAAACTCTCGGGCTTATAGTCTGTGCACTTGTGATTAACGCTTGCAGATGCATAGAAATACATAATGAGAAACCTGTCAATATATTTTATATTTTTCCTTTAATTATTCATCTGTGCGTGAAGTTGCTTGCAATTTGTCTTTCTGCTCTGTCATCGCACCGAGCTAGTCGTGGTTACTACTCTGCTGCAGCAGCGGTGTGTGCTTGATACTATTAACGGTGTGTGCACATATCAGACATGGAGAAAAAATGAACATGCGCCGTAAAGTAGCCAGATATTTACTTGCGCTTGGCCGCCAGAGCACCATATGCAGCCACACGAAAGCTAAAAGAACTATACCACCGTGGAATGAGAACGACAAAATTAAAACGGCACCCACTCTTTTACCTTTCCAGGAGAACGAAGGATCGTATACATTCGTACATCAGTAATTTACTGCACTGCATGATTTGAATTGGTTTCAATATCGAAAGCAGCACTATTTCCTGCTAAGGTTTAAGCACCCAGTCTTAGGCTCCCCATCGCTCACGCAGTATGCGTCCCCAAAAGTGTGTGACTGTAGATTCATCATGTCGGGTCGTTGGCGTAGTTACAAAGACAACATTCTCAGTGGCATTTTCGAGTGGTGGTTAAAACAGACAACTCTTGACTTCAAATGAATTAGCTCCTCGTTCTGCGCGTTCTCGCGGACGGCCCACTGTCGGGCGTAATTTGCTTAGCCATTGCCAAACTGACTCCTCTGCCGGCTCGCTCAATTACCGCGCCTCAACGCTGAGCAGCTGCATGTTGGGGCTAATTAGACCTACGGCTAACCGGTGCCAGAACTCTTCTCCTTCACACAGAGACGAGGAGAGACCTCTTTTCCCGCACTGCTCACCACGTGTGCAATCTGCAACCTGTCTCCAAGTCGAACCATTTGCTCCAAACCTCTTGGAGCAGGCCGGCCGCTGCGTTTCCAACAGTATTCTCTCTCTCTCTCTCTCTCTCTCTCTCTCTCTCTCTCTCTCTCTCTCTCTCTCTCTCTCTCAAAGCCACTAAATGTGAGCGCAAAAAATGCAGTCCTGAGAGCTTTTGTTCCCAAATGCCACGCAAGTACCTCAGCAGGAAGCTCTGGAAACTCTCTTCGGGCTGAGTAAAACTTTTCTCCCCTACCGCGTTTTACCTGTTCCATGCTCGTGGGAGGAGGGTGCGCAGTCGACTCTGCAGCTCAGGACGCCGAGCATGTTGAGAGGCAGAAGGAAGAGGATAGGCTTGCTCCCTGAATTGCATCACAAGCGTTCCGTGGCTTACGCCAGACAGGAGAAAGTTCGGGGCCTTTCGACCCCGCACGGTTCACTCGGGAATTTCTCCCTCGACTTTCTTGAATATTCTTTAACTGTTGGGTATTACCTCATCTAAAAGTATTAGAGGGCTTAGTTACACGTTTCCCGCGATCAATCGCTTACTTTCTTAATCCCGAAAACCTAACATCGTGGAAATATCTAGGTGCTTGACGTAGGGGGCCTGAGCTCTAGGGATTTTCACCCAAGCAAAAGGTGCTTAATCGATTCGCATGTGTTCTTTTAATTTACTGCATTCCTCCCTGCCATATTGCTATTGTGTCCGGGCTCGTATGATTTACTAGCCCGTTGCAGAGAGGCACTAAGCCAAGCTTGTTTCATAACCAGCTGCGCCGCGTCATCTAGGTTCAGCCCATGAACACGGCCAAGCTGTAGCAACTGCATCCGATCAAAATGCAAGTAGTCCCTTATTTAGACGATATAGATCGCTATAAGGAACATTGGTTCAGATCGTGTATACTGAATAAAAAGGGGAGATGCTTAGTCACCACCCAAGAGATGACCCCATTGTGCGCGTGTTCACTCACATTTGGCGCGATTCCAAGTCACGATAACGGCGCCTTTTCAATGGACTGAGCTGAGCTGTATGCGCTATTGATTAAAATTACACATGGTTTAACTCCACGTAAAGACATGCGAAAGTGCTTCTCAGCATGGTTTGGCAGTGGGAAACTGTCATAGAAATGGGAAGAGTTAAAAGCTTTTAATTTTTTGCGTTTTGTGAAAAGGAAATGCGCAGAGTCTGTCTCACTTCTCTACGGATGTCTACACTTGCGATAAATGGCACCTATCCGAAACCAGTCCTTAACTTTAAGAGCCAGAAGACAGATGCTGAAAGGGGAACGAAGGTGCAAATAAATAAATAAAACATAAATAATAAATAAATAAACTGTAGCGTCACAAGTTTCATACGAAATCACATATATTTTTGTCGCAGGCACAAGTTGTCCCTTCCTGAATACACTTTCTGTGCCACTTCCCGCTAACGCCACTCACGAACCAAGTGAGCTTTCACCTTTCAAAGTCCACGTAAAACAAGCACAATATTACAAACAGACGTCCTGTAATTTAGAAGCTTTTGTAAAAAAAAAAAAATGTACGTAAAGAAAATGAGCCACGAATGTTGAGAGTATACCCCTTGGATTTACCAAGTACGGAGACTAACTCTCCACTTCGTGCGGTGTGTTTTCGAACACACGAGACGAACACACGAGAATGTTCATATGTGCCCGTGTCATGATCAAAAAAAAAAAGAAAAAAAAAGAAAATAGTGTTTGGAATTCAATGAGGAGGAGGACAAAACATTTATTAGCGCAAGGGTATTGGAAGCCCCCTGGCATAATACAGCTAAAAATGTAACCGAGCTCTCTCAGTTTCATCTTTAAACGTATGTCATAGCCAGGAAGGAATGATTGTTGAGCTCAAGTAATAAATAAACTTAGCGTGCGGCCAGTAGGCATAAAAAGGGGAAGAAAGAAAAAGAAGAAAAAAGTGAAAGAAAAAGATAGAAAGAAAAAGAAAAAAGAAAGGAAATATAAAGAAGGAAAGAAAGACAGAAAGAAGGAAAAAGAAAGATAGAAGGAAAGAAGGAAAGGAAATAAAAAGGAAAGAAAGGAAGAAAAGAAAGAAGGAAAGAGAAAAAAAAATGCCAGCGATTGCGTTACTTCCTAATGCGAAGTTTGAGCGCATCTCTCCAGCTGTTTCAACTTTTATATAGATTGAGGCAAATAATTTGAGCAAGAAATGCATGTGCAATTACAGGCAACTTTTTATTTTTCACACATATTCCATACTAACTAGTTCCTCTTCCACGAGTGACAGATACTGGGCCTTTCCTTTTCTTTAAACTACTTAATTGGCTCTAAGTTTTGATGGAGGCAAAACGAAGAAGCGTCCGCATGTTGTGCGATGTCAATGTATGCTAAAGATCCCCAGGTAGTCGAAATTACTACGGAATTCCCTCCACTCCCACCGGGGTGGCGCAGTGGTAAGACGCCCGACTAATGTCCGGAATACCCGGGTTCGAACCCGACCTCGGCGGCTGCGTTTCGATGGAGGTGAAACGAAGAGGCGTCCGTGTGCTGTGCGATGTCAGCGCACATTAAAGATCCCCAAGTGGTCGAAATTACCCCGTAGCCCTCCACTACGGCTCCTCTTTCTCTCTTTCCACTTTCATTACCACCTTCCTCCCTTCCCTTACGGCGCGGTTCAGGTGTACACAGAGCAAGTGTGACAGATACTGCACCTTTCTCTTCCTGTAAACCAATTGTAGGCTGTCATTGCACCCGCCACCGCTTCGGTGGTGGACGACGGCTGTTGTTGCGGCGCGCGTCTTTTTCTTTCTTTCTTTCTTTCTTTCTTTCTTTCTTTCTTTCTTTCTTTCTTTCTTTCTTTCTTTCTTTCTTTCTTTCTTTCTTTCTTTCTTTCTTTCTTTCTTTCTTTCTTTCTTCTCTCTTTCTTTCTTTCTTTCTTTCTTCTCTATTTTCTCTTCTGTCTGCACTAGGCAGAGAAGATCTCTGTCTGCACTAGGCACTAGGCAGCCCCGCCGGGGTGGTGCAGTGGTAAGACGCCCGACTACTGTGCCGGAGTACCCGGGTTCGAACCCGACCTCGGCGGCTGCGTTTCGATGGAGGCGAAACGAAGAGGCGTCCGTGTGCTGTGCGATGTCAGCGCACGTTAAAGATCCCCAGGTGGTCGAAATTACTCCGAAGCCCTCCACTACGGCTCCTCTTTCTCTCTTTCCACTTTCACTCCCACCATCCTCCCTTCCCTTACGGCGCGGTTGAGGTGTCCACAGAAAACAAGTGAGACAGTTACCGCCCCTTTCCCTTCCTATAAAATAAATAAAAAAAATCTGCACTAGGCAGCGGAGGTGGCTCAGCTACAGAGCCAGTAGCAGGCCTGTGCATTTTTTTTTTCCCTTCTTCCTGGAGCCACAATAACAACATCATCTCACCTGCCTCCTCCTCCGTTACCTGCCAGAGCCGACACCCCTGCAGCGCCAGGATTCCTGCACGACGAGGCCTTTATCGCTGTCACGTTAAAAAGGAAAGCAGGCAGAAATGACGGTTGAAGGGGAAGAAGGAAAATGCAGAAAGGAAAGAAGGAAGAAGTAAAGAAATGAATAAGACTAACACCATAGACAGTGTCTGAAGAAATTCCTTATGATGCTGCACTGATGGGTGCATGAATTGCACTCGAACGTACACAATGAGCCTGAGACCATCACCGCCAGATGGGATTAACGCAAGCACCGTCGTAAGGTTCCTGAAGAAAGACACGGAGACACTGGGTGAGATAGGCGTCGCAAGTAGACGTCCCCTCAGACGACACTTCCTATAAGCGAGAAAGCTTCCATGGGAGGGGGAGCGGAGGGATCGACCAATGTAACATGCCTTTGTCGTGCTCTTATTCCTGTTTGTATGGTCGCTTATATGGTTTCCTTTACGGGGCTACAGATAATGAGCATCCCATTTTAATAATACGTAAATCATATCTTTGAATACACTTTAAGGCATTGTTCGCTATGATTAGATTTTACGCCATTATGCGGCGCTTTAGAAACGATAATGATTCATAGCGTGGCGGAGTCAGATGGAAGGAAAAAAAAAAACGTTTGGCCATTAAAACATCTGCCGTCTTTGTAACGGCCGTAAGATGCTTGTGCGCGGCTTTTATAACGCCCGTCAGTTTTCTTTGAAACGAAAGCTTTCGTCTCAAAAGAATTGAATTTTGTGGGTTCCCCGATTATAATAAACCAGCTTATCTCACGATATGACGGATGGAAAATTTCGAAACGGACGCGACGAAGCGCAAAATTGAACCTGACACTATTATTATATTCCTTACGGCCCGGTCCATGCGTTTGAATGGACGCCAGTTTGGAATTAAGGAAATCCCGTTAGTTACAATAGCAGATAATAAGGACAGCAGAAAGCTTTCCTTTCCTTTCGGCATTTTACTTTGCGATAAACTGTTATATTTATGATTCCGAATAGCGGTTTTTACAAACACTTTTAAACCTTATAAGACTCAAGGGGATGACGCTGCCAGAATTAATCCCTCCGTTCTCAATACTGCGCGGACGTGCGGGGACTTGCAGTGCTTTTTGTATTCAGCTAGCAGTATTCGCGAAATTGTTTACCGCTACAGGTTTAGATTTAATAGTTAGTACTGAATAATATTTGGGTGCAATTAAAATTTATATGCTTCAAAATCGTTTTATGTATCTTCAAGGAGTTACGCTAATACTAATGTAGACGAACCTTATTTCGGCTTCTACAAAGAAGCTGGCCAACGAACACTAAATTAGTGTGCAACGATGCTTGAAACGTTTCAAAATAGTAAGCGCATTATGAAAAGATTAGAAAGAAAAGCTCTCCATATACAATATAACGACGCTAGGGTTAAGCTTTCCTGAGGAAGGATATCCATTATTCAGCCTTGTTTTTCTTCGCCCCCTGATCAGAAAGTAAATCTGATTAAGATATTTGGTCATATTATCTCACGAGCGCTTCAAGAAGTGCCTGAAAAGGATCTAGATCAAAAAGGAAAAAAAAAGGTAAGGGTAGAAGATGCGTAAATCTCTTCACCAAACATGAGACTTCTCGAAAAGAAAGGCAAGCGCTGAGCCTATGCCACGACTCTTTCATCACGGGACGTTGACAGAGCTACGTAAAGGGCTGCCCTTTTAATCTTTCCTTGCCAGGAAAACCGTAACAAAGCTGCCAAAGCAAACACATTACCGAAGAAGCAATAACGAGTAGGTAGAAGCAAAAAATTTAGAAGGAAACAAGACACCCAGACGACCAGGGGGATGGTTAGAAGATAGACGCTGGACGTGGTGGTCATATATTGTTAAGTCTACGCTTTCAGTCAATGCCTTTTTCTTTTTCATTTTTGGTTACCTTCTTTTCTCACCCGCTTCCGTTCCTCCTGGCACCACTTGTTGGCCTAGAGTGGAGACAGAGAAGAGGATTGGTGGGAAGTGCTCGATGTAACGGCGCGTGTCTTCCGAGTTACAGTGTTGGAGCACCAGTGGGTGCCAGTGGGAAGAAACTGCTGGAGAAAAAGGGAATGGAGTGTAGGGAAGAAGGCAATAGCACCGAGCGGTTATCGCAACCCGCTGCTCCCACATTCCCCCAAGCTGAAGGCGGTGACTCGAGGCACATCTGGACGGGTAGATCGCAACAAAATTATGGTCCCCTCGAGGGAGCTGGGGCAGAGGAACTCTGGGAAGAGGCCCTCAGGGAAAGAAGGTGCGCAGAGGAGGGATATCTCTCGAGCAGCTAAGCCTTTGCCTTTCGTCGGCTTCTCTCTCCCGCAATCCACCTTTTCCTTCGGTTATGTTCTCCAAACTATTTTATTCCGCCCCGACAATGGAAGCGTGTTGAGAAGGGAATTCGGGATGTGAACAGCATGCAAGAGGCAAGGACGGGGAAGAAAGGTTTTTTTCTGTGAGGCGCGCTGGGCTATTCTTTTGTGGGCTCATTCCCAAGCGGGACAACATTATGCGATCTCATGTTTCTCCCCAAAGGAGCTGTTATCATGCAGTCTGGGTTTCCTTACGTGTAGCGCAGTTGGCCAGAGTAAAGGTATTTTGTTTCCTTCCTACGTCTGGTTAGTAACTGAAGAATGAACTTGTGCGCTTTAATATTGCGAAGTGCGGGAACAGACATGTGGCTAAGAGCCACTAGGAATGCGCACATTCGGAGAGTAGCCCATTGTTCGGGATACTTTTAGTGCGTTCGAAACTAATTATTTTCAACATTATTCTTATAAGGCAATATATTCTTACTTTCGTGCATTTATTTAGAGAAATAAGGAATATCTGGCCTTATAGCCGTTTGTTTGCAACTGATGAACATATGGTGCGAATTCAATAATCCATCACGGAGTTTTTCACGGGGTTTGAACAAAACAGCCTCTTATAATAATCTCAGCCACTGACATGCGCAACTTTATCGCCTTTGTTGGCGGGACTACAAGAACAACTCTTTGCGGCAGAAGTATCTTACTTGAGCGATTGCTCAGATTATTATAAGGACGATTATTCAGAACACTTATAAATGCAGCTTTTATAAGCCGTCAATATTATTCGACGGGCCAGTTCTTCAGCTGGTAGTTGGCGCAATGTACACAAAAACTTGAACACCATTCTTGTCCCAGAGGAAAAAAATGCTGATTTGCATACACGATGTCAGAAGTATTACGTGACAAGTGCAAAATACAGTGTGAACACTTAGAAAAGAAAGCTGAAGCCATGCAAGTTCGAAGGAATGAAGAAATAATACATATTTGAAGGAGAAAGATAACCATTTTAAACTGCACTTCTGTAGACCACGCTGTTATATACATTAGGTGTTTGAGGTGAATGTTTTCTATATGTAAAGAGGAACAGAGGAGAAAACTGAAGAACGAAAAGGCAGGAAGCTTAACGAGGCGAAGTATTGAGTGTGCTTGGCTGATACTTAACGTTATTGCATTTGTAGTCTGAATATATTTTGACGTTACATTGCTCCCAACACAATGTATTATAATAAATGTCTCGGATAATCGATGAATCTTATTTGAGAGCTTGGTTGTCCGATATGCTGCCGATAGAATAACAGCACTCCGATATTAATCATATGCCTTGCAAAATAAAATATGGCTCGGACCCTTCAGGGCGCACATGGTGAGAGGCAGCGCGCTCTGCTTGATCTTTGCCTTGCCCGGGATACCATCCCTTCCAAACTATTTTTAGGGTTGACTATTTTTTTATACGCTGAATCGTTTCCAGCCGACACACGAAGTTTTCCTTTTTTAATTATGTTACATTTTTGTTTCCTTCATTCAATTTTTTGCCTTTTTTTTTTTTTTGCATAATGCAGGCAGCACTTGCTTACTGTAGGAGGTGTGCCTCGCACATGCTATAGTTGGCCATCTCACACTACCATCTCACTACCGCAGTAAAAAGAGCTGCAAAATAACTTGCAGCAATAAAGCATGAACGCCGAGTTTATTGAAACACGCTGTTGCTGTTCATAACCTGCCACGACTTGCTCTCACAGTGTTCAGGGTAACTTTCTAAGCTTAACTCTCCTGCGCCCCTCCGTGGTGGGTCAGTGGTTAAGGTGCTCAATTACGGAGTCGGGCGGGTTGTGTTTGGTCCCTGCCGTGGCGGCCGCTTTTAGATGGAGGCGAGAAGCAAGGCGCTCGTGTGCTGTGTGATGTCAGCGGAAGCTGAAGAACCGCAGATGGCCAGAATATCTGGAGCCTTAAAGGCGTCCCTTGAAGGCTTAGCTGTTTTAGTATGTAAAAAAAAAAAAAATAAAAAAACCTACAGACCTAATCAAGTCTCCTGACGTCTTGCTTCTGCATGCAGATGCGTTTTAAGAATTCGTAGCAATGTTAGAAAAATATGCAGACTTTGGCAGTGGGTCAGTATAATAAAGATATATGAAAAATTGGGCACGATAGCTTTTATTTTAAATTTCCTAGGCAAATAAATTTTCTTTTAATATGTAGAAGTTCATTTTTCATTTGCATTTTGTTGCTGAGAAAATGACACATGACGCCCATAGAAAGGGGAAAAGTTAGATCAGGCTATAACACATGTCACGTGCCTTGAGGAAATGGTTAATAAAGATAAGATATAGTGAATTTATGTCGCAAATTGAAAGCGCATGCATCAGCAGGAAAAGTTTATGGGACGTGTGTTCTGAGAAAAAGCATGCAAAACAAACAAAGCCGCACCTGTATTCTACAGTGTTATCAGCGGACAAAGCTGCATGCTCCCCCATGTCTTGACACGTTTCGAGGGACTGTATTGAAGAACTGCGCGAAAGTAACGTTTTCATGCAAAGTCGCTTGCCTTTAAATTTTGCTGTCTAGAAGAAAGACTTCTTCGAGACGGACATTTTTAGTTATTTCTTTTATTTCGAGAATCGAACATTTTTTTATGCACTACTCCTCAGGCTACGATTCTTTAATTTCTGCTTCCATTACAAAAACACACACAACAATATTGATTATAACACGTTATTATGAAGAATATGAGTGTTTCAACATTGTTACCTTTGGTACACAAGTACCTATACGTACGCTGCATGGTCGGTGGTCAAACACCCCAAGATATGTAACATAGTGCTGCTCGTTACATTACAACTGGAAATATGCCCACAGAGTTCCTGTTTTTGTTGCGCTTCCCGGCGAATACCGTCTATTGAGCTACTTCAGGCTCACTTACTGTGCGCTGTCAGTGCCCAAACAAACCGTCAGCATTCGCCAGGTCAAGAGAACAGTGAGAGAGAGAGCAACATCGTTCGTTCTGGAGATGGAGTAGTTGTTACTCCCGTGGATAAGTGGATAAAGACACCAATAAATTTGCATAAGAATTGAGAACTAATAGCATTTTTAAGCTGAATGCTGTGATAAACAACAGCTTCAAATGTTGCAGTGAAATTATATATCCCCGTAAAGCGCGCCTACAGCCTTTAACATAGACAAAGAACAAGATAGGAATAGCAGAGATATCGCGACCCGCCGATCTTCAAGGTCCCACGTAGAAAAGCTGCGGCGACGTTCGAAAGAAGCTCTTGTTTCCATTTGCAAAAGCAAGCCTCATACAGCATATTCAAGTTCGATGGTATAGATACATTTCGATGCTGCCTTATATCAGCGAAACAACGCCCTATCAATGGTAACACGCCGCAGCTTCACTTACAAAATGCCGAGCGATTCGCAATATAAGGCGACGGAGCGCTTACAAGACTCGCGACAGGAATACGAAACCGCGAGATAGAGAATTTAGTGCCAAGGAAAGAGGAACGACGGTGATGGCGTCTGCTGCTGCTGCTGTGCAGTATGCATGAGCATCCCGTGTACAAGTATACTACGGCCCGCAGGAGCATTCCAAAACGCAGAAATGACTAGTTCGATTCAAGATTTTTAACTCCAAGGTCATGTGCAAAGCCAGCCCTTAATTCCACAACAACCCTGGTCCCACGACATTTTCTTTTTTTGTTGGCCTGCTTCTCGTACGCTTGATTCTCTCTCCTAGTTTGGCGCGTGCTCTTTTAAAGATGAGAGGTCTCCGCTTAGGGTGGGATTAAAGGGGTAAAGGTCGATAGGCTCGTTCATCCTGCGGAGGCGAAATTACAGAAAAGGGCATTGCTGAATGCTGCATGCCCGAAAATATGTAAACCCAAGGTGGCGCTCGCAGCGGAAGGCTTGTGGCAGCTATATGTATAGTTGTAGAGCTTGGCAAGCTGCAGGCTACTGTTTTATTCTGCATACGTACCTATTTCCTCAACGTTCTTTATCATTCTAGGAACATCCTGTGCATTCGCGGCTTCACACGTCTTGAATGATGCAAAAAAAGGAAGAGGTAGTGATAAAAATACAAGCAGCTAAAAAATGAGGCGGCCTTTCAAACACCCGTAGAGACCCGCACTGGCCACGTAAACGACGAATGCACTGCCGTCAAAGAGAAGCGGCTGGTGGATGAGTTTAGTGTGGCTACCGCCACGAATGAGACGCCTTGGATTTCGAAACACGTTTCCTGCAGCTTAGTCCATGCTTACATTTGCTCTCAGTTACTACATCGACAGTCAATTCTTCTTGATTTCTGTCCAAATGTCTTAAGAACGTATTAGTTCAGAGCTTTCCTTTAGGGTTGAACGATTACGAGGGTAACTATACCAATTAGCGTGTCGTCGGGGTAGAGCCTACAGCCTCGGTTTTGTCGCGTGAGTTCAGTGAGATGTGAATTTTTGAAATGTTATTTTTTAGAGTAATCTGCTTACCTTCAATGAGAAGGTACACAGGTCAAGTCACTTACCTCACACAAAACTAGCCGGACGGCCGTCACTGACGTCGGCAGGATTCACAGGAAAGAAAGCAAATTGCCCGAAAAAAATTGTATATAACGATATTGTGCAATAAAGTCGGTCCTTGCTAAAAAAGAGATTACATAGCAATTGGCATTGCGTTGTATTCCGCTTTGTTAGTGAAGTTTAAGTCTGACTGCAAAAAATACTACCTGTACTCCAAAGTTGCAGGTTTTGACGAAAACTGCTTCGAAAAAAGAAAAAAAAAGGTTCTATTTTCGAATAATAATGGGTACATAGTATCAAGGTATAATTAGGAACGAGAATGCGGTCTTACTCTTTTTAAACCTGTCTCCACAAAAAGGGAGATAGCTTTAACAAAGTGCATTCGTATTGTGGAAGTTGACCCCAGCAGCGATTTCACTTACCATAAAACTTGAGCATTGCATGCATTGTGCCAAAGAAGATTTTGCTTCTGTTCTTGCGTTGCATGGTGTGTACACTGATGGCGAAATAATTATTGACTTTCAAATCCCAGTGCGAAGTCTATGCTTCATTTCAATAAATATGTGGCAAAGGGCGTTGAACTCGAGTTTGGTAGCGGCCTTTAGGTTTACCGTAACGTGAGGCAAACAAGCGGTCCTTATCGCAGTCGCTAGTCGTACGTTGCGGCAGCCTTGAAGCAGCTTAAGCTACCAGGCGTCGGCCCAGAAAACACCTGAACACAAAAGCCATTTCAAAAGTATCCGTCGTGCATTTATACATGACACCGGGCTGTAAGAAGATTACCACCTCTGCAAACGACCGCTATCGGCATTCGCGTGGTCTTACGACGACTCGACTTGCGTCTCTTGTCGTTTCGAAGACCGCTGTCACTCGCACCGTTTTGCGTGGTTCCTTTCTTTTCGGGCGCACGGCGCTCAGAAGTTCGAACTTGGAGCGGCAGAAGTTGCGGAATACGCGCTTGTCTTTGTGAGAAAGCGCACACCGTTACGCCGACTCCAAAGTCGAGCGCGACTCAAAGCCTTTGCTCCGACCGTTACGCAAGTGCCGCTCGCTCGAGGCTGGGCGCACTATACATCTACTGCTTCTTGAACGCGAAGCGGCAACAAAGTGACAACCAGATGTGAGAAGAAAGTAAGATGCCGGCTAGGGGGTGTGGTCGGCGTGACAGACCAGTACTCCAAGAGTCGTTGTGATGCCTCTCTCCGGATATGGGACGTCAGGCCACCAAAAGCCTCCCGCGGCGGCATGGCGTCGCGGGTCGTTCCTGCCCGCCAGGAAGAAGCCTCCTGAGATATTGCCGAAGCGCCAATCTCCGAGATGTTGATCTCCAGGCTGGCTCGGGGACATCGCTCTTGCTTTGTTGGCTGGACGACCGTTTTCTTTCCTCTTTTTTTTTTTTTTGTCTGAGTTGTGCTGCAGCGTTTGTGTCGCGCATTGCATACGTCTGTCAACCGCTGCCGCACTGAAAAGCGGGTCGCCAGCGCTGCGACTGCAGCGTCAGTCTTTGGCCGAAATCCCCTGAGTGGCTCTTGAGCTGCGGTGCAAGCAGCGACAGCCAGCATGCAGTTAAGAGAGGGCGAATCAACAGAGCTTCGAATGAGCACGAATTGTGTACCGGTAAAACAAATTACAAATTAGTGTGAAGCAAAATAGCAAAAATATTAGTAGTATTTTCTTTGAAAATTTTCTTTGATATATGCAGGTGCAACACCTTACGAATAAGAGAAGAAATGCCCTTGCGGGGGGGGGGGGGGGGGGGCGCTATAATTTCGTTCACTTTTTATTAACAGCTTCTCTTGTGTATTCATTTTTTATTTATTTCTGCTGTTGCTAACAATTTTATTTCGTCTAGTGCATAATGCCACACTCTCCGGTGTTACGCAATTAAATTAAATGCGAAACGCGAGAAGTAGTGGCAAATGAAGACGCGATGACACGAGCCTTGCTTTAGGGCTCACTCAAATCTGTACCTGTGCGTGGAAAAAAGAAATTCGAGAGCGGTATACTACGTGATCGTGGACGGGCAGAATATAGCTCATAACTGGTGCGGTATGGTTCGGTAACATATATGTGGTACGGCGGGAGCAGAGCGGTGAAAAACATTGGCAAAAAAAAACAACATATATAGTTACGCAGAGTGATAATTTGGAGGCTGCTTTTAAATAGGGCATGTCGCCGCTATAAAAACACGATGAATGAATCAATAATGCGGGGAAAGTTTCAGGTATTAGAGAACAGCAATAAGTCGGAACTTTATGAGCAATCCAAATGGGTGGTGCGAATTCTGGTCTGAATATGGGGAATGATTTGGACGCCAATATCTAAGTGCCGAGCAGCACAATGTAGATGGTGTTTCAAGACTCCTTACAGCCCATATTTTTCCTACTAAGGTGCGCAAACAATATTATCGATGTAAAGTTACACCAAATATTCGTTTATGTATGCGCCTTATTTCAGCAATCAGTGAGAACTCCATCGTTTGAAAGGCGCCCATCTTCTGTCTCAGTTGTGCATTGGGGAAATCGAACGCACACGGCTACGTGCAAAATCTTCAGGGAGATCGGAGAGTTGAGTGTAGGCGCGTGCACCGCATACGAAAAGCGCGGGCATGAATAATTTAATCGCCGAGGTTGCTTTGGGAGCCAAAGTGAAGAGCCAGTCGGGAAGGCACGCCCTACGCGCAAGCTCCGAACCCGGGACCCCAATGGTGTGCTGTGCATGCTCTGACGAGTTCTTGGGCGCACCCACCTCCCCCTTCTTCGAAAGGGTGTCGGAGAAGACATCTAATGGCTTCCGTGACTCGTAATGGATCCAAGAAGCACTTCCGATCAGGTCGATTGGAAGGGACTCGCGAGCAAGGGCCGAAGATGAAATGGGCCGCCTCATGTATGTGTTGTAAGAAGGGGGAGGTAGTAGAGGCGACGAATTGGGTCTCTTCCTCTATAGAAATGTTGGAGCGGTCCCCGTGGGTCAGATCGATGTCAGCGCCATCGTATACAGTGCCGGAGAGAGTGAAGAACAGTACCAGAGCTTTCCCTGCGGTGTTGTGTTCATCTCGTTCCACTATGGAGCTCAGAGTGGGCGGAGGGATCGCGACGTATTGAACGACGACCCCTTTGGTCTTCGGAAACGAGCCGACGACGGCGACAGAGACGCCGGGTGATCGCTAACAATAGCTCCATTTGCGGGTAAGATCGCTTTCGGCTACGTGGAACGAGCAAAAGTGCCGGGTTCGAAGCAAAAGTGGCCCCGCTCCATCGACCCTTGGAACATAAGGGAGCGGACAAAAGATTGCGGCGAGCATTGCGAGAGCCTCGACATGTGTGCTTCACGTTAGAGCGTCGTTGCGTCTGGAGACGGGAAACGAAGACTTCACTTGCGTTCGGCGTGCTCCGACGTCACTTGCCCCAAGTGCTAGATGTACCGAGCAGCAACCCTACCCTTGTCATAAAAGGCTGTTGTGGGAGTGCTTCTTCGATCTACACAGAATACATGCCTCCATTCAGCTCCCGAAATCACCGACCCACAGATAAGAGAAAATAGAGGCCTGTGATTTGTGGTTTACCAGATAGCCCCAGTATGATTAAGCAGAAGCGTTTGTCTTGTTCTTGACTTCATCTGCATCTCTCTGCCTTATCCCAGGGATGTCCCGCTGGTGGTTTATTGCGTCTGGTGTCGCTATACTTAGGCGTGATATCTAAATTCTTACATATAAATACCATTTTCTAATCTGATAGCGGATTGTCGATTGGGAAAATATAATAAAAACATTTCTCGGCACAAGTATCCCGGTGTCAGTAAGCCAATTTATTATCATTATACACGGCGTCACGAGCGTGAACACAAGGTGAATGAGGTGACGGAGTTGATCTCAGCGCTTCTATTTTTTGCTGTTGCCCTTTCGTTCTAAGATATAGCCCTGCCATTGCACAATTAGCGAACGGCTAAAGACAACTCGAGCAAAAAAGGTTATGAACAATTCTTTTAATTAAACCGAACGCGTTAATGAAAAGTGGCCAATAAATCAAGACACCTACATGAATAGTTAAGCCGCCTGTGAACTCCGGCCGAATGCCTTCCCGAACCGCCTTTGCACAGCCGTCGAAAGGTCGGAGTACTTAAAGAGGGGATCGTTATAGGGTGACTGTATCTTTGACCGCACACTAACAGGAAAAATCACATACGCCACGAGACAGCAGTTCGAGTCAATTGGGTTGTGAAAAGAAAGGGGATGCAGACGAGAGGCAAACGAATGGAGCAATGTTTTCACGTCACTTCTTAGCGCCAAAGTAAAATTTGCACGAATTCAAGCGCTCTACACATTAGTGTACAGAAGGCTCTCGCTGAAGAGCCCGAGGCAAACCCACCGCCTCGAGGGTCGCTCCAAGCCGAGGCTGTCGTCTCTTCTCGGTCACGTCACACGCGCGACGAAAGAACGTCCCGACGACCACAAACAGGCCCGATTTCACGCGCCCACTCGGACCCTTTGTAGCCTTTATTTTTACTTCGGCTCTTCTTCCGGTTACTCTCAAGAGCAAGCCGTCATCCGGGTTGTGAAGCAGGAGCTCCGCTAAGGCACGTTCAATCGTCCTCGCATACCAACGAGCAGAGACGTTCGGCGCAAACAATCGCACGCCAGTCTCTGCCTTTTCGAGATGGAAGAGAGGAGGAGGCGAGACACTTTTCGTCCGCTATCCTCCTTTCCTCTTGTTTGTACAAACGGACTTCGCGCCCGACTGTTGATAGTTTTGAAGGCGGGAACCGTTGCGAAAGCATTCATCGAGTGTTTTGCAAACGTTCGCCTCTACGGTCGTTGCCGATGTTCGAGACGGCTGCTCGCGTAGAGAGGAGGTTAGGATGGAGGAAGGGAAGGCTTCGTGGCAGCTTCGCTTGCAGAGGGGACAAACGCACGCGTGAGGTCGCCTTGACCGGAATGCGACTGCGACGACTGTGCTCTCTTCGCACGCTCGACGTGTCTCGTCGCAAGTGGTAGCGCCGCGTCCTGGTGGCCTGGGAAACCCGCTCTGTACTTGGCGAGGCCCGCGCACTCCACGTGTTGACCGTATTTGCATCAGCTGTGGGGACTTAAAGCCTGCTCGAGCTAGTGGTACTGATGAACTGGTGCGGTACCTTTCGTCCCTGCCGAATTGGCCGTCCATTGCCGAGAGTACTTATCAGCCTTTTACATGTCCGCGCTGTCCTGGTGAAGGCCGATAGGGTGACGCCTTTTCCACGCTGTAGTGAGAAGACGGTACTTTGAAAGACCACCTTTTGACTTGTTAGCCACGTCTTGCATTTTATTTTGCGGGGCAACTCTGAAATTGGACGCTGTGGTTTAGACAATGTTAACATTTGCAGTATATCCTTTCCCCTTCTTTACCTTACTTAGGACAAAGTTCCCAGTCCATCTGCGGTTTACCCTGAGTCGGCAACTCTGCTTTTTATGTACTCACCAGGGGGGAAGTGGAATAGGCTCTCGACAGGGTACAGCAACGAGGGAAGTGAAACGTGAAGCCTCAATGCTATGCGGTCAAGTCGAACATTGCCAGATAAACGCCTAATATCTATTCGGAAGTACCGCTACAACGCAAGACTACGCAAACACCCGGCTCATCTGTCGGGCTGTGTCGGGAGAAAGTTGAAGTTGACCTTCTATACATATGTGTTGAGGGATGAACGGCGTGCGTACACAGTTAATTACTGCCTTCACTGAATTGTTTGAATGAAGAGTATCTGGGGCGGGGAAAGTTTTTTTTTTTCTTGTACATTTTGACAGTGTCGCCCGCGTTATGTGCTTTTATCGTCCATAGTTTTCAGTATCTGAAAGTCCTGTGTGTGCTTTCCGGTTCTAGTTTAGTCTGATTAGTATGCTTACACAACGAGCCTAACACACAAGATGGCGGATCACGTTTTATTGCTTAACATTATTTTAACAAGCTTTGGAAGATGATGAATGTCGTGTTGATGGAGGTGTTAGTGAGATTACTTGTTGATAATCAATTATAGGTGGGTGGTGTGCACGTCACATACGCGCTTTAGAAATCTCTGATTTACTCAATTATTCTGATTGTGTACTTCATGTACTTCAGAGAAAGAAGATTGCTACACAGTATGAAACAGCACTGAACAAAGGTAGAGGGTGGGTGAGTAGGGGGGGGGGGGGGATGGCTTAGTTTGCAAGCCAAGTCAACGTTTCGACAAGTGGACTTGTCTCCATCTGGGTAGCACGACCTGGTTGTACTTGCTATTTATGCCAACTGACACTATCGTAGATCGGGATGTTTAGCTTCAGACTCCCCGAGTCAGAAAACAAGTCTTAGAGCCCTAAACTAATATGGTACATGTCTTCTGCAACCAAATCGTTTAACGCTAGAGAGCGAAATGTCCCATTTTCCGTAGCAATCAGGCATTGCCCGAGTTCTGATAGCGAAAACGACGGAAATGGCTCTGGGAAGTGGTAGTAGATGCATGGCTGGCATGAACAGACGTTGTTTGGTTGTCTGGGTTGCCTAACGTCATGCGACCACTCGACAAGGTAGATTTGACAAGAACTCGGGCTTCTTCTGTCAGACGGGAGGTTGAGAATAAAAACATCCTCACAGCACCCTTTTATTCTGATTAAGGCGCGCTAACCCCTATGTCACGCAGGCGTTTTCAAGCAGGAATTTGTAGGGTGGCCTTTCACATACGACTGTATATATATGATAGAGAGTACGTGTAGGATATTAGACGAATAAGTTAAGGGATTAGCAGTTAGGAATGTATCAAGTCCATGTACGAGAGCAAGGATCTGCAAGGAGAGTTGGCAAATGGGAACCATTAACGCATTCGCATCGCACCATTAAAGGCGAAGCTTAAATGTCCTTCAAGAACTCATGCGTCTTGCGTGTTTCGCCTGATCTTTGTTTTACGACTTGAGCTTTTAAAGCAGCCCAGGCTATTCCTTCGCGTTACAGAGGTGGGTAGAATTGGGCGCCCGGAAGTGCCTAACAGGACCTGAAGGTCCTAGGCAAGAGACATCTTTTGAGTGTGGACGGATGGAGTTGTCCCTTTCCTTTGAGTGGAGAAATCTTCTAGGCTTGGAGTCGCCTGCGATCCTTCACAATTCAGCGACGAATTGAAATTCAGCGACTTAGAATGTGCTATCTCGAATGATGTTAGTGCTGGGAAGGCTGTGCAGCAGCGAGAGTGTGAGATGTGTTGACGCAAAGTAAAGATGAACTTACGTAAGAGTTGCGACTTCCGACTGCTCTCGTCGATATATTTTGACCAAGACGTAGCCTAGTTTAGCACATCAATTTCGGTTTCCCTTGGAATCGTTTTTAATGCGCCATGACCGGTGTACCTCACAACTTCAGGCGGTAATAGAATCTCAATCTCGCCTAATCGAAAGGCGCGCAGAGGCACTGAGGTAGCTGCAAAACAATACAAAGGCAAGAAAAATTAAAGCACGGAGAGGGGCAAAAAAAACAAGTTTTTTAAATTGTAACTGTTTGGATACGGCACAGAAACAAGTTGAAGCCAACAAAAGCAGTATGTGGGAAGCTCTCAGTCTTCATAAATGTTTGGAGCGCTGATTGAAAGAGATGGGGGCCTGTGAGGATCGCCATCAGGTTGTCAGCTTGAAATAGGAACACATGACGCTTAAGTACGAGGACCATAATTTAGTTGACGACTCTGCTGTCGGCACGATATGGTGAGAGAACAGAAAAAGATCGGCCGAGGGTAGAAGGTACACTAAGCGCATAGAAACGTGCAAGCTCTAAAGCTGTTGGTTAAAAACAAAATAAATAGATGGAAAAACAGCGCAAAAGACAAGCACCAAAGCAAAGAAACACAAGACGAGCGCTCGTCTTGTGTTTCTTTGCTCTGGCGCTTGTCTTTTGAGCTGTTTTTCCATCTAATATGTTCCACAAACTCGCCAGTTGGAAATAATAGCCATTGGCTTTCGAAACTCAACGCTCGTTCAACCTAAGCAGCAGTTTTGCTCATTTTTAAGAAGTGCTTGAATTATTAAGTGACACTGTGTTGTAGTAAGGTGGGAGAGTTGATGTGTTTACGATAGTAATGGTTATATTTGCCTTTAGCTCAGCTTCTACGGACAAATCAATACCAGCAATACTGATTGCTACATTTCCTTCTTGTTTCATCTGTGTGCTGTCAATTTCTCTCTATTAATGATGGAAAAAGCAAGGTTTAACCTTTTTTCTTAAAATTTGATATGTGCTGGCGAAGTGCTTGTGGAGTCTTGGTTTACGTTACGCATTAGCGCTGCAGCAGGCAAAACGACCGGCGAGTAAAAGAGACGAATCAAAGGAGCAGCACAAGTGATGGCTCTGAAAAAAGCTGCCTGCATAGTTTTAGTGACGGCGTTATCTCTGGAACACCGAAATGTCTACCGTAAGGAAAAATATTTGGAATAAAAAATACCACTACGCTCTTTTAGCAACGGAGAGAAGAAAGAAAAACGAACGAGTCGTCATGTTAACAATTGGTACGTTACGGCGCTAAGGTTCTGGCTGCGTCCTATATTTTCTTGGGCCGACTGGTATTCTACGTTCAATATTTGCTCAAGTATTATTACGTTAAGGGGTCAGCAATGTACCGCAAATTGATATGTCATTTCTTGTTGCTGTTGGGCTCTACTACTGCGATACTATTGTAAACGGAGAGCAAAAAAAATAATGAAGTAAACTAACAAGTAAATGTTTTGGTTTTCATTCTGCTCATGCGGAGCTTCATGGCAGCATTCCTGTTCACGAAGAGAAGTACATGGTACGTGAGTAATTCTTCCGCGCGAACGACACGTAATCGAAAAACCGATGTCGTGCCGTGTGGTTTACTTTCTTTTGCACTCGCTTAAGCGCTATGACATTAAACCGAAGCGCCGACCCCGGGACATTTGCGATGTTCTCGGAGTAGTTCGATATTGTTTATTGCTCGTTCTGGTCCCTGCATAACCTTTTAATCTTCGCCCGAGTGTAATCTAACAAATGGGCCGGTCGTAACGCGTTCCTCTCGAACCATGGCCCCTAAGGGCTGGGCGCATAGGAAATGAAAGGGGAAACAGACGCAGAAAGTTGTCTTTATGGCATTTTAAAGATACTAAAAAGGAATTTGCAGAATAGGGGAAGGAAGGTGTAATTACGTACAGTCAAAACGAGAAATGCAAGCTACTCGCCTTATATGATGGTACCGCAAGAACCTTTCATAAAACTGTCGCTTGATAAATCTTCAGCGCGTATTAAAAATTTTTTACGTTGAAGATTTGTGTAGGTGTGCTTCAAGAAGGTATTCTCGTATGAGAGAGCACGAAATAAAGCTTGGTTGTTTATGTCCCTGAATTGGGTAAAAAAAGGATACCACAAATAAGCATCGTTTAAAAGGTTGCCTCTTGCACGCGTCTGCGAGATAATAAATGGCTATTTTAGAGAGATGTTAAAAGAGAACGGAAGTTTGTTCGCTGCAGTAATTTAATGCTTTTGTGGAGAGCTCGTGATATGCTCGTGAACCTTTTGATTATTCTTTCTATTTCGTATGAAGAATGGATACAAACTGTGACAGTAATGCTTTGTTTTAGAAATTCTGAAATAAATGTAACACGCAAGCTCACATTGGTTCTGGTTCGTTTGTGGAACTTGGACTAAAAAGAGATAAAAATTGTATGCAGTTTTCAAAAGGTGGCAGATTGTAAATGTTTGGGTAATGAAAAGTGACATGGTTTTGAGCATTCGAATTCTTGCCCGAAACTAGAAAAAAAAAAGAGAAAAGATATCATACTCTAATGGCTTCAGAGTAAATATAGGCGCTCTTTATATGCGTGCAAGTGTTTTGAAAAATGTGTAATTGTCCAGCCCTTGAAGGTGATATTAAAAGAGCTGCTTTGTAGCATTTGTTTCACAGGCATTCATAGAGAGCCACTTCTTTGAATCTGCAGTAGATAGAGCAAATCGTTTTCAGGGTACACATCAACCTTAACTCGTGGGCCATCAAGTTCATGAAAATACGTACTGTAATTTACTATTTCTACAATGCTTCCAACCACTTATGTAACACCCTTTCGTGGGGCGTTTAAAAAAATAAAATGAAATGAAATAAATTAGAACAGAAAACTAAGGCGATTACAAGTTCTACACGAAGCATCTGCTGCTGGTGTAACTTCCGAGGAAGAAAGTTAAAAGAATTAAGAAATGGCTCAATGTAGAAAACGATCGTGGCAGGCTGGAACTGCCACGGTTAGCAAACGAAGCAGAAGACTATCAGTTGACTAGTTTTGATGATCGCCTTTAAATATGAAGCAAGAATCAGTAACCTGTCATGCAGTTGTGATCCTATTTACACCGGTGGCGATTTTTGTTGTATTGGTCCTTTCTCGGTGCGCCAAAAAAATATTTTTTCTGCCGGGCCAGCAAAGATTTTATTGATATCCGATTTTAGTTTCTGCGGATTAAGGTGGACCAATTCGCTAAAGATTGCCTCTGCACCGTCATGTTGTCATAAAGAGCGAAAAAACTCGGTTCTTTTCTGAGCACAAAATGACAGAAATGTCTTATACAGATGCGTATGAGATATGTTCACTGTATTTTATATAAGAAGAAGAAGAGAAAAGAAAAAAAAGAAAAACATGAAGAAGAAGAAGAATAAGAAGAAGAAGGAAAAGAATGAGAAGGAAAAAGAAAAAAAAAGAGAAATGAGAAGAAAAAGATGAAGAATAAGAAGAAGGAAAAGAAAAGAAGAAAAAGAAGGGAAGAAAAGGAAAAGTAGAAATAGAAGAAGAAAAAGAAGAAGAAGAAGAGGTTGAAGAAGAAGAAGAAGAGGAAGAAGTAGAAGAGGAAGAAGAGGAGGAGGAAGAATAGGAAGAAGAGGAAGTTTGTTTATTCATGAAAACAGGTATTACATAAATAATACAGATGGAGGTCCCAGAGCTCGAAGCTGTATCGGGACCTCCTATGGATGGATGTATAAACTAATGAACAATATTATGGTACAGCAAACGCAGTCAAAAGAGGGAAAACCGACGAACACAGTATGGTAAAAAGAAAAAAAGCAAGAATGCAATAACAAGTTTGAAAATTTCATGCACGGCCAGTATTGTTAAAATAAAGTACTCGTAAATTATATAGAAATTGATACATCTTCCCACAGGACATATGAAAACACTCATTATTTGAATTTGAACAAAGCGGTATATAAAGAAAAAACTTGTTTCAAAGTTATGTGACACTATTGCGAAAATACGGATAACAGTTGTTGTTTAAAACCGGGCAGAGATGGGGATTGCTTGACATGAGAAGGGAGGTTATTCCAAATTTGTAAAGAAGCAAAAAGAGTCTTGTGCTTGCCGTAGTTTGTTCGAACGGTTGGTAATAGAAAATTGTTGTCCTTAGCAAATCTTGTTTGATTATTATTGGTGAGGGTCTTGCTGTTGATTACATTTGAGGGTATGGTGTTGTGCACAGCTTTATAAAGTAGGATTGCGAGACTAGAAGTCATCAGTGAAGCGATCGGTAAAATGTTGTGGTCGTGAAGAAGTGATAGCGCATCGCTGCGGTATGAACTGTAGGTTATTATACGTATGGCCTGATTTTGAAGATGTTGCAGTTGATATAAATGTGATGGGTAAGTGTTTCCCCATGAAGTGATGCAGTGATTAAAATGACTATGAATGAATGCGCAGTAAAGAGCTATTAAAGTGTCACGATTGAAAAAGGGACGCGCTTTTAGTAGTGCTCTGATGCCAAAACCACATTTTTATAAAAGCTATATAGATATATAGCAGGCGTGAATAAGTAAATAAGCAACTTTGGCTTTCTTAAATTTTCACCTTGTTTTTATGGTCCTGTCACGCTCCCAGAGGGCACTGATCATACTTAGGTCCACTGTTCTTACCGAGATTGCTGTTGGTTTTGTTACGGTACTAACTAGATCTGTCTCCACTAATCAAAATAAGGTGGTGAATAGTGTGCCGAAGACGTCCTGATGGTGGAAGAATATGGTTTAAGGGCCGTGATACAAATCGCTACAGCGCAGGAGAGCAAAGAAGCAGATAAAACACAAATTTTTGTTGTTTTTTTCTGTATTTGAAATGATGTAGTGTCCACGTGAAAATACGCATAGCAACGCGCTTCCGCCAAAAAGAGGCAAATTATTAGGTTAATTTTTTTCTCTCATGTTATTTCGGCTTCGGTTTCAACGTCCGTATGAAAGCTGTGACATCACAGAAAATTCCAGGTGACGCTGCAGGCTTACAAAACCTGCATTAGGATTACTGCTTATTTATTTTTAAGTTCACATATCCTTATAATGGTCTACCAAACAGTTGAAATCACAAAAAATGATCAAGAAACCCTCAAATCGCAGTTTCTGTATGACTGTCGGGACCTCAAGTCGTCTGCCATGTCAAATGTTCGATGATGTAAACAAAACTTATAAAGACTGGGTAAATATGTTGGTTGTCAAATATTCCGCTTGATCAGGTGGAGGAATTCCTTGCTGTGTCACCGGTACACTAATCTCTTACGCAACATTTCAAAGCAAATAACAAACAAACCTTGATCTCATAATTTGGTCCATCCCTTTCATTATTAAACAAATAATCACTCGCATATGAGCCTCTTCTTAGATCAATTAAGTGATGTACACTATTGAATATAGTTCAGACCACACAGCATCAGCCAGTGTCAGTCACTGATCCCATAAAGCATCGCAAGGGACACTGTCAGCATTTCAAAAGTCTTCCGTACGTTTTCACACTTATCCAAGGCGAGCACAACAGGGTTCGTACAAATGTATTTCTTCTATGAAATCTTTAAATCCAATAAGTTGCGCAATTTTAAGTTTTGATCAAAATACACGTTTCATAACGCACTGCAAAGCTGCCTTTCGATACCAAGAGACCATGTCTGCTTTCTGTGGTAATTTCTTCTCCAGTGTAAGGCCCTAAATCCTAAGCGAACACAAACCATCGACCCAATTTTGCTACTATGTTGGTAATGCATTTCTCCTATGTTGAACCAAACTTTACCAATGCAGAACCAATGTTGGCCAATGTATTGCGCGGTCTTGGAAGTTTCATGGTTACATCTTGGCTGCATTCGATGACCGAACGGAATTGTCGCTATGGTTTTCGGCCGACATTTATGTGAAATGCTATGTCATAGAGGCTGCATTCGTATTTAGTTTTCAATCGGTTAGTTCTTATTATACTATACCTGACCGCCAGGTGTTCTTGTTACAGCCTAAACTATATCCCTAAATATGTGAAGGTGGACATATCTCTGATTTCAATAGCTGTAAAGAAAACAATGTGAACTCTAATGAGTCACCCTGAGAGTTGACGCGACAGTGTCTTTAAAATCGCGATTTTGTTTTAGGTTTTACCTGTTAAAATTACTTAAATATGTCAATTATTACTACAGTAAACCCGGTACACACCCTAAACACCCGTTAGTAAGTTATACGCACCACAACACGTTCACTGTTACTACTTGCTTCACTAGTTACTAACACGCTTGGTACTAATGACGATCGACTTACGCGTTGTGTGCCGCCCTGAAAAGGGCCTGGGTTCGAACCCTAATGGCGGCACGTTTAATTTATTCATTTGCACATCTTTTCCGTCACCTTTCGGGGTAAGGGTCCTCGGTTCTCTGGTTGACGGCTTTTTGAATGAACGAGCCCGATACGCTATCGCGTAAAATGGACGCAGCAACAAAGAAAATGGCCTGCCCTTCTGTACTGAGCTGTTTCAGCAAGTGCAGGGATCGATGAAGTGCAGATCGATGTATTTCTGGCCGCCTAGCTATTCGACCCAAAGCAAAGGGAGCGTCCACACGTCAGTATATGCAAGCTGGAATCGCATAGCACGCAAGCGGCTAAAAAGACACCTTACACTTGAAGAGCGGTAAATACTCTTTGCGCTGGCCTCAGCACTTCGAAACCCGCATAAGAACCGAAAGGCAATCGCCAAAAATTCCACTGGGTGTCTAAGAAGAAGGCTTTGCCCGGATCACGTAGGCCTCGCAACCGCTAAGCCTATCGGGTCGGCAACTTCAATGTTTAGGTGACACGCATCGCCAAGTATTCGGTTTCATCACGATCCAAACAGTCGAGAAAAACGGCACGTGAAGCTGCACATGGCGATGCAAACAAACGAAAGCAAACAAGCTACGAATTCCCATTCGGCGGATAGAATGTGTTTCTCCAGCAAGGCTTTGCAAAAACGTTGGGGCATGACCTGGCATCAGGGCCCCCCGTCTTTACGACTTTCTTGTTGTTCCTTTTAAGGGCGGAGAAAGTATTCGTGAGCGATTACCACACCTATCGAGGAATAAAAAGTGGAAACGTCCCGCTTTGATTAAAGGCGTCGGTAAGCTGCTCCACGTTCTGGCGCAGGACGATGAACCAAGTGAAAAAAAAATTAAAAAGAAAGAAGCAGCAGCAAACCAACACAAGAGGGTGCGAGAATAGATTATATATGAAAGCAATTTCCTCGCGCATTCAGTGCACATTTATGCCTTATGTTATTTTTTCTCGGTCTCTTAGATTTTAAGTTACCTTTACGGAAAAATTATTTATTGCTTACACTCGATTTTACTCACCCACTCGCAAAAGACAAAGAAAACTGCACCGAAAAGAGACCGCTTTATGCTCGAACGGACAAACTATCTGGTTAACCGTGGGGTGGCGTGCGAACTAACCGAACACACCGCCGTAACGTTACAATCACTTCGGCCCGCCCCAAAGACATCATGCACTTGAAACAATGGGTACTTTCTCCATCCATTTGTTCTGTATTTTTTTTTCGCGCTTAAGCCGCGTGAAGCGCATTGCCAAGTGAAAGGTTTCGAAGGCAGTTCTTGAGTGTCCTCGGTAAGGACCTTTTAGAACGGAGTCAACGAAGCGTAAGCAAGAAGAAAAGCAGAAGCCGATACAATTCTTATTTAGGCGATGTGCGGCAGTGGGAGAAATGGGGGAAGGGGGAGGGGGTGGAGGAAGGAGGGATTCGAGCTTTTCGCAGCCATTTTCTTCAATTCACTTCTTCTGCTCGGCGGCAGGTCTAGCAGCGACGGAAGAGCTCATCCAAGGACAGATGGCTCCGCGAGATTGAACAATGTGAGACGACGGTCTCCAATCGCGCCCCAGTTTTCGACGACGACCGCGGGCGGCCTTCGTGACGCCTTCGAGATGGCACAGCTCGTGGAGAAAGAAAACCAGTTGCAACCGCGAAGCGGGTGCCGTCAGCAAAAACAAAAAGGATATGTATCCTCTAGAGATATGAACCGCCATTTGCTGGTTTCGTCGGCTCTTTGTTAGGTTTAGTTCTTCCATTTAGGAATTCCCTGCGAGTAGACGGTTTCCCTTACCGCAAGGATTTTGCAATACCGTACGAAAAGTGTACTCCCCGGTTGCGTGCTGTACACTGCAGTGGCAAAAAGGTAAAGGGACTCCTTTCGTTTTTTTTTTTGCTCCAGAGTTGACGGCCACCCAAAGACGGCGCTTTATTTGCTTGCTAAGGCGAGAAACGCAAGCACAGGCGATAACAAATACTGAAAGGGCAACGTCCGTGTAGCATTCCGCACCTCAACAAGGACAGTAGGTAATTGACGGCGAATATTACAGAGCGAATGCTGCAAAGGTACATCGAGGTTTTCTCGTGTATTGTAGACACTGTACAGTTTATAAATCGTGCGAGTGTTTAAAATTGAATCACAAGAACATCAAGATATATCCTCTGTTTGACTAGTGCACTTGGACACAAGGCAAATCTGCCGAAGCCTCTTCTAATATATCTCCACAACACACAACCTAAGTGCGCACTGTGAAAGATGCGGCTTATGTATGAGCAGCATAGATTGTGCCCGTATGCTTCATTTCGCCCATCTCATCCTCACATAGACCAATCTGCCAGGTAGATAACCAGGCTAACTAGCTATCTTACAAACTATGAAAGCGTGCCGCCCATACATCTTGCCTTGAATCATTAAAATCTCTGTATATTCAGTGCAATTTCATGCGTTTTAGTTATTTCAGCAGCAATTGCAGAATTTCTCGGTGGAGAGCGTGGCCTGCTCCGCACGAAGAATCCGCTGGAGCGAGAAGGAAAACATCAATCAGCTGCGCCTACGCATACAGAGGCCGTACTTGTACGAGTTTGGGTTGCTTGCGTAACAAAGGAGACGGCGGCTGGTACTGTACCGCCATCAGGAAAGTTGAGGTTGCTTGCGTAACGGGAGATCGCTTGAATTACCCGCGTTCTCCGCATACCGCAGCGTCTTGTGCGAAGACGCTCCAAGATGCGGGTCGAATAATTCGAGTGGCAGGCAGGTGGCTAGTTCCAAGCCCTCCGGGCATCGTCTTTACGCGCGACGTACTGCATGCAGAACGCTTCGGTGGTCGGAGATGGCTGGTCATGCTTGGTGGAGGGGGATTCGTCTCAGATCGAGGCCTTACGACGCGCTGGTGGCCTTACGCTAAAGGGATGGCGGCTTAAGAGCTGCGGAAGACACTTCCCTGGCGACCAATCAATGCTTCATGGTAAACTTCCTGCTAATGACGCGATTGTGAGGACACGCTTATTAAAATGTGCCGGAAGAAAATCCCCTTCATCTCCTTGTGAGTAGCGTTGAAGAAAAACCACTCTCTGCAGGTGAGATGCGTAGCGAAGAACTATGAGAGGTGTCATCATCTCTGCGGCAAGGTTCAAGGAAAGTGATGAAGGGAGCGGCGCGTACGCTATGAGAATTTGCTTTTCTCCCGTGTTTGGGCAAGAAGAATCAAGAAGTCTTTGGTTAGAACGACACGCACTAAAGGTTGCTTAACTTTTTTTGTAACGAAGGGCACATAAATGAATAGTCTGTGCTTGTCGTTCATTGTGTACCATGAATATTAACCACACGCAGCGAAAGATACCCAGATGGAGAGTCGAACCGCTACTTTGAATCGTAACTGGGATAGCGGAATATGACTCCCTAGGCAATGCTCTCCTCCTGGGTTCAGTGCTGGTTATTCTTCGTCCCATTACAGTGAGAGGGCGATTTATTTATCCTGCAATGATTAGTTCCCAACCTGAACACGTAACCGCACAGGAAGTGTTCTCGACAGCGCTCAGGTCAGTACTCACGTGGACAATTGCGCGTACGTCCTTGACTGGCAGTAGGCGAGTGCGGCAGTTCTCAGTTCCTGCTTTTAATTTATTTCGTTTTTCTAATTTTTAGAGAGACAAGCAGCAGATCTAGTGGTTTTAATAAATTACGGATGTCCGGCATAGCTGCCGCCACCTAAAACAAGGCGAAAGAACTCCAAGGGCTCCTGTGCCAAGAGCTTCTTTGCTCGCCTTGATCTTGTAACTGCTTTCCGTGGGGCTAAGGCTACGGCGATTGTGTGATGGGATTGCGTTACATATAGCGCAATAAGCAGCGATAACTGCTACGTTGAACAAAGCGACGCTCTGGGCGCTTCGAACCACGACGAGGGATTATAAGCGGCTGCGACGCCACCAAACCCGAGTGACTAACGATACGTAACTTGTTCGTTCTCGGAATTTCCGTTTCTCGCCTCGGAGTGACTAATGACACGTACGCAGCTTTCCTTAGCGGGAGTCCACGCGTTCTTTCGCAACGGAGAAACGCCGATTCGGCAGTTTAAAACAGTGCAGCACCTAAGGATGTCACAGCTGGCAAGAGCCAATGAGGGACAGAGATTCCGTTGCTATTCGGACTCAGAAAACGCTTGCGATTGCTCGGCTCTTTTTCACTTGACAATCTTGATAGCGCATTGTACTAAAAAACGTAGTCCGCCAGTCTTATTTACGTGTACAGCATATAGTTGTGTAAAACACGATTTCGAGTCGCTGGCGCCGGTTCCAGATTTATTTGTGCTGCACGCTTTAAGGAGGAGAAAGAGCACGCGCTTTACGGGACGGGAAAGACGAGGTGTTTTTCCGATTGCCACACTCCGCCGTATCTGACGCTGGAAAATCGCATAATTTCTCACGTAATTCTCTCTTTTGTATGTGGGCTCAGGACACCGATGAATAATGTCATGCGCGTCTATCGATGTTGAGAAATGGGAGCACAGTCACCGTTTGGAATGACAGAGCTCATTATAAGGATGGTAAATGAGGCTGCTATATAACTTCTTATCCTGAATTGAAGGGTAAGAAAAGTCAAAAGAGTTTTCGCAGTGTTTAGATTTTTTTTCTTATTTTAAAATGCGAAGTGCGCTGATCGAAGAACTAGGAATTTGCGTTTCACAGCGGTGCAGCAAGTTCATTATCAGTAATGCGTTATCACTGAAAAGTTTGAGATTTATTTAAGCTTTATGGGCTTCCTTAACTGACTGTGTACTCGCTGATATACGTGCCTCAGAGTGTGTTACCATTCGGTTAAACTTCTCCAAATGTAGCAATTATAACATTGGCGGGAGTAATACTTTGCTAACACGCATTCGATCCGATAAATATGTGAAAACGCTCATGTTTTATTCGTCAAAAAAACATATATCGTTAACCTTACTGACTGGCTTAGGACAAAACCTCTGCAGAGGTGCAACATGAGATGTAAAACAGCCGGGTATCATTAACTTCGGGAGCTGGCTTAATAAACATGTTAATTATGTAATTGGCGGGAGTAACACTTTGTAACATGGCTTCGTTCCAATGAATATGTTAAAAAACACCTGCTCTACTCATCAAACAACCGTGTATCGTTAACCTTATTGCTTAACTTAAAACAAGACGTCTGCACGTGTACAGCATGACGTCGTCAAACAACAGAGTATTATTAACCTTATGAGTTGGTTTAAATTAAAACGTCTGCACCGGTTCAACATGGCGAAGCCATCAGCTGAAGTTATTCGGGAGCCTTGGGAGTTTCCTGAGTAACACTAATATTCCATGCCATCTTAAGTCACGGCCTCAGGAAATATCTAAGTATCATTTGTGTTCTTAGGAGAATGAGGAGCTTTTTAAGGGTAAAATGGGCGCAAAAACGCAGAATACACGGGACAGAGGCAGTGGACAGCTCAAGCTGGTCCCGTGTCTTCTGCGGTCTTGCTTTCCTTTACGAGTTATCAGTTATCCTACAGCTGAACCTTCCTACCATTTCCAAATGCAATGACCAGCTGAAAGTCGTGAAAGTGTCAGTACTTAATGCACCGCTTTATGTACGTTCGACAGCGAACGTTGGAATGCAAAATACTAGAACGATGCAGATTGAAAGAATTGCGTTTGCACTGGTACAATCTAGAATCTTTCCATTCATGAGGGAAGTGCCGGCCCTCAGAAAGGGCTATTCTTTTCTTAACGCAGTTCCTCAAGTTCTGCATTTTTATTTCGCTTTCAACGCGTGGATAAGATCGCAGTACTAAGATTCCCTTACCTTCTACTCTCCTCTGAGACCTTCTGCCTGTTTTGTTTTGATCGCACTGATTATCAAGCTTAGCTTTATTACGAAAAGAAGGGCGGCATATTTGCCTTCTTTTGGATATCATCATCATCATCATCATCATCATCATCATCATCAGCCCGACTATACCCACTGTGGGTATCATAGAGGCAGAAAGTGGGTATCATAGGGTCAATCGCTTGTCAAATTTGTCATATACGCTGTGCGAAAAAAATCCCTTTCTCTATATGTCGTAGGGACTCAGATAAACACTTTGAGCTTTATCCGTCGGATAATCTTGTGCTGTAATTATCTATCAAATAACGTAATCCCCTGGCTCGAATTTACATAGCAGAAGGCATGACTACCGCTCAGAGACCAAACCTACCAAGTCAGATCTACCGAGGGACACACCACGTTCGCAATCTGCGATAAAAAGAAAAGAAAAGAAGGATGTTCAGAATTTTTGCTGCGTAATGAATCTTAAAATCTCAGTTGGAGCCATCGTTCAGGCTTTCCTCTGTTTGCACCTCAATTCTAACTTACGGCAGTGGAAGCTACCCCACAGCTGTGGTGAAGGGCGAGGCGGATTTGTACTGGGAATTAGAGTTTCAAAATGACGCACAGTCCCAATAAAATCCTTCACATTCACATTCGGTGTGCCATAGTTGGTACGCATCTGCAGGAGGTAGGCTAATAAACATCGTTTACACAGTAGAGCACAGCGACCTACCGAAGTATACTATCAAAACCTTTGCTGACGGACCAGTTTCTCGCCATCCTCATCTGTCACTTCGTAACTGCAGTTTTCCCGCGATCTAACTTTTTATTTTGTCTCCGCTGGCCCCAGAGAGAGAACAAAAGCCGCCACGACCGAAAGAGGACTGCTCTCATGTGACGCAGCATCCACACAGGCCATTTGAACTGCCGCTATGAAATGTAACAACGGCCGTGCCATAGATCATTGCAAAGCGAATTGCGATTGGTTGTAGGTTTTCTCTTCACTGGCAACAGCAACTGCAGGAGCGAGGCCATTACATGCTCGTTACGAGCGGCCCTTTTCGAACTGCATCGACAGGGGTCGCACTGCCATGTTACGCAAGTCACTTACCGGCTATTTTCTCTGTCTCGATCCATCGCGCCGGTGCTCTAACTAGCGCGAGTCGAGGAGGAGGTCGTTCTTCTCACGCTTGGCCGGCACGAAACATTGTCATCCGCTCTTCGCGGGTCGACAGCCCTCTCGAATCAACGCGCCACTATTGCGCCGTCGGAGCGGCGATCGGACAACAGGAGCGCGTGGCGCCGGTGTTCCGGCCACTTTCAGTTGTGCGCAGTGTTGTAGAAGCCCAAGGGACAGCGAACGCGAGCACCTGTGCTTTGCTTAAATGCTACCTGCTAAGCACTTGCTCTTCTCCATGTCTAACGATCTACACTCATATGAGATCTCGCCGTTTTAGCACACAATTTCAAGAAAGGTGCTTAAGAGACGCTTGTTTGTTATTTTGCTAATGCTGTGCAACCAAAATTCCTTTGCGTTTGTTGAACAGTGTTGAGCACTTGACCTGCAACTCGAAAGATAAGTCTAGTTTGTTGACCTTCGTCTGTACCACAGTGTTTAGAGTAAATTGTCGTTCTCATAGCAGTACTAGTAAATCAAATCCGCTGCCTAATTTTTTTTTTCGAGTTTAAATATCCTCCGATAATATGCCGTCTTCACAATGACTCATGTGAGTAGAAGGTGCGGCTGCTCGGTCCTCTACGTCGTAATATTTTTTACTGTCATCTCCGCTGATTTTGGACTCATAAACGTATGCCAGTTCTTGCTGCTAGCCCGTCCCTAACACTGGCTTTAAATTATAAAGTACTGCGGCAGCTTTGCGCACGGAAGGAACAGCGCTATATACAGCCTCCATCTGCGGGTACATTGAACGGAACTGATTGCTACACGCGCTGCGTGGGTAGAACAGCGGCCACTCGGCTCACAGGAGGCGACGCAATTGCTCTCGACCTCCATCACCGAAGAGAGGCTCGCTTGCAGGCCTGGATCACCCGCCGTAATGGGCCGTCGCATAGTACTCTTCATTCACTCATCATTTATTTAATTTTTTCATCACCGGGTTTCTCAGTGACAAAGACGTAGCTGCATTTGCGCCCCCATCATGTGCAACAATGAGACGAGGAGATGCACACCCACGTTCTCTTTGGCGCTTGTCCAATGCGTGTGGGCAGTTGGCCGCGGCTTTCGGAGATTGCGTAATAACACCGATCTGCCTAAGCTGCGCATTGTCTCTAATGACTGCCACTGCTTTTGTCGTGTCGTCATCTTTTACTAAATTATTTCCTACGTTTCCTACTTCTTATTCATTAGAGTCAATGAACAGAAAAAGCCTGCAGGCATCGTTTGTGAGGGGGAAGTTTAATGAAAACAACATTTCACGGTGTACTAATTACTGCTTGTCCAGGAAGACACTGGATGAACGTGCTTCAGGATTGTGGGGTGGCAAGAGGATCGGAGCATGAACTTGTTTTGTGATCATAATTGCAACGCATTAAAGCGATTTGCTTGCGTACTGCCAAAGTAGTAAGCTTTGTGCTGGGCGAAACGTCACTTTTTTTTTTTTTTCTGCGTCCTCTAACACCGTCATCTTAATTCTCATGTCGTGGTTCAGGGGTCAGTTCAAAGCGACACAGAGGCTGCCTTTCTAGTTCCATCATATTCATCTCATCGTCATTTTAGCATAGGCTAACATCTCTGCCCTTCTCACAAAGCAGCTGCCGCCCATTAAATTTGCCGATGGCGGCGATGCTGCTAAGAGGAACTAGATTTATATATCAAAGGTTCTGGGTTCGTCCAACCGTTGCTGTTTAAATGCCCCACTTGATTATACTCCGTCGAGAACATTTTAACTTAGCCTCCAAGATGTTTTCAGCAATTGGTTTTCATTGACTTGACTGCCGAAGGCTGCGTTCTGATCCGGCCCCAATTCAGCTTTTAGGAATAGGTTTTAGGGGGAAGATTGGAGATAGCAGGCTGGTGATGCCAGGTTTTGTACGCAAGCAGTAGCAGTGTCATATCAATAAAACATAACTTCTCAGCCTTTCCGCTACTATGATGTTGCATAGTCGCAATTAATTGCAATAGACTGCAATCATTAATACTTCATAGATCGTATGCAAGAAAAAGAATATGAAACGAATAAAAAATAGTTTCAAAGTATTTTGAACCAAATCTACGTCTCGGACATAAGTCAGAGATTCAAAGAGCTAAGTAAAACATCCGAGAAAGTGTAGCGTAGGAGATATAAACATGCCGCCAACGAGCGTCGGGTGGGTATGCTGTCAAGTACAAAAGATATATAACCCATATTAAAAGCTCTGCGCGAAGGTTGAATTACCTTGAACATACAGCTGCTGCTGCTGCTACTGCTGCTGCAAGCAATTAATTATGGAAAGCCCATTTGACGTTTCCAAATAATTTTTGTTGGTTCGGGAACCTTCAGCTTCCGAGTAGGGCGATGTGAAGTGTTCTGCTAAATATACTTTCCCGAAAGGAAATGAGAAAACAAAAATGGTCCTGAATAAAGAAAAGAATTCAAAGACGAAGTGGGTGAATGATGGAAGACGTCGTGTGAAGTCTTAGCTCGAGCTATTAATTATGCAGTCCTTACTTACTTTCTCTCATCAACGAGAGCTGCGTAAAGCACCATGCATATCTCCTATCAATTTACGCCTAGTGGCCAGAGTGGGAGCGAGTTTCATGTCGGTGGCAGAGTCAGAAGCCCGGCATGTCTTTCGAAAGATAGTTGGGCTGATTGCCTTTTCGCAACGAAAAAAAAATTCAAGAGAAAAAAAAGTAATAATGTTCGTGACCCAGCTAAAGGAATATAAAGGCGCCGATGAGTTCGAGTGGTAAGGTAAATAATTTCTAACGCCGTTTGAATTATTTTGAAAATGCTATTATTTTGAGGTTCTTTTCTCTTTCATGGTCAACAGACTCTTCCTTCATCGAAAGCTTTCACTCAGACTTTGACTGAAATGTTGCACGCGACCGCCGTAAACGTAGGTAGGTCGTGTTCCGATTCGGTCTGTAGGAGCCAGCCAGTCTGCATTTTTTATCCGTTAAAATAAGTAATGCATATGTCACTCCAGCCTACTTGCTTTTGTGGGTAAGAACAATTTTGTAACTCGTGGCTTCTAAATCATCATGATATGTTACTGCCTATAGCATGCGCTCTGTGTAGGCCACTCGGTTGGGATGGCATTGGGGGATATCATCTATAAAACTCTCCTCAAACTTACCATGTCCTACCTTTCTGGTGCATATAAAGGGGTGCAATAGCAATTGACACAGAGGAAAGCATATAGAGATGATTTGGTTTCGGTGTTGATCAAATGTCAGATAATTGTGTAATAGTGTGAGAATTTATTATGAAGTAGAAGAAAAAGCAGCCATATTCCGCCGGCGCGATCCAAAACCACGACCACCGAATTTTTATGCGGTGCTGCAGAGACTCACCAGCGGCAACGGTTGTTCAGTATTCTATTTTTTTCAGGTATTTATTGTGCGTGTAACATATTCTTGAGAGTGGGCGGCAGCGTCCCTCTCCTCGAAGTTCGGAAGTCGTGAGTTTCTATACAACCAGCGGCATGTGTTTAGTTTTTTCTTCTATTTTCTGATCAGTTATGCCCATGATTACATTGCTGTTTTACTTTTCATCAACGCACACAAAAATTGTACAGTTCGAAATATCCTTGAATCAAGTTTCGCTAGCGTTAGCCCTCGGGCGCAGCCGCAGTCACTGCTGTCGCTTCGATTTTGGCTCGCGTCTGCCCTTGGTAAGTTTCACGGCAACGGGTTAGTCTGGATTCTCGTTTTACGAGGACATCGGTAGCCTCTCACACGCCTTTGGTCTCCGGTGGTGACGTGATGGCTTATGTGTGTGGCGCATTTACCTAGATGAAATGAAGCAGCGGCGCAGACGGAACCTAATAAAGACGACGGTGTTTAGTGCACAAAGCCAGACTGTGTTTTATTTGGAACTTGATGAAGACGATAATGTTTACTGCACGGCGTGAGAGTTTGTTGCAGTTTTACACGAGGCGTGATTGGCTGCGGCGATATCATGGCGATAAAAACGACAAAATGTGCTGGACAGCGTGAGAGTTCAAGGTCCCAACTTCACCTTGCATTGAACTTGATGTTTGTCTATGAGAAAGGTTCGCGCTGATATTCTGAAATTAACGTCCGCTAGGATTTTATTTGTGGCAGTGGCTGCTGGTTTCATGCGTAACTATCTTGTAGCGAAGTCCATCATCTCGTAGCGAAAGGTACACTGCGCTAGGTTTTCAAGCGGTCGGCTTGGCACCGTGGCACCGTGTGCGCCGTTTCCTAGCAACTGTCACGTGGTATAGACCGAGATCTGGGCCAGGCGTTGGTGGAATTAAAGAAAAAGAAAAGGAAGAAGGAAAAGAAGAAGAATGAAAAGAAGCAGAAGAAGTAGTGAAAAAAAGAAGAAAAGGAAGAAGAAGGTTTGGAGCAATTAAAGAATGAAAATAAGGAGAAGAAGAAAAGGAAGGGGAAAAGTAGTAAAAGAACAAGAAAAAGACGAAGAAGAAAGTTGGAAGAATTAAAGAAGAAAAATAAGAAGTAAAAGGAGAACAAAAAGCAGAAGTAGTAAAAGAAGAAGAAGACAGATAACTCGGTAGTTGGTAGAGGCGAACGACCATAGCGAGTTGATGGGACAGAAGGTTCGTTCGAACGTTGTGACGGCGGCACATAATCCAGGTGTCCGCAGAAAAATTCGCTGCAATTCTCACAGCTTTCGCCCTATCATTAGGTTCAAGCCATGCTTTATCCCTCACATGTTTTTTTTTTGGTGTCACCTTTTCTGCGTGACATCTTCCTTTACTGTAGACATTTCATCATCATCATCATCATCATCATCATCATCATCATCATCATCATCATCATCATCATCATCATCATCATCATCATAATCATCATCATCATCATCAGCAGCAGCATCATCATCGTCATCATCATCATCATCAGCCTGACTATACCCACCGCAGGGCGAAGGCCTCTCCCATATTTCGCCAATCAACCCGGTTCTGTGCTAGCTGCATCCTCTTGACCCCTGAGAACTTCCTAATCTCACCCGCCCACCTAACTTTCTGCCGCCCCCTGCTACGCTTTCCTTCCCTTGGAATCCAGTTTGTTACCCTCAGCGACCATCCGTTATCCTCTCTTCGCACTACGTGTCCTGCCCATGCCAATTTCTTCTTGATTTCCACTAGAATGTCAGTAACTTGAGTAATTTGTCTGACCCAATCATCACGCTTCCTATCTCGTAATGTTACCCCTACCATTTTTTGTTACCAGAGGAACTATTCGAAGACTTGGAATGGGAGCAGTTAGGGATAAAGGTAGACGGAGGATACCTCAGTAATCATCGATTTGCTGATGATATTGCCTTTCTAAGTAACTCGGAGAATGAACTGCAAATAATGATTGATGACCTAGTCTAGAAAAGTAGAAAGGTGGGCTTGAAAATCAATATGCAGAAGACTAAGGTAATGTTCAACAGCCTCGGGAAGGAACAGCAGTTTACGTTAAGCGAAGCACTGGAAGTAGTAGGCGAATATGCATCTACTTAGGACAGGTAGTAACCGCAGATCCGGACCATGAAAAGGAAATAAGAAGAATAAGATTGGGATGGAGCACATTTGGCAAGCACTCGCAGATTATGCCTAGCAGCTTACCTGGATTGCTCAAGAGGAAAGTATACAGCAGTTGCATCTTACCTGTACTCATCGGCTGAAACGTGGAGGCTAACCAAGAGGGTTCTACTTAAGTTGAGGACAACGCAGAGGGCTATGGAACGAAAAAACGAAAAATGGTAGACATTTAGACACTCTTAAATGGATCACATGCATCCGTGGCAAACTTCGATGATACGTAACCGCTGCCAACTGCACCGTTCCATTTGGAATCTCTTCTCGCGTTCAATTTTGTTAAGATATTCTTGTCACAAGTAAGCAGCGCAGCAGGAAAATCCTTTGGCCTCGGTTTTGCGACCACGCGTGATTAAGATTTAAACTAGCGTCGGTCGGCGGCCAAAGACGTAACCTAATCGATGGGCAGCTTATTTACTAAGCACTTTTTTATTTCGTTTTATATATTAGCTTCCCACAGATTAACCTTTGCTCAGATATAGACCGAATTCGTTATACTGACCTTCACTCGCTTGCTGTGCACATTAGAAACAAGGCTATTATTTTGCCTAGACCCGGCAGGGGATGGGAGATGGCGAATACTTTTCTGGCTAGTCCAGCTGCAAGGAGTACGAGTTTTGGTTTCACGTAATGTTGTGAGAAAAACCACTTTAAATTTTTGTGACTCCTATAGAAAAGTATTTCCTTTCATGCTGCGTACCTTGAAAAACTCGTCTAGTCTTAAGTTTACTTAGTGCAACAATTGGATTTGGCAGATTGTTTGCCATACTCAAGGTACAATTTCATCGTGATAAAACAGCGCCCGAGAGATAAAACAGCGCCCGAAGAAAACAGGCCCGAGCGCTGACTTTCATCTGGAGCTTTTTCAATCGGAGCCTTTGAAAGCCTTTTTTTTTTTTCTGCGCAAAAAAAGAAACAACTTATGCATATCATTTTATCGCCGCGCTTCAAATTCAGTTGTGTTCTTGCGGTAATTTTATTACAAGGTTTTTCGATTGCCGGCAGAACATAAATATTTCCGAAAGTACGCCTATTGTCGCGGTCCTTTGAACAGTGCTGTATTCCCGGACGAATCCGAAAGCTGCCCGCAGAATTTTCCGGGTTATGGAAGCTATATACCCTGACGTTTCTCATTGCCTAAAGTTAAGGGTTGTATTCTTCAAGTAGTAGAATCAGTAATTTGTAGTCAAGCGCAAACAAAAAAAGCACATGTAACACGCTTGTAGAATGCAATTGCGTCAGAGTCCCTTGTACGCGCATTCAAGACAGGAGGCCTCTTCAGGCCTCCAACTACCATTCACTCTCTCTCTGCGTCCAGTCTAACAATATGCATAACATGCGCAAGAAAGGTTTTCCACGAGCGATTTTCCCAGGGAAGGTTGATTAATCGGCTTGCAGGGCACGTCGGTGATTAGCGGCCGGTTTACAGCTATCCGCGCTCAATTTGCGCCTTGTTAAAACGCTAGGGAGAGTGAACCGGGAAGAGACGTTCACTCTAGGGCTAATTGGTGGTCTCAGCGCTGTGGGACGAGCTGTTATTCAGTGCGTGAAACGATGATCGCATGGTGAGGTCGGTCGGGCGGAGAGTGCTTAATAATGAGTCTGGCCGAAACGAGTAGCAAGTTGAAGTGGGCCCACTCTTTATGATGCTATGCTCTGTTAGTGTACAATCATCGTGACTACCTAAGCACTGCGCATTAACAGGCTCTCTACAAATATAACTGAAATATCGTATGCTCTATAATGAAGTTAATCCTATTTTCAGGTCGTTAGCATGGTTGCTGGTTAGCTAAGTCTTGAACGGGCTGGCTCAGGAGAAGCGTGTGGAAAGAAGTGTGCGGCTAAATCATCTCTAGTGATAAATGCCGACATTGAGTTTAGGACAAAATTAGTACAGCTATGCATTACTCTGAACCCTCCACTACGGCTCCCCTTTCTCTCTTTCCACTTTCACTCCCACCTTCATCTCTTCCCTTACGGCGCGGTTCAGGTGTCCCCATAGCAAGTGTGACAGATACTGCGCCTTTCCCTTCCTGTGAACCAGTAATTATTATTATGCATACTGCCTTAGGGCCTGAATCAGCGAAGCAGGTTTAGCGTTGCTTTGACCAAATATCCCTGCGTTTTGCTGCAGAATTTAGGTTGTATATTTGTCCACCTATGCCATGACCTCTTCTTTGTAAGCTAGTTACCATGTAGGCTGAAAGCTTACCAGCCACTGTACGGGTGCGCTTTCTCCTATCTGGCCATTATATATACCTCCCAAGCCACTATACCACCCGTTGCTTTCCTTCTAATAGCGGACAGAAAATTCTCCGTCCTCATGTTGCCAGCCGCAATGGAAAGTAGATGCCATATCGTTGAAAGCCACGGTGGAAGGTGGCAAATAAACACTCGCTGAGTAATTGAAGGGTTATAACTGATGCTGTGGATTCGACAATATAGTGTAGGGCTCTATGGCTTAAGCGCTCCTATAGCATGTTCGCTCCCAAAAGGACATCAATAGAAGCTCTGAGAAAAATTGTTATTTTGTTCTCAAAAGCGTAATCTTCAAGAATTATTTTTCCTCGCCAGCTAAAATACAAATGTCTTTCCCTCATCAAAATAGTGGCTCGTTTGAAAGTGTTCAATTAACGTATGCAGTTCACTAAGCTCTTCAGAACATAAACTAGTCGCC